>NC_092131.1:119867754-120180254 GCF_043159975.1 Macaca nemestrina
TGCTGACCTGAGGGTCCCCCTGCATTCCCTGGTGGCTTTGGCATAGGATCTCTTTTTCTTCCCTAAGGCTTTAGCTTCTTTCCTCCATTCACAGGAGCCCGATCCTGGAAAGCAAAGAAGTAGGCAGAGATTGCTAGTAGGCACAGCTCACCCCAGAGCCCAGCTTAAGTACGCTATTATAACTAAAACTTGATTATGGAAAGTCATGAGTAATTTCTGTATTATAACAATTATGGGACTCAAAGCCAGGACTCACTCCCTCAGTCAGTTCTCACGCTGATTTCAAGGGCTCCCCAGGGAATATGGTTCTAAGTTCATTTGTGGGAAAAGACGCCCTTCTCGAGGTGGCATTTTGTTTCCTGACCCCTGCTAGACCTAAAACCACCCTAAGGAGAGGGGCAAGAATCATCACCGGGTTGGCATCCAGTCCACCAGCTCAGAGCTCAAACTTAGGCGAGGCCCTGGGGCACCTAGACCAGTTGAGGGAAGAGAATTTGGGCCATCCAGGGCCTTGGAAGCCACCCAGATCCCTGGAAAGTCCACAAAAGACCAGACATGCCAAGGCCGCCCTGTTCTGCAGCATAGATGGAGAGTCCTAGTCTTTGGAGTCATCTAGGCTCAAAGGGTCACCACGTGTTTAGGATAGGAAAAACATTTCACATAAAGAAACCAACAAAAGCAAATGCACAGACATAGGAATAAGAACAGCACGGGAAAAGGCCTGAGTTCTGCCCATCATGCTGGAACAGAGGCTTAGGCTGGGGGTGGTGGGAGATGAGTGCCACGGACCAATAAGGGCCTGGTCCTGTTCCCTGTGGGACCAGTCCAGTGGCATGCTGTCGGAACTCAGTAAGTAGGCTATGTGAAGTTGCAGTTTAGGGCCTAGATTTACTACACAAGAGACATGGCTAATGGGAGGAGGTGACGAAAGCATGCCTAATTTGGGCAGGTAATCCAAACTGCAGCTAAGGACTCATTAAGCAGCATTGTTCAGGTGAGGGTCTACAAGAGGCCTAGGCTAGGATGCTGGCTATGCAGCTGGGGAGAAGAAACAGATGCCAAAGGTACGAGAAAGGATACTTTGAAAGAATTTGGTAACTGACTAAGGGAATCTAGCCAAAGGAAAAGGTTAATGAACTATTTTACTCTTGGGGCCTTTCATCTCTAAAAGTTTGATATGACTTATAAACCCTACATTTGTTCATGCAGAAATGTTTATTGAGAGCCTCATATGTGTTAGGCAACTGCGTTAATCACCGGAGATAAAAAGATGATGCCACCACTTGATGATGATCCATACTGAGAACATGCATAGGTAAACAGAGAATTACAGTAACTTGATAAATACTAACATAGGGAAAGAGCAGGGTACTACAGGGACCTGCAGGAGAGGGTGTTACCCAGGCTGAGGACTGCGGAAGCAGGTTAAGGAGAAGCAGGATGTAGGGTGAGTGTTCCAAGGGACAGCTTGTGCAACAGCTCAGAGGCAAGAAGAGAGCATGACACTGGAAGGACCTCTAAAAAGTACAATTATGGGTAGACTATGAGAGACCAGACCTGCTAGAAATGCCTCAGTGAGGAGTTAGAAATGCCTCAGTGAGGAGTTTGCCTTTTATCCTCAAGTCCATGGGAGAACCACAGAAGTGTTGCAAGTAGGTGAAGAGCAAAGACAGTTGCATTTTAGAAATCCAAGTGGAAGCTACTTGACAAACCAGAGGTTGATCTTCTTCAAGTATCCCTTAGGATACCAGGATCATGAAGCAGGTGGAAAGCCATCTGTCCATGGAATCAACTCTGCTCGAGTCTGCATGGTTCCTGTGGGCATCCAGGGCCCTCTACAAACGGTCCAAGAGGAGCTTGGACCAAAGGCTTAAGTGAGGCTTAGGAAGAAACCCACAGGAATCGTCATAGGAAAGGTTAAAAAATTAACAGAGTTGAGGAGCATTTCACCTCAATGGGCAGAGGGACTGAATCCTGAAAATCATTCATTTACTGTAGCCAAGTGGCTAAGAATGCTGTCTCTGTCACAAGACCTTGATTCTTACCTTTATCTCCCTACTTACTAGTTTTTTTGACCCTGGGCAAGTGGTTTCAATTCAGCATCCTCACCTATAAAATGAGAACAACTCTTCATACCTCAAAGGGGTTGCTTTAAGGCCTGAGAGACACAATGTAAAGTTTCTAGCATATATATTAGGAGCTCAAAAAAAAATGCCAGCTATTGTTTTTCTTTCATTAAACAAACAACTTAGCATCCTGGTCACCTTCTAGGGATGACAGATGAAAAAGACAAGCAGATTGCCTTGAAAAATTCCCAGTCTAACAGCCAGCCAGGTGCATCTTCAGGAGCCCACTTCAGTTCTTGGTGATCCACAACAATGGCAGGCAGCCAGGCTCAGGACTCTTCTGCAAGTGAGCTGGGCCCACTGGCCCCACCCAGGGCTGCTGATCCAAGGTCAGGATAGCCACTTCAGTGAAGTGGGGGAAAGCTGTTCTGCTTCCTACAGTACAGATCCCATTCAGGAATAGCATCACACTCTGCATCTACACCACCTCAAAATTAAAGAGCAGCCAGGCATGGTGGCTCATGCCTGAAATCCCAGCACTTTGGGAGGCCAAGGAGGGCAGATCACAAGGTCAGGAGTTTGAGACCAGTCAGTTCGAGATCAGCCTCTGGCCAACATGGTGAAACCCCATCTCTAATAAAAATGCAAAAATTAGACGGGCGTGGTGGCACTCTCCTGTAATCCCAGCTACTATTCGGGAGGCTGAGGCAGGAGAATTGCTTGAACCCAGGAGGTGGAGGTTACAGTGAGCTGAGATTGCACGACTGCACTCCAGTCTGGGCAACAGAGCAAGACTCCGTCTTGGGGAAAAAAAAAAAAAAAAAATCAAAGAGCAGAACAGAAAATGATCCCTGAGCCTTGGAATAAAACCCACTTTTTAAGGCACCTGCAATCTCTAACTAAAAACTGCCCTCTGGTTGCACAGAAAACAGATTCGATGGAATTCCCACCTACATTATATGTGGTCGCCTGGCACTGAGAGTAGGAAGGAGGGGTTCTGATGTCAACATCCTTCTCCCTGGTCACCAGGATAATATATCCAGATGATCAAACCTAGGGACTAAGAGGCCCCAAACAGTCAAAGATCTAGATTAGAGGATCCTTAGGAACATAAATTATGGCACCTATCCTGGTCCCTTGTAATGTGTTTTATCTTGCTATCACTTCCACTGCATTCTAAGCTCTTCATATTCCCAACACTTACTGTTAAGTTCAGCATCTTCTCTGTACAGTCAGACTTAAGAAAGGTCTACTGAACACTGTTGAAAAATCCATGGTAAAGATCCCAGTATCTTGATATCCCCAGGAGGCTCCAACTAACGTCCTGTACTTTGTATGGAGTTTGTGAGTCATTCTCCCCTCAGACACACACACACACACACGGCAAAACAATGCAAAAGGAACAATTTAGGTTAGGCAATTGGGACGTTCTTCCAAAAGCTCTAAGTGAACTCCCAATAGATAATGCAGAATTCACTTCTTAAGCTATTTGTAAGATGGTGGAAGCATCTAGCCTCTCAGCTCTGAAATGTGACAAGCCATAGAAGCTCAGACTATACAGGATTTCATGGACATGTTTACAACAACAACAAAAAATTCAAATAGGCTTAGTTTTTTTCTAAAACTTTTTCCTTGTAGCATTTAAAGTGAATAATTCTCGTATAACCAGGAAAGAATCAACACCCATGATACTGTCAAACCTAAACCATTTATCACACCTAAAGAGAAGATGCTCTGGTGCATCATGGCAATGCCTACATACTACTTCCCAGTCACTCGAACAATGAGTACTCAATGCTATGCTTTCCTAGGCCTCTGTTTTCTCCAGTTATGTAAATATAACACAAAAGGATGATGCACTTGGAAAATGTCTTAAGCCTGACAAACGGCATCTCAAATTGATTTTATTGGGGAAGACAAAGGACTGGGTTTCTAGGGTTGCTTCTAGTTCTGGGATTGTTTCTAACGGTAGTTGGGTGACTTTGAGTAATTCCTTAAGTAAGGTAATATTTTAATACAGAGAACATGCCTAATACTGTCCCAGACACCTAGTAAATGTTTGCTAAATCAGAAACTTTTACCATTGGCCTTGCTAAATCTGACACTATTCTAGACCCAACTAATGAATGGCATAGTAAGTGTCATTACCAGCAACTTGCCCCTATGTGACAATGGGCTAATGCATTCATTTATTAATAATGAGAATCTAGAAGGTGTTTTGTGGCTGCCCAGGATGAAGCAAAACGTCCCAGTGAAGTCAAGAATTGCCAGTGTTTCTAGAAACCTTCGTAGGCAAGAAGCTTTGCTTGCCCTCCAAAAAGAGAGGGATGAGGGGAACTGGAACACTTGAGCCACCTGTAGGGATGCATCTTTAGTGGGCACTATGGTTCATGCTTGTAATCCTAGCACTTTAGGAGGCCAAGGCAGGCGGATCACGTGAGGTCAGGAGTTCGAGACCAGCTTGCCCAACATGGTGAAACCCCATCTCTACTGAAAATACAAAAATTAGTTCCAGCTACTTGGCAGGCTGAGGCATGAGAATTGCTTGAACCCAGGAGGCAGAAGCTGCAGTAAGCTGAGATCATGCCATTGCACTCCAGCCTGGGAGCCTGGGTGACAGAGCAAGACTGTCTCAAAAAAAAAAAAGAAAAGAAAAAGGATGAATCTTTAAAATTATTTCTTATCTATTTAGTTGAGTTTACCTATCTACTTTAGTTATGTGGATAATTAAGGTGGAAAAACTCCCATTTCAATCTGGTTTATTAGAGTCATTGTTGCTGAGCCAAACGGAATATAAAGCCATCTTCATGGGGCTCTCCTTCGTCACAGCCACACTTACATAATAATCACAGCAGAACCAGTTTAAAGAAACAGTATAATAAATATTGCTCCAGAATAGTATGATTCCATCATGAAGACAGCTAAAATATCAGGTGATCTATTTGTGTCAGTTTTACGGAGAGCTTTGCATTGCATTTGAAACACAAAATGCCCACATACCTTAAAAATCAAATTCGAAGTGATAACTAAAGTAGAAGCATGCTTATGTTTTTAGAAGTATCTTTATCATGGAACCTGCATGAGAAGGAATGTTTAAGTAAAACCTAGCTGCTAAGTAAAAATTTAGAAAAATCATTAACCCAAAATACTATCTGAAGGGAGATGCTAGAATGACTTGCCAGTTAATTTTAGAACAGGAAGCTGATGGTCATCAAAATGAGAAAAGTTAAACTGAAAGGGCATCAGTGAACACTAAGTGGACCTGGGTTTCCTATAATAATCTCCAATTTCTGGAGGTTTATCATCAATGTAGGTCTCTTAAAAAATTGGTAAGAGAGCCAAGGTAACTAAATGATTTTTCACTTAAATAGTATCTGGAGTACCTTCTAATATTTGGAAAAATTAGAACAAAATCAGAAGCTATTAAAGCTTAGGTGATGCACTATAATTTCAGCAGTTTTTCAGGTCAGTATGTTCATTAAACTTGAATGCACAGCATATATATTTCCCTTCCTGAAACACTGGATTTAAAAATGCTCCTCTGTCTACTTCAGCAAAATCTGGATACATGTTATCTTTGACATTTAAACAGACTTGTCAATCAAACTATGAATTATAAAGTTTAAGATCAGTAAATGGATTCACTTTTAAATTATGCTAACAAATCTTAATTAGCATTCAAATCTTACCTGAAGTCTAAAATGTTTGACTGACATGCTTTTAAAATTATAAGATACCCAATGTTTCAGAGAATCTGGATAGGAGGTTGGAAACCACACAGAATCCTTCCCAGAGGGAGACGGAGAAAACAGAGCTATGCTCATCATCTGGGCCATCCTTGAGGATGTTATAGTACACTTGCTGTGTCAAATTACTGGAAGGGTAAAGGCAAGGTTATTAAGGAAAACTGACTTTAACTCAGTTTTTTAGATCATACTTTTGCTGACTTTATGAAGAAGACAGAACTAGTCCTTTTTTTTAATTTCGTGGGGGGACAGGGTCTTGCTCTATCCCCCAGGCTAGAGTGTTGTGGTGAGATGATGGTTCACTGCAGCCTCGACTTCCCAGGCTCAAGTGATCCTCCCACCTCTGCCTCCCAAGTAGCTGGGACTACAGGCACATGCCATCATGCCTGGCTATCATTTTGTTTTTTTAATAGAGACAGAGTCTTTCCATGTTGCCCAGGTGGGTCTTGATCTCCTGGGCTTAAGCAATCCACCCATGTCAGCTTCTCAAAGTGCTGGGATTACAGGCCTGAGCAACCATGCCTGGCAGGTACCAGTCTTATAAAGCTCATCACAAGGACTTACATTTCATGTGAATTCATTTAATTTTTACAATAGGAAAAGCAAGGCACAAATGTTTAGATGACATCCACGGTAATACCTGCCCACCTCACAAGATTGTACTAAGGACCCAATTACATAATACACATGAAAGCACTTTATAAACCAAAAAGATCTAAGTAAACATAATAAATGCCTAGGTTCCCACAGTAAACAATGAAACTATGATTCAGTCATGGCCACTGCTTTTATCTGCTTCTCAAATATTTATGGGACAGAAATCACTGGGAGGACCTGTCAAAAAGAGGGCTCTAATTGGGTAGGTCTGAGCCAGGGCGGGCCAATTGTCTGTGTATCTACCAAGTTCCTGGGTGATACCAATGCCAGCTTCTGGGGCCACCCTTTTGAGGAATTAGACTCTAAAAGATCATCCTAATTCCTGGCGCATGGTCAGCCTTAGAGAGTATATTTCCTGAGTATATTGCCGACTTTGGTTATACTTAAAGTGACCTTTGGAATAAGTCTGTATACTACATCCGATTCTGAATATAGTACTTTACAAACTCAGTATCAAAGTGTTCTTTCTTGGGCAACCAAAGAGCTAAAGGGCTGAATTTTAATTAGACCGTCTGCTATTCCCTTTTCCAGGACAAGAGTCAACAACATGTAAAAACATAGAAAGCTGTTTTGCCAGTTCACTATTACATGATTTCAGTTCATCTCAAAAGGGTGGTGGGAGGTAGGGAAGAACCCTGTACTTGTAATCACATCCCCCTCTCCAAAAGAAAAACCTGGATTCTCAAAGATTTCAAATTAACAAGAGAAAAACTTGTCTTCTCTATCTGGAGAAATAACATCTTCTCTATCTGGAGAAATTGGTCTCAAAATATCCAGGAGAACAAAACCACCTGAGCAAACAAGTAATTTGCAGAAATGCTGATGCCTCCTGATAGAGAACTACTCTAGACTCAGACCTGACAGAGAATAAAAGAGAAACCCACAGCCCCTGTAGGGCAGTGGTTCTCCAAAGTGGGCATGCATCTGAATCAACTGGGAGGGCTTGATAAAACACAAATTGTCACACCTCAAGAGTTTCTGATGGAATAGATTGAAGGTAGGGCCCAGGATGAGACTGACACTGAGGGTCCACAGACCAAGCTGAGGTTGGTCTGAGTCTAGCACTGAGTCTAGAAAGCAGCCTTCCCCCACATCTCACTCACAGCTGCACACCAGCACCAGCAGTGTCTAGTAGCACACACAGTTGGTCCCCAGTAAATATTTGCCGAATGAATGACCATTGTAACTTTCATTTCCAGGAACAATTTTACTACTTGCTTATGTATACTTGCTGCAAGTATCTTATATACAGATTCATTAAAAAAAAAGAAAAAAAAATTACACACATGCTGGGCACTATAGCCCTTAACCTTAACGGGTCCACAGTTAAATTAAACTGACCCCAATCATAGACACTAGTATCACACTTTTTCCTTATAATACCCAGACAGTTAAATCTTAGAGCCCTCTGCCACTGAAGTCGAAGCAGACAACTCACCTATCTAAAGAACCCTAAAGTAAAACCCTGTTTAGTCAAAATGGAGCAATTAATTGCACACATAGTCCTACAAAAAAAAAAAAATTAAGTAAAGACAAGAATTTGCCAGGGAGGAACACAAATACCTGTGCCCACACTGGAAACTCAAAGATGGTCTCCTTAAAGCCTCTTCCAGTTGCTGCAAACCAAAAGGCAGCCCAGAGAACAGCCTCAGGTGAAAATGCAACTAAATCTTTAAGGATTTCTTCTCTAAATCCTTCCACGTTCACTAAGCAAAGCTCAGAAAGAATTTTGGCAGTCATTTCTCTGTCTGATCTGCATGTTACCATAGTCACATTCATTCGGAAAAACAGGTGTTTCTGTTAAAATTAGCTGTTCCAAACTGCCAAATATTTTAGATCCCTATGCCAGCTTTAAAAAAAAAAAAAAAAAGCCCGGAGGGGTGGCTCACGCCTGTAATCCCAGCACTTTGGGAGGCCAAGGCGAGTGGATCACGAGGTCAGGAGATAGAGCCCATCCTGGGTAACATAATGAAACCCCGTCTCTACTAAAAATACACACACACACACACACACACACACACACACACAAATTAGCCGGGCGTGGTGGCGGTCGCCTGTAGTCCCAGCTACTCCGGAGGCTGAGGCAAGAGAATGGTATGAACCCGTGAGGCGGAGCTTGCAGTGAGCCAAGATCGCGCCACTGCACTCCAGCCTGGTCAACAGCGCGAGACTCCATCTCAAAAAAAAAAAAGTGTGTAAAATAACCAATCAGATGTAACTGATGCTTCCAGAATTATAAAAATGAGGATGGGGTGGGGGTGCGGTGAGGGGTAGGGAAGAAGGCAAATACACACATATCACATAATTTTTGTATTTCCTATCATCACCCGGAATGGATAATAAAGGCTATACTTAAAACAGGCAAAGAAAGACAGAGTCGTGCTTTTTTCTGGGTAAGTCTTATGTTTGAAAGACTGTTTTTGTTCCATTTACTGAGTTGACTATCATAAATAATGTCTTTTCTTTAAAGAACTTAGCCATCATGATTTCCTTTTCTTATGACCATTCAATGGGAGAAGATTCTCAACATTCCCTGGTCAAGATGATGTGCGTTAAGCCTGTGTAAGAAAACTTGCCTTCAGGAGTCAGAAGAACCCAAGGATTAATGTCTTAAGTTAACCCTAGTGTAGTTTAAAAATTAAGAAGCAAACAAAAAACAAACAAACAAACAAACAGGCCACTCTGATTTTATTCCTGGAACCAGTATCTCTGCTGACCTTATTAAACCCTGTTATGAAACAGGTCTGAGATGCTGCTTTTTTTAAACATCAGGGGCTATTTTAAAAAGAAGTTTAGCAACCTGGGACATTAGAGAAAAGTTAAAATATCAAAGACCTGTGCCCAATTCCCTTGCCTGGCATTCCTCACTCTGGCTTCTAGAAATCTGCTGGAAAAAAGTACAAGCAGAATTCATTTCAAGACACCTGCTGGAAGAAAAGCCCTGAACTTTATTGTATAAATGGGAGGTGGGGGGTGCAGGGGCGGTGAAAACACTTAAGTTTAGAACTTTTATCAACTTCAGAGGATAGAGATTATGCATGTTACATGACCAAATGTAGAACATACAGAAACACCAAGAGCAACTATTATTTAGGTAAGAGGTTTCAAAATTCATTTAGTGACTAGCTAACTTCATTCAAACAGATAGGGAAAGTTATTTTTTTTATTTTTTATTTTTTTCCTGGCTTGAGTTGTCCTGAAAATTGCTTCTGCAAGGAAAGAGTCCAGGAAAAAAATTGGCAATTCTTTTTTTCTTAATCTAATATCAAATTTACAGATTCCTGGCCCTTATTTTACTTAACGTTTGTTCCTTTCAGTTTACTCTTTGTGATCGGCACAGGATAAATGAAAATCAACCATATAATCAAACTCTATCATTACTTGTGTACATTCAACAAATAAAAATTTCTATACGCATGCAGGATTGTCACTGGCCCATGAATTAGAATCCCACCTCCCTTTCATCCTGAACCCCATCCCAACATTAAAGGGCAGAGGAGAGGAATAAAGATGCTCAAGGTCATTTTCATTTTTTAAAGCCTTCAAAAACCTGAAATTTACCAGGATTTAAGAGAGAAAAACTGCTCCCATTGTCATTTTTTCAAAAATGTAAGTACCCTACCACTTTAAGACTTTTTCAAATTTCAAATTCGGGGCGGTGAAACAGTCCTAGCCTTACCCAACACAGGTTGAAGACTTTTATACAGTGCATTTCATGTCCTTGTAATAAAAACAGCGATTCAAACAAATAAAATAGTCAATATGACTTTGTTCTCTCTATGTATTACAGTAAAAAATGCTTTCTTTTCAGATCTGTGAGAACTGCAAAGGTTTAAGCACAACAAATCCCAAGAAAAATGTAAATGGAACAAATCTAAAGCACGTACGAGTTTTTACTCATGTGGCCCTCCCAGGCTTCAGGCACTGTAAATAGATTTGTTGTGCTTTTAGTGGGAAGATATTCAGAATTTAACTAGGTTCAACAAAACTACACACTCCACCACCACTCACACAAAAAGACTCCTAAAAATGTCTACAGAAAAAAAAACTACCTTAATATTACTCCAAATTTCAATGAAAAGATTCTTCCAACACACAATCAAGGTCACAAAAATAAGCCCTTGGCCTACTATTATGTTGTGGCTCTAGAACGTTCTTAACAAGCTTTCCGTGATACTTCTTTCCTCTATTAAGCAGTCTAGGACCCTCTCTATATCTTTTCTGAAACCATGAGGATCTTGTCTGAATAGACCTGTGTACATAAAAGATGCTAACTATTCTCACTTGATATACAGTACTTTTACAGTTCCATCCATAGAGACTCTGAGTTGAGAAGACTGGCATACCACACAGGATTAGGAAGTGCTTTAATCTAAAAATGATAGGCAGAATACAAATCAGAATTCAAGCAGCCTGAGCCACTGTTCATGATGATGGAAAGATAAGTGGAGACAAAGGGAGCTAAATCACTTTCCAGGAAAAATGAGACAAAACCGTCCCAAGCACTCTACATAACCCAACCCCATTTGTGTCACCTGCCTTTGAAAATAGAATGTTATGCATAGTCATCTCTTCAGTTCTAGGCTGCTCAAGCGAGTACTTCTTGAGCAGTACTTTTTCTTGAGGAAAAAGTAGAAAGGCTTGGGAACTGGGGGCCTGCCTCACTACTATTGAAATAGCCTTCCCACAGAACCTTCCCATACATGATACACAGCATGCAAAATTACAATTATTGAAAAATCAACAATAATTGCAAAAAGCCATCTGAGAAACATAACATTTTAATAGATGAAATAAATACTCCAGTACATGCAAGGTAAAAACTTGACGTTGGGGGAAAAAAAATCACTCTATAGTGTAAATTAAAAAAACACACACTCACAGTAGCTTCCCCCCATTTGCAAATCACATGGCAAATTCATACCCCTTCCACACTAAGTATACTCCTAATTCAACACGATTGCTTAAAAAAAAAAAAAAAAGACATACAAAAAAGGTAGCTACATCCATGTCTAAGGAGTGAAAACTGAGGTAACCTTTCTTTTAATTAAAAACACAAAAAAATGAAATGAACCCATGACCTCCTTCCTGCCCAATAATCAAACTTAGTTGAGAAATTCCGGAAGACGGGCTGGGGTAGGGGGCGGGAGTGATAACGCAACCAGATGACACATTTTCCATCTTCCAGTCCCTACTGCGTGGGGCCTGGTGGACAGACACCTGGGCCCTCCAAGTGCGTGTGCAGGTTGTGTGCATGGCCCTGCCTTAAGATTCCTCTCGAGCATTTAATGTTGGGGAGGGTAGGCGGTTTCACCTATGATTTCTTTGGTATAAATGGTGAGGGGCAGAGTAAGTATCTTCCTTTAGTCTGGGGGTGGAAGAAGGGGTATGGGGGTGGGGTGCTAATTCACAGAATTGGAATTCACTGGCGGTAAAGTCCTGGGCGAAGACCTCTCCCTTAAAGCCTGAGATAGCAGGGTGCAGCCTTCAGACACGGCGCAGGCCGAGTTCCTCAACCTCTCCCTGTGGTCCGACATCTTGGCGCCCCCGTCGGGGTGCTGCGCCAGATCCCTGAGGCACTGGGTCAGGAGCACGCAGGCCGACACCACGCTCATGGCGCCGCCCAGGATGGCGGTCTGCACCGCCTTGCCCTCGGCGCTCACAGCTGCCGCGCGACCCAGGAACTGCGGCTCGGTGGCGAAGCCTACTAGGGCGCTGACTGCCTGCACCAGGGGCCCGCTGAACAGCGCGCAGCGGCTCCGCGCCAGCTCACTGGGCGCCACCTTCACCTCGCGCACGCAGGCCAGGAGCGCCGACGCGCTGGTGCTCATGCACTTGACGCCCAGCTTAAACTGCTCGCGCGAAAAGCGGTCCCGTGACTTGTCACTGGCCAGGGCGCACGCGTCGGTCAGGAACTTGAGGTTGCGCGACAGGCCCTGTGACACCTCCAGCAGCAGCTGCGGCGTCATGTCGGCCAGCGGCGTGGCGCGCAGCACGGCGCAACCCTGCTCCACCTCATGGCGGCAGCGCGTCACGCGGTAGCGGTCCACCAGGCCCGGCTGCGCCGGCTGGGCACCCGGCGTGGCCACAGCCGCCAGATAGGCCGCGTGGGCCGAGCACTCGGTCAGCGACACCACCAGGTCGCCCAGCTCCACCAGGCTGTCCCCCGCCTCCCCGAAGCGGCCCATGTTGAGCTGGCTCTGCACGTCGTGGGTGAGGATGGAGAGCCCCTTGGTGCGCGCGATGATGGTGTCCCGGCACTGCTCGAAGGACTCGGCGCCGGCACCAGAGGAGGCAGGGCCCTCGAAGAGCACTGGCCGCGCCTCGCTCGACAGCAGCAGCAGGTCGGCTACCAGCTGCATCTTGCCCTTGCAGTGATCACAGACGGATACCAGCCTCTTCCGCGGCTGCGAGCTGGTCCCGCCGATGGCGGTCGCAGGAGCCGGAGAAGCCGCCTCGCCAGTGGGCTTCCCGGCGCTGCCGCTAGCCATCGCGCCCGGGGGGCACTGGCATGCCGCTGGGGACCCCGCTACCACCGCCGCTGCCGCGGCCACTGCCGCCGCCCCGGCGGCCGTCGCGACTCAGCTGGCCAAGGCCGCGGTGCCTTCCTCGCACCATCATGCCATCCACCGCCGCGGGCAGAAGGCACTGGGCTGCGGCGGCGGGAGCCCGGGCGGCGCGGGGTGGGCCCGAGGGCCAGAGAACGCGGAAGGCTCTTCGGGGCAAGGGGAGGGGCTGCAGCTTTCGGCCTCCTAGAGGGCTTGCAGGAACCATGAACCGCGGCAGAGCAAACTCACTGTCCGCGCTCCTCGTCTCCGGGAGGCCAGGAAAGTCCCTTCTGCTGGTTCGCCGCCGCCGCCTTCCTGGGCATGGCCTGGCCCGGCCCTCAAGAGAGGTGAGGGCGGGACGGGGAAGCTGGGAGTTGTCCTTCCTTCCTTTCTTTGAAATCAAAATCCTTTCCTCGGGGAGGAGCGCGGGAGGCAGCACAGGCAGACTCTGCTGTCAGCCGCCGCGCTCGAGGCCACCTCGGGCTTGGCGGCGCACGTGGGCTTCAGGCGCGGTGACCCCGCCAGGCGGCACTTCCCCGCGACGGCGGCCGGGACTGGCTCTCCGAGACGCGCGGCCGCCCCGGGCGCATCTCCTGCCTCCCGCTCTCGGGAAGCGGCGCCGGCGGCAGCAGGGCAGAGGGTGTGGCCCGCGCTGTCGCTGCCGCGCCGAGTCAGAGCCGGGTGGGAGCCTGCACTGATTGCGCACAGCGGCCGCCCGGATCGCTCTCAAGCTCTCGCCCGCCCGCCACGCCCGGGCGTGCCGAGCGCCGCGGCGGCCCCTTCCCGCCTCGCCGGTTCACAGCGCGCGGCCCGGCGCCGCGGCGGCACGCCCTCCCAGACCGCGCGCCCGGCGGCCCGCCGCTGGCTGTCGACGCGAGTCCATCCCTGTCGCCTCCTCGTCTGGGGCCCGCAGCGGCTGAGCTCTCCCGAGACCCCGGGCCCCGCGCATCGGACGCCCCTGCACGAGTCTCCCTGCGACCGGGCCAACTCAGAAGGTCCCCGCGGCGCTGCGGCAACCGGCCCGGGCCCCGGCTCCTGCCATTTTTGTCAACCGCCAACTTCCGAGCGAGCCGGGAGAAACTGAAAGGAAGGGCGGGGGCCGAAAGGCAGAGGGAAAAACACCCGCTTCCTCTCCGCGCGCGGCTTCACCTCGGAGCGCGGCCGTGGCTGTGCCGCCGCCCGCAGGGTCTGCCGGAGGCTTTTCCTCTTCCCGTCCGCGCCTCGCCCCCGGGCTCGCCGCCGCCGCCTCGGCCGTAACCTCCCTGGAGCCTATAGAAATCTTTTGTGTGGCGTCACCGCCTTTCGTTTAAATCCCGCTTCCTCCTCTCGTCCTTCCTCCCGCCCCCTCCGCCGCTCCCGGATGCTTGCGCGATGCGCTGCTCCTCCCCCGGGAAGCTGGGTGGCTGCGGGGGACGCCACCGCCCAACGCGGACGCCACAGGCGTGGGGCCGGTGGTCACGGACCCCCCCATGGTCGTGGGCCGAGAGACTGGGGAAGCGGACAGGGGAAGGCCTGCCCCGGGCTGGGGGCGCTGCGCACACCCATGGGAGACCGGGGCGCAGCCGCCCGCGGGCATTACGTAAGCTCTTAGCCGGACCAGGGGGCTTCCTCCCCGCCAAGAGAGGAACTCTAAAAGGTGACTTGGCCTCCGGGCTGAAGGCAGGAGGACACTCGATACTGGCCACTGGTGATTTGTTGGGGCCGGCGGGTCATCTCGGTCTGCGCGACTTCACCAGTTTTTCCAACGCCCCCTGCCCTTTGTTGTGTTTGATCCGCTTCCGCGATGGGTTTCTGACCAGCAGTGCAGTGTAACGAAGAGAGGAAAAGAGCACTGGATGTGGAGTCCCAAGAGTAGGGCTAGATGCTTGCCCGTTCCTCCCTTGAAATATGCCTTATGCAGTGAGAGCGCGGGCTCTGAACCATACTTCCTAGGATCAGCCTTTCTCAAGCCATTTATGAGTTCCATGACCTTGTTAAGTTATCGCTCCAAGTATCCGCCTTCTCTTCTAGAAATTAGAGACTGTGCACAGGCTGCTTGAGTACTTGGCTCCTAAACAGTAGCTGTTAGAATTATGAGCCTTGATCAGCGCAGTTTGCCCCCTCATAACGTCTATTTATTCGTCTGTATAATGGAATAATAGTGGCTGCTGTTAAATGAATTAAATAAGACAGCGTTTGGAGGGAAACGTTATTACTCCAGTTTCACAGATAAGGAAACTGATGATTAGGTGCTTGAAATGACTTCCCAAGATCAGGAAGACAGCATATGGCAGGGACAGGAGCCCACGCCTACTCCCAGCCTCTTTTTACCGGACCTTGTTTTTCAGGAAGTGGTTAAAACACCTGGGCTACTCCCAGCAAAACGCCAGTATCGCAGTCCTGAAACAGGTACGCTAAGGTGCCCAGCCCAATACAGGCTGGGCGTGCTGAGCCAACGGAAATGTTTGTTCTCTGCCCCTTCCTAGAACTCCAAGTCACCTTTCTCCAGTCAGTTAAAAATGTTACTTTTAACTAGAATGACGTTTCAATTTATCGGCCATATCCAAGCATTTCTGTGAATGAACTGTGAGACATGCTATTAATAAATTAACCATGAACAGCAGGTTCAAACCTGGATGGATAGTCATCCTACTTATAACGTAAAGTATCCTTAAATATTTTTACAATCCAGATGAACCCACTTATTTTGCAAAGCGAGGTCAATAAAACTGACTTGAAATAGGAAGCAATTCTGTAGGATTAATTCCTTTCTTCTTCTACAAGAGAAAAAAACAAAAACAGTTGGATAAGTCAAGGTTTTTCCATGATGACGCAGGAATTGCACGTTAGTCACTCTTAGCTCCAAAAATTTATGAGAGGGAAGTCAGACTCTTCTGTGCCTAGTTTATTCATGAGGCTGCTCTAAGATCAGGGGATTTTTTTTTTTTTCCAAAGCCACTTAGTGCCCCTGGGGGGTCCTATTTTCCCTTTCTTCTACATATGCAGTCTGTTTTGCTGTTGATGGAAACCCACCCCAACAATGAGTTGTGTTACACACAGACTGTCCACTCTATTCAGTGAGGTTTGGTTTCATTTTTAAAACTGATAGCATTGTGTTCTTGGCCTTCCCTGCTTCATTTTTCAGATAGGGAAACTCCTTCTAAACTGATCTTCCCAGGCACTGCCTTCACCTTTCTTTAGGTTCACCTTTACTTTGTCCCATTGTTCATTCACTCCACAATCACTGGGCACCAGTCTTGTGCTAGGCACCAAAGTTAACATGATATGTAATATGAGGCCTCCGCTCTTAAAGATTAGAGTCCAGGGAGGGGAGTAGATTCACAAGAAACAGTCACAATTTCACTGTTGGTTCAGTGAGAGTACAGAGTTAAAAACCGATAGCAAAGATAATTGGGCTTCACAGATACAGTATTTGCAGGTAGGCAGGGCCATGTGGTTCTTTCTGACCAATGAAATGTAAGGGGAAGCTATGTAGGTTACTTCCAGGCTGAGACAATGAAAAGCCAATCTGTAATTCTCCACTCTCTTACCCTCCTGTAAGTACCATGGAGACTGCATTCTAGTTGGTGGAGCCTCTGTAAGCCTAGGTGACCACGTGGAGCAGACCCTCTTGATCTGTTGTGGACATGTAATGTGAGCACACAGTGAACTATTGGTGTGTTAAGTCACAGAGATTTGAGGGTTGTTTGTTGCTGTTGCATATTTTTAGTCTAATTAGAGGATGGCTTGTTGGTGTCTGCCCTTAGAGTCACTCAAGCAATGGCTTTTTCTTTAGAAAACTCCACCTATTACCCCTTCTAACCCTCTCTTAAAATTAAAATAAATATAAATCAAAAGTATTTGCTATGATCTGACCCCCAAATTCATATGTTGAAACTTAACCACCAGTGTGACAGTATTACAAGGTGAGCCTTTGGGAGGTGGTTAAGTCATGAGGTGGAGCCCTCTTGAATGGGGTTAGTGGCCTTATAAAAGAGGTGTGAGAGAGCTGTTCACCTCTTTTGCCCTTCCATCATGGGAGGATACAGCAGCATAGGGGATGCATCATCTATGAGGAATGGGCCCTTGCTGGGGCCTTGATCTTGTACTTCCCAACTCTAGAGCTATAAGCATTAAATTTCTGTTAGTTATAAATTACCAAGTCTAAGGTATTTTGTTATAGCAGCTCAAATGGACTAAGATAGTATTTTTTTTTTTTTAATGGATGTTGAGTGAGAGAAGAAAGCGGAAAATGTGTGGGCTGGGGATTGGCTGGAGGAAGGTAAATGGAGTGGATGATAGAGAGCTGGTAAATGGCCTGGCCCCTAGAGAATGCATTCTCAGTACTGGCTCAAGGCCTACACTGAATAGGCATTTGATGAAAAGTAAGTGAACACGGTACAAAGAGAACTGAGGATTTGGGCAGGACAAGTGGAACTGACAGGCTGAGACAGGCAGGATTGGGGAAACATCTTTTACCTCCTCTCTTACCTGTTTTAGAAGGTGCATCCACCACTTGGTACAAGAGAACATTATGGGCACTCTGTTTTGTTTTTATGTTTAAAATCGTGGTAAAATAACAATCATCTTACCCATTGTTAAGTACATTATTGTGCAACCATCACCATCCTCTATCTCCAGAAATGTTTCATCTTCCCCAACTGAAACTCCATACCCATTAAGTGACTGCTCCCCACTCCCCCTTCCTCCAGTCCCTGGCAACCACCATTCTACTTTCTCTATGAATTTGACTACTGTTAAGTACCTCATGTTAGTTGAATCATACAATATTTGTTATTTTGTGCCTGGCTTATTTCACTTAAGTTGTCTTTTTTTTTTTTTTTTTTTTTTTTTTTTTTTTTTGAGACAGAGTCTCGCTCTGTCGCCCAGGCTGGAGTACAGTGGCGCAATCTCAGCTCACTGCAAGTTCCACCTCCTGGGTTCATGCCATTCTCCTGCCTCAGCCTCCCAAGTACCTGGGACTACAGGCGCTTGCCACCATGCCTGGCTAATTTTTTTTTCTGTATTTTTAGTAGAGACAGGGTTTCACCATGTTAGCCAGGATGGTCTTGATCTCCTGACCTCGTGATCCGCCCTCCTCGGCCTACCAAAGTGCTGGGATTACAGGCATGAGCCATCGTGCCCAGCCTTAACATAATGTCTTTAAGATTCTTTGATATTGTAGCATACATGGGAATTTCTCTTCTTTTTTATGGGTGAACAGTGTTCCATTGTAAGCACTCTGGATCTTTTCATTCTATCAAAAATTTATTTTGTAGCGAGAAAGTCTTGGAGACACAGTCTCACTATGATGCCCAGACTGGTCTCACACCCTTGGCCTCAAGCGATCCTCCCACCTTAGCCTCCCAAAGTGCTGAGATTACAGGTGTGAGCCTGTCTGGCCACTCTGCATTTTGATACCCAACTTACACTACCCCAGACTTTCTGGACCAACAACCAAGCTGTGTTTGGTCTGTAGTGCCACCTGGTGGTCAATATGAGGCATTCTATGCCCTAATTATTGTTCTCTTTGGAGCAGTGTCCCTCTGTTTTGCTTTTGTGCACACAAATGGGCCAATTACATCTCAGGCTATCTTTCTTATACATATGCAGACATCACCCTTCATTATTTCCCTTTCACTATCTATTGTAAAAGAGTGGAATTTATATCTCTTCCTCTTTTCCCCAGATTCCCTCATTGTCATAGGTGATGCATGACAACAGCCCCTGGTTCACCAAGGAACAAGATCACTGTCTTAACAGCTCGCTCTCCTTACCCGGCATGTCCTCTTGCTCTCTGGTATATTTTGTTCCCATCCAGTAAGAACACCGGGGCAGTACCTCACACATCACTCCCATTTCCTCCCCAGCCCCAGTTTCCACCCTCCCTCCCTGCATGCTTTCTCTTTGTTCACTTGCAGCTGGGTGTGTAAGGGACCCTGTGTGCTGGACCAGTTATACCTTGGCAGGCATACCTGAGCCTGCAGGTCCTGAAGTCTAGGAGATCTGGAATTTTCTGCAGTAGTTTGCCAGAGCACCCTCCATGGAGGCAAAGTTTGCTTGCACAGATTAATAAATTCTGTGCCCCATTCATCTAGTGGCCAGTCATCTTTGGATGTATTTTCCATTTTCCAGCATCCTGGAGAAGAGAAAAAACAAGTGCTAAGTTTCAGGCACCCTGGACTCCTAACACTAATCATGCCTGACCAAGTTTTGACATCTCGCATGGTACCTGGTATTCAGTAACTACAGAGTGATTAGATTTATTGGTGCCTCACAAGGAGGCTCCCTGATCCTTCAGACAGACCCAGGTATTTCTTCCCCTCTTGTAGCTACTGTGATGCCTGCTCATCTTCAGAGTGACGTCAAGTACTTGTAACTGTTGGTGTATCTCTCTCCACAACCCTATCATCTCTGTAAGGGCAGGGACTTGATCTGTGCATCTCCCCCCACACTTAATGTATTGAGTGTTTATGGCAATAGGTAATGAATTATTTCATTTGTTAAATCTCTGCACAAGAAAGGCACCCTTTTATTGAACCAAACTCTGACTGCTCACAACTTTCATTCAGTAATGGACAGAAAGTCATGGACATTCATGAAACAACAGCAGGGGTACAGTCTAGGTCTGGTCATGATCTAAAAGCTCACAACCCTAAGATTGAAGGGGAGGCCGGAGGCCTGTTTGCTTAGCAAGTATGTTCACCTCATTTTTCTTACAGCTTGTTTGGGACAGTCCAGGGAGGTGATTCTTTGGAAACAGACTGAATTTTCTAAACATAACTGCATATATCTATGCTGCAAAGTACATGTAATTTTTTCAGATGACACAGAGAAAAGTCCTGCCTTCTTTGGAGATTCAGATCTCATCCCCAAATTTTCAAGGCCATTGCAGTATTGTAGATAATTTGAATTACATGTATTATTCTGATAATTTCTATTGAAATTAGATTTTTCCCCCTTACATCTTGGTGGAAAGAAGGGTACCAATTCACATTTTGTGAGCAGCAGTGTTTGTGTGTGTCTCTCCTTTTAAAGCACAAGTGGGCCAGGCGCGGCAGTTCATGCCTATAATTCCAGCACTCTGGGAGGGCGAGGTGGGTGGATCGCTTGCACCCAAAAGTTCTAGACCAGCCTGAGCAACGTGGTGAAAATCTATTTCTTTAAAAGAAAGAAAAAATGCACTTTGGGAGGCCAAGGCAGGTGGATCACGAGGTTAGGAGTTCAAGACAGCCTGGCCAACGTGGTGAAACCCCATCTCTACTAAAAATACAAAAATTAGCTGGACATGGTGGCATGTGCCATGAATCCCAGCTACTCAGGAGGCTGAGGCAGGAGAACTGCTTGAACTGGGGCCTGGGAAGCGGAGGTTGCAGTGAGCTGAGATTGTGCCACTGTACTCCAGCCTGGGCTACACAGCGAAACTCTGTCTCAAAAAAGAAAAAAAAAAAAATGCAAAAATTAGCCAGGTGTGGTATGGGAGGCTGAGGTGGGAGGATCCCTTGAGCCTGGTAGGTGGAGGTTGCAGAGAACCAATATCATGCCACTGCACTCCAGCCTGGGTAACAGAGCAAGACCCTATCTCAATAAAACAAACAAACAAACAAAAACAACACACCACAACCGATGTATGTTAGATGTGAAGAAAAATAGAAAATACAGAGAAAAGGTTAAAATATTTTGGAATCTCACTGCTTAGAGACAGCCATCATATACATATTTGCAGCTCTTTTCCTATACATAGATATATACCTGTATAATTTTAATAGCATTTAAAATCATTTAATAGTATAAAATGAACATCTTTAGTAGCAACAAATATATATGATATATTTAATGATTGCATATTACCCATTGTATGTGTGGAATACAGCTTGCAACTGTAAATGTAGATTTTATAGTCTACAATTTTTGCAACACTTAGAGTTGTTCTTGTTTTCCCCACTCATGGAGAGTGTTATAGGCTTGTTACATTGGGTAAGTGAAGAAATACACAGAAAGCACTCAGCAGAGTGCCTGTCGCATAGTAAGTGCTCAATATTATTAGCATTACTATTATTTTCATTGTCTGTTTCCTCAGAGTCAAGTTCTTGGAAGTGGAATTGCTAATCAGATTATGCACTTTTTTAAGGGGAAGGGGAGTTGATACATTTCACCTAATTTTCAAGCAGCAAACTCCATCCCCCCAGAAGTGAATGAGAAGGCTTCTTTCCTCAGCCTTGCCAACAGTGTATACTGTCTATATTTTTATCCAGGATCAACTGATAATTTAAAAATTATAAGATGTTTGAATTTGCATTTTTTTTATATTAGAGAGATTCTGTGTTATGTTTTGTTTCTGCTATATGTGAACTGGCCATTTATAGTTATTGTTTTGGGAATTACCCATTCATGTCCTAGCCCATTTTTCATTTGGTTTTTCATCTTTTCCTTACTGATTTATAAGTTTTTTTTGTTTTTTTTTTTGTTGTTGTTGTTTTTGAGACAGAGTGTTGCTCTGTCGTCCAGGCTGGAATGCAGTGGCACAACCTTGGCTCACTGCAACCTGTGCCTCTCGGGTTCAAGCAATTATCCTGCCTCAGCCTCCCGAGTAGCTGGGATTACAGGTTCCACCACACCCAGCTAATTTTTGTATTTTTAGTAGAGATGGGGTTTCAACATCTTGGCCAGGCTGGTCTCAAACTCCTGACCTCAGGTGATCTGCCCGCCTCAGCCTCCCAAAGTGCTGGGATTACAGGCATGAGCCACCATGCCCAGCTGGGAAAACACAAATATTATTATGTTTAACCCTGTAAGTATGCTTTTCTGCTCACAGATAATGGTGGTGACCAGGAATGGACACCTGCTTCAGACTGGGCCAGTCACATTGTCTACTGAAAATTTGAAATTCCAACAAAAGGCAACCAGTTAGTTGCTACCAATATTTAACAATTACAATGAATGATTCATGTCTTTCTATGTAATTAAATTTTTTAAGTGAGTAAATTTAGGGGCTCGTAAAGCCCAGGAAGTATGCAGTATGTCTGTTCTTACATTGGATTAAAAAGCAGCAAAAGTGCAAAATGGTAAATATTCATTACCTCTCTCAGCCCATCCCCAGGCCCCTCCTCCTATGCCTTCCCATGAGTCAGTTATTAGAGGGTTAATGTTTGGCACAGTGGTGACTGTACCCATCAGCTCATCTGCCTCTGTTCTGATTACCTGGTCATTTTTACTCCAGTTTTTCAACATTTTCAATATTACCCCAGCCTGCTTCCAAATAGTACTAGAAAGTCTTCTTTCACCCTCCTCTGTTGTGGAATGATGCGTGCCAGGATGAGCTCAGGTTAAGACACTAATTATATCTGAGATTCAGCTTTACCATCCACAGTCACTGAATCACTTAGAGGTGGGGTTAGTATTAACCTCAGAGCACTGAAGAGACTTGTGGCTTTACTTAGGCCATGAGGACACAACCTTTCACATCTGTCCTCTCCAGCCTACACTGCACCACCTGGGACCTGGCAGAGACTCTTGTCCCATCTGAGTGCTCCTGGCTCCAGACTTTTCAACCCATTTTCCATTTGGCTCCCAATTTAACTATCCTGAGTGCCTCACTGATTAACCTAGATGGTGCTGTGGTGGAAGAAGGACTCCAAGAAAGACTGGACTTTGTTGTCCAGTACACCTCGGCTTAGATTCTTGCCTTGCCACTGCACTAGCTGTGCAGCCTCAGACAAATTGTATACTTCTAAAACCAGGATTTCCTCTTATTTAAAATGGAGATATTATCATCTTCATCACATCATCCCTTTGGGCCTGGATCTCCTGTAATCTGCCTGAAATTTACTGTGTATTGTTTATCTGCTCTGCCAGTCCAAAATTGCAAGAGTAAGGATCTCATTATATTCATTTTTTGCATCAGAGCCTCACTTGATTCTTGGTTAACAGTAGGTCTTTGGTAAATAAAATTCCCCCTGAGTTGAATGGAATCAAGTTCCAAACACTAAGGTAAGTTTCAAAGATCCAAATGTTGAAAATGCAGTTGATCCAGATGTTTTCACATCAGTGGATTATATACTGAATTGATTTCCTCCTTAGAGGAAAGTCAGCAGCCCTGAAACTTTCTACATATTCCCAACAATTTCTGTAAAACTTCCAATGATCTTATTCTCTATAACTAGATATGTGGGCCAAGAACCCCAGCACCTTTGCCCCTTAACTTTGAAACTGGCAATATGAATTACCAGGGTGACCCCTCCCAACAGAGCACATGATCGGCCACAGCTGTGCATGTTTTTCAGTATGACTGCACCAGGATAGGGCTCCAAGCCACTGGGTGGAGCAATGTGCTCTGGGGAGAAAGCTCATGACATTTCCCCTATGATTTCACAAAAGAAAAAATCTTTTTCTTACGAGTTGTTTCTGCTCAATGTCAATAGGAAAGGTCATAGCTTAGCGCATTTACGTACAGATGCATGCATGAATATGTAGACTATCAGCCACCCCTACAGTGTGAGAGAATTTAAATTGCATTGGTCCTAAGAGTGAAGGAAAGCAGGTGTAGTTGCCTACTCAACCTCCACTTTATTCTTTTCCCTTTATTACAATCCTAATTTTATTTGAGATGACAATGTATACAACTAGAAGACAATTTCTCAGCCTCCCTTGGAGAGCTAGGTTCCAGCCAATGAGATGTAAACAGAAATGTATGCAATGTTCAAGTAGGCTGCTTAAAAGAAGTTGACTCCACTTGCAAGGTGTGCTTGGTTTGGCCTGCCTTCCATCTCCCTTCCTCTGGTTGAATATCATCTTGATGACTGGAGCTCCAGTAGCCATCCGGGAATTTGTGACCTTGATGGTGGAAGCCACAGGCCAATATGATAGAAGGATGAGGAAGAGGCCGAGTACCAGATGGCTGAGGAGCCACCATACCAGTCCTAGATTCGAGTTTCCACTGCTTCTGTGAAATAAAAATCAATCACAAACTTTTTATCTTGTTTAAGCCACTTTTAAAAGTCAGTTTTCTTTTATATGTAGCCTACTAATCCTATCCAAACAAGGCTTGAAAAAGGTTTACTACAGCTCTTTTTTGTTGTAATAGCAGAATAATTCGTAAAAAAAATGCCCATCAATAAGAAAATAAACTATTAATGTAACAATACCAAATAAAACTGTGCAGCAGTATAAAGAATGAAAGGGTTTTTTTGTTTGTTTGTTTTAGAGATGGGGGTCTTGCTTTACTGACCAATCTGGTCTCAAACTCCTGAGCTCAAATTATCGTCCTACCTCAGCCTCCCAAAGTGCTGGGATTATAAAGGCGTGAGCCACCGTGCGGCCTTTTTTTTTTTTTTTTTTTTTTTTTTTTTTTTTTTTTTAAGGTCTTCTTATGTAATTAAACATTTTAAAGACATCTGCTGATGAGCTGTTTAAAACAAGAAGAATCTCAAAAGCATCTCTGGCCAAAATCTTTTTAAGAAACAAAAAGTAGCGTGATTCAGCCTTGACAAGGATTAGTCAGAGCCCACAGTATTAAGTTGAAATCAAAGAAAGGCAAGCTTTTTTGGGGATGAATAGTAATCTTTTTGAAAAAAAATTTTTTTTTTCCTTCAAGTTTAGGAGATGACAAATATTGAAATCTGGTTGAACTGAATCCTCTTTATTGATAAGGAAAGCAGTGGGCTCGACCTATTTCTGACTTTCTGAAAAAAGTTGCCCTACCTGCCACTCACTTCTTTTTAACTGGCTATTCTCAAAGGAAATTGCAAGAGACTGAGGATAAACGTCTGACATCCAGAAATGGGCTTTTTAGAGCTGAGGCAGCCTCCAGAACTTCCATTTCCAATTTATTTCACAGGCGAGAAACTGAGGTCAACAGGGACGTAGGTTAATGGTTCCTGGAGGCCCTGAAGGAACTTCTGGACCTGGCCTGTGCGTTCCAGAGAAAAAGGTCGGCCTCTGACGGAAAACGAAAAATGAGCACTCGGGAACCCACCCAGCCGGCGCAGAGCGCCTCAGCCGGACCAAGGGGAGGAGCCAGTGGGGCGGGCGGGGCCAAAATGGCGGGGGGGTGGGACTTCCAGAGGCGGAGGCCGAGGAAATGGGACGGGGCGGGGCCCGGTAGGCTAGCGAGCGCCGGGAGGCGGGGCCTCAGGAAGGCGGAGAGGAAGGCGTGTGCAAGGCGGGGTCCGGCGCCGGCTGCGGCCGGGGGCGGGGCCCGGGCGGCCCGCGCAGGTGGGATCGGCTTGTCTGCGGCGCTGCGCGGCGAGGCCAAAATGGCGGCTTCCAGCTGGGCGCGCAAGGCCGTGGTCTTGCTTTGGGCCTCTGACCTGCTGCTGCTGCTGCTGCTGCTACCACCGCCTGGGTCCTGCGCGGCCGAAGGCTCGCCCGGGACGCCCGACAAGTCTACCCCCCCTCCCCGGAAGAAGAAGAAGGATATTCGCGATTACAATGATGCAGACATGGCGCGTCTTCTGGAGCAGTGGGAGGTCCGCGGCGCGCTCACACCCTCCTGGCTCTTCTCTGTCCGGAACCCTGTTGCCACTGACCCCTTACCCATTCTGTCTTGGGACCTTTCTGACCCCCTAACCTCCTCTACTCATGCCTTGAACCCTTACCCACTGAAGCCACTGCTGACCCTCCATTCCTCTTCTCACTCGCGCGCCCTGCTGACCCTCGCTCCAGCCCTCTGTCATTCCAGTGCCCTGTTCCCCCTGCCACTTCTCAAGCCACTCCAATCAGGGGTCAGCCCCTCAGTGTTCAGCCTTGCTCTCCCTTCACTTTTCAGTGCCCTGGTTGTCTTTGCGTTGATCCTTGTGGTCAGTGAGCCCTGCAAACGGGGAGAGAGACCTTTCCCATTCTACTAAAGAGCATTTCCTTCATTTTCCTTTTGTTTTGGGGTGAGTGGGTGGGAGAGTGGGTTGCAGTGAAGATGGTCTTCCTTAATGGTTATCTCAGCTGTTTTCTAAATCAGTAGAATGTTAGACTTCCTGTTTTGGTGTATGTCCCTGCTGGGAATTTTGTGTTTTTTGTGGGTGGATTTATTTTACTGAGGGGAAAAGTAGCAATGGCTAGTGGCTCTGTATCGTGGAACTCACGCTTTTTGTTCAAAGGAGAGTACGTTTTCTCGTTTGTCACTTGGATGGACCAGAGTGTGCAGTTACAGGGAGTGTGTAATAAGCTTTTAAGGTAAAGATTACTGGCCAAAATCACATTGCTGCCTTTCCCCCTTCCTGAGGTGATTGTACTGTCCTGGCTGACTTGCATAGCTGTGGAACCTTGGGCATGTCTCGTTTCTAGGTCTCAATTTCCTTATCTGCAACGTGAGGAGGTTTACTGGATGGTTCCTAAGATTCCTTCCAACACTGATGTTTGTTATTTTGTGATTATCTCTGTGTGTGTTGGGAGAGGAAGGAAAGACTTTCAGACACAAGTTTAAAATACCACCTGATTCATCTGACTAGAAGAATGCAGTCCTGTGTTTTCATGTGGTTATCAGCAGCTGATGGAAAGATTGGGGTAGATTTGAGTGTAGAGAGAACGTCCCCATTCACCATCTCCCTTGCAATATCCTTCCCTTTTTGGACTACAGCAAATAAAGCCTTTTGATCTGCCAGATTGAGAACATCACCTCATGAGAAATCCTCCCCTTGACCTACTCAGACCCTGAGCTAGACGAAGAGGTGCTGCAGAGATGAACAAAGATTGCACTGGGAACAGTAGATAACAGGATGGATGAGCAGGGAGAGAATTTGCAGGCCAAGAAAAACACATTATCTCATTTAATCCTTTTACCCATCCATGAGGGAGCTACTTATCCCTATTTTCTAGATGATGACATTGAGGCACAAAGAGGCTATTTAACTTGCTCCACATCGCACAGCAAGCTAGTTGAGTTTCAAAATCTGTCACGACTTTAGAGCCTGTTCTTTGAACTGTTTTACCTGCACTGCCATACATATTGGTGAACAGAAGTGCAAATGAAGGATGGTGAGGAAGACGTGGATTAAGCTAGAAACTGCAGGAGCAGAGTAGAAAGGAGAAATGTGAGATTTTTATACTTTTAACATGGCTTGATGGTTGATTTTGTTTTTTTAATTATTTTTTATAGAGACAGGGTCTCCTTATGTTGGCCAGGCTGGTTTTGAACTCTTGGCCTTTGCAATCCTCCCACCTTGACTTCCCAAAGTGTTGGGCTTATGGGCGTGAGCCACCATGCCTGGGCAACTGATTGATTTTGTGAACAGCAGGGCCACATAATATAGTAAAAAGACAGATTGGCCAGGCGCAGTGGTTCACACCTGTAATCCCAACACTTTGGGAGGCAAAGGCAGGTGCATCACCTGAGGTCAGGAGTTCAAGACCAACTTGGCCAACATGTTGAAACCCCATCTCTATTCAAAATACAAAAATTAGTCAGGCATGGTGGCGGGCACCTGTAATCCCAGCTACTTGGGAGGCTGAGGCACGAGAATTGCTTGAACAAGGGAGGCAGAGGTTGCAGTGAGCCGAGATCATGCCACTGCACTCCAGCCTGGGCGACAGAGTGAGACTCTGTCTCAAAGAAAAAAAAAAAAGACAGATTTTGAACTCAACTTTACCCCTCACTAGCTACTTGATCCTAGTTTTAGGTATCTGTAAAGCCAGAGAATGCCCTGCTTTGCAGGATGCCATGAGGATTAAATGAGCTAATGTTTGTAGACACTCTCCAGACATGAGGACCCTTCCCCAGTAGCAGTGTTTTTTATGTGGGAGAGCGTATCCATCTCTGTGGGTGCTTTTTTTGTAGGAAGCAGTTCTTCTCTTGTGACCGTCTCTAAATCCATACCCTCACTCCTTCCCCAGCAGTGTGAGAAACAGTGCTTCAATGAGAGGCTGTGCCTCAGATGTGTGGAGAGAAGGTGAGAATTCCTTCCATTGTGTTAGAACTAATTCTGAGTCCCAGTTGGTGTAGAAAAACCAAAGGTGGTTATTTCATTTTACGTTATGATAGCCAGGTATAATGGGAAGGGGCAGTTGGAGGGATTTGGAGCCAGAAATGTGGTTTGTACTTCTAGCATGTGAGTAAATTAACTAAATCATTTATCCTTTCTGAACATCATCTTCCTCATATATTAAATGGAAGCCTAGTAGGATTGTTCTGAAGGTTGGAGATAATATATGTAGAGTGCCTGGAACTTAGTAGCTACTCAGTGGATGTCACTTATTATTTATATCAAAAACCATAGGAGGAGGAAGAGGATTTGCAGAAAGGGGAGTTCAGCTTTGTAGCTTTTGACTTTGGCAAACAGTAATGAAGGAGCTACAAAGCCAATTGAAAATGCAAGACTGGCCTGGAGGCAGGGCTAGGACTGGAGTCAGGGGACTGCCAGACTTGTCCCTGGCCCCACCTCTGCCACAGGATAAAGATTGGATTGTTTTCAGCATAGACACACTGATCATAACAGGTTAGGTTACCCAGACTAAGGGTAGAAGCGGTTAATTATGTACATCTAGGGTATTATTTTTACACTTCAATTTTAACTAACATAATAATATATATTTATGGGGTACAGCGTTGTATTTCTACCCATGTATACAATGTAATAATGATCAGTTCGGGATAATTAGCATATCTGTCACCTCAAACATTAATCATTTATTTGCGTCGGGAACATTTAAAATTCTCTCCTAGCTGTTTGAAAATATGCAATAAATTATTGTTAACTATAGTCATCCTGCAATACTATAGAGCACTAGAATTTATTCTTCCTATCTAGTATAATTTTGTATCCATTCACCATCCTCCTTCCCTATCTCCCCTCCCCTTCCCGTCCTCTAGTAACCACAATTCTAATCTCCACTTACGTGAACACAACTATTTTAGGTCCCACGTAAGAATGAGAATCCTCGGTATTTGTCTTTCTGTGTCTGGCTTATTGCACTTAACCTAATGTCCTCCAGGCTCATTAGGGTACTATTTTGCAATTTTTTTTTTTTTTTTAATGTAACTGAAACACAGACATATAAAATGGAAATTAAAGCCGCTTTTTTTTTAAGTCTCTTGAAACAATTTTTACCCATACTATATACACTAGACTTAACGACTATTTAATTATATTTGCATTAACAAAGAAATGCTGGGCTGGGCTTAGTGGCTCACGCCTGTAATCCCAGCACTTTGGAGACGGAGGTGGGTGAATCGTTTGAGCTCAGGAGTTCAAGACCAGCCTGGGCAACATGGTGAAACCCATCTTTACCAAAATTACAAAAAAAAAAATTACCCAGGTGTGGTGGCATGCATTTGTGGTCCCAGCTACTCAGGAGGCTGGGTTAGGAGGATCACTTGAGCCTGGCAGGCAGAAGTTGCAGTGAGCCAGGATTGCACCAGCACCGCTGCACTCCAAACTGGGCAATAGAGTGAGACCCCATCTCAAAAAAAAAAAAAAAATGCTGCTTGGGACCTACTGAGTTAATTTCATGATTATTACTGAAATCAGTCTGAAAAATGCAAATATTCTAGGGTATTGAACCAACTAAAACTCTTGCAGTGTTTTGAGGAGACTATAACAGATGTTATGGAGAATTAAGATAAAGACAGAAACAACCTGTGAATTTGGCAACTAGGAGGTCCTTTGCGACTTTGAGAGTGTAATTTCCATGTGGTGATTGTGGTTGGAGGCCAGATCACAGAGGCCTAAGGAGTCAGCAGTGTCATAGCCAACAGATACAGTACTGAATACTGTTTGCCTTTAAGTCATTACATCCCCAAACAAACCTTAGGAGGGAGACGCTGTTATTGCCCTCACCTTTCCATTATAGGTAAAGAAAGTTATTTTCAGATGGGCTAAGTAACTTGCACAAGGCTGCATAGTGATGGAGCACATCCATCCGACAGCACAGCCCATGCTCCTGTCTGCAAGTCGCCACCAGTGACTCTTTCAAAGCAAAATGAGAAAGAAACATGTCAGTTGAGAGGGTGGCAGAGTTGAAAAGAAGGTTGGTGCGTTACATGTGGTCACATTACTGGGGCCTTGGAGATCACTTTGTTCTGCTTTTCATTTTGTAGATGAGGAAACAGGCCTCGAGGAGTAAGGATTCTTAGGCAAGGTCACAAAGCTAGTTATGTAGAACTGAAACCAGATCCCAGGTTTGATGTCAGTATGGATCACCTTCAAGCACTGTGTAGAATTCTTTCATTTTTATTTTTTACTAAAATTATTTTTAATATAGTACATTATTAATGGTATCTTAAATCTTGGCCCTTCAGAGATTGGTCAAAAGCACCAAGTAAGAATGACTTAGTGGCCTTTTCTTTTTTTTAGGTAACAGCTTTATTGAGATTTAATTCACATGCCATAGGCAGTTTACCCATGTAAAATGTGCATTTTAGTTTTAGTATCTTCGGAGAGTTTTACAGCCGTCACCAAAATCAATTTTAGAACATTTTTATCATCCCCAAAAGAAACCTTCAACCACTCCTGCCGTTTTCTCCCAACTCCCTAGCCAGCCCCAGGCAATCACTCATCTACCTTCTGTCGACAGATTTATCCATTTTGGACATTTCCTGTAAATGGAATCATAGAATGTGTAGTCTTTCATATCTGGCTTCTTTCACTTAGCATAATATTTTCAAGGTTTATCTGTGTTGTAGCATGTATCAGTCAGTACTTCATTTATTTTTTTCTTTTTCTTTTTATTTTTGGTAGAGATGGGGTCTTGATATGTTGCCCAGGCTGGTCTTTAACTCCTGTGCTCAGGTGATCCTCCGGCCTCAGACTCCTAAAGTGCTGAGGTTACAGGTGTGAGCCACCGTACCTAGCCAATACTTCATTTCCTTCAGTTGCTGGCATTAGCCTTTTCTCCAAGGAACCTGGTTCCTTGGTTCCAGAACCTGGTTCTTTTAAAGATTTTTTATCTGTCATTCTATATTCTATGTATTAGGCATGGTGGCTAATGCCTGTAATCCCAGCACTTTGGGAGGCCAAGGTGGGCAGATCACGAGGTCAGGAGATCAAGACCATCCTGGGCAACATGGTGAAACCCCGTCTCCACTAAAAATACAAAAATTAGCTGGATGTGGTGGCATGCGCCTGTAATCCCAGCTACTCAGGAGGCTGACCCAGGAGAATCACTCAAACCCAGGAGGCGGAGGTTGCAGTGAGCCGAGATCTTGCCACCGCACTCCAGCCTGGTGACAGAGCAAGACTCCATCTCAAAAAAAAAAAAAGTTACCATTTTGTATTAGTAATTTATTCATTTGTTTTCATCCCTATGGGTTCAACATTTGTTTGAGGGGTTGTAAGTCATACTATTATTTATTTTGATGTTGAGATTATTTCAAATTTGGCCCCTGAGAGCTGCTTCAAGTTGGCTTCCGTGTCATTTTGACATGTTCCACGATTCTTTGAGCACTTTACTACTTTGTGATGCAGGATTATTCTAGGCTCATCTTCTGTCTCCCTTGCTATAAGCCTGTTCTCCGATGAACCCAGGCTCTTTTACATATTTTTATCCATCTATCTGTTTACTCATCTGTTAATCTATGAAAAACCTTGAGTTTCTCCTGATACCTTCAATTCCAGCCTAATACCACAGGGCTCATTCTTCCCCCTTTCATATTTGTAGTTTCATTTCCAGAAGTTAAGAACCTGGCTCTCATTATCCTCAATATGTTTACTCCTTTTCTCAATCCTAGAGGTCACATAAGATAGTTTCAGAATGGCTAACCCATGCCACTACAGAAAGCAAACCTGCTAACTGGAATTGAATATTTTTGTACAATACCTATTATTTAAGTGAAATGGGTATACATGGACTGCAGATTTTAAGTATACAGTGCAATCTTTAAGACATGGTCTCATTGTGTCTCCCAGGCTGGAATGCAGTGGCATGATCATAGCTCACTGCAACCTCGATCTCCTGGGCTCAAGCGATCCTCATGTTGCAGCCTCCTGAGTAGCTAGGACTACAGGCACCTGCCACCACACCTGACTAATTTTTAAATTTTTTTTAAGAGATGGGATCTCACTGTGGTGCCCAGGTTGATCTCTAACTCCTGGGCTTAAGCAATTCTCCCATCTCAGCCTACTGAGTAGCTGGGACTACAGGTGTGCATTGCCATGCCTGGCTACTTTTTAATTTTTTTTTTTTTAGAGACAGAGTCTCACTGTGTTGCCTAGGCTGATGTCGAACTCTTGGCCTCAGGTGATCCTTTTACCTCAGCCTCCCAAAGTGCTGGGATTACAAGCTGAGCTACAGTGCCTGGCCTGCAATAAATTTTGATAAATGGATATTTCTGTATAATCCACACCCCTGTCAAAATATAGAACATTTCCATCACCCTAGAGAAGTTATCTTGTGTCATTCTCAGTTAATCCTACCTTGTCCCCCTTCTACAGGCAACACTGTTCTAATTTCTGTCACCCTAAATTAGTTTTGCTCATTCTTGAATTTTAAATAAATGGAATTGCATAGTAAATCTTATTTTGTACCTGGCTTCTGTCACTTAACGTTTTTGGGATTTGTTACATGTAACAATATTTGTTCTTTGTTGCTGTGAAGTATTTCATCATATGACCATACCAGAATGTGGCCATTTTTACAGCCTACCATGTTGGGTAGATTGTATGAGAGTTTAAAAGCTCTAGAAACCCATCACATGGGGGCACTCTGTGATTGGTAACCTGGGTTTGGGTAGTATTTGCTACCTGAAACTTAGACTGTATTCAAAGTTAAGAAGAGGAAGAAAATCCCTAGTTTTCCTTTTTATGTTGTAATTTAAGTCATATACATGCACCTGACATCATGCAGATGTTTTTGCCTGTACCAGTTAAAAAGCAAGATTCTGATGATAGGTTTGATGCTTTTCCCCCAACCTGATAGAAAGATGATGAAATTGAAGAAGGAGATCTTCCAGAACACAAGAGACCCTCAGCACCGGTCGACTTCTCAAAGATAGACCCAAGCAAGCCTGAAAGCATATTGAAAATGACGAAAAAAGGGAAGACTCTCATGATGTTTGTCACTGTATCAGGAAGCCCCACTGAGAAGGAGACAGAGGAAATTACGAGCCTCTGGCAGGGCAGCCTTTTCAATGCCAACTATGACGTCCAGAGGTAAAGCACCAACAACCAGCTGAGAAAATCATAGGCTGTGCTGGGTCTTTTCTTTATTATTATTAATTATTATAATGATGATGATTTTTTGAGACAGAGTTTCGCTCTTGTTGCCTAGGCTGGAGTGCAATGGCTGGAGTGCAATCAGCTCGCTGCAACCTCCACCTCCCTGGTTCAAGCGATTCTCCTGCCTCAGCCTCCCAAGTAGCTGGGACTACAGGCGCCCGCCATCACGCCTGGCTAATTTTGTATTTTTAGTAGAGACAGGGTTTCACCGTATTGGCCAGGCTGGTCTTGAACTTCTGACCTCAGGTGAATCACTTGAACCCAGGAGGCAGAGGTTGCAGTGAGCTGAGATCATGCCACTGCACTCCAGCCTGGCAGCAGAGCAAGACTCCATCTTGTGGGGGGTCGGGGGTGGAAGCATTTGTTGGTAAAAGCTGTTAAGTTTTTGTTTTTATTTTTTGTCGAGGCGAGGTCTCACTATGTTGCCCAGGCTGGTCTTGAACTCCTGGCCTCAAGTGATCCTTGCACTTCAACCTCTCAAAGTGCTAGGATTACTGGCATTGACTACTGTGCCTGTTGTGTGTGGTTTTTTTTTTAATGTCTCAGTTGATCCTAAAGTTTTATTTATCTTTGAATCTTTAGCTTTTATTTCATCTGAACAGAAGGGTGTATAGCTTAGTTTAGCCTCTTCTGCTAGAAGTTTCTGCTCAGTGGAGAGTGCTTTTGTGTGTAGCTATGTTCACACATAAAGCTCGGACCATGCTGTTAACAGATAACTAATTTGATATGAAGAGGCTCAGTTTTCACACCTGAGTATGGTTCTGAGGTACAATTTTAAGAAATCTGCTGCTTTTTCCTCAAGAACAGTTCTGAAATTTGGGGTCTGCAAATATTCTAGTCTAGGAAATATGAAAGTAATGACAAGAAATGGGAGGAGTACTTAGAGAACATCCGGCCAGCAAAATATTTTCAATTAGCTTAAATAGACACCTAGACAGAGCAAATAAATGTCTTGGTGATGTGTGCTCCGGAAGGCCCACTGGTCTCTGTGGAGCGGTGGGAGCGTTATAAACTGAAGGGGGAACACGTGGTGTAGTCCCTAAGGAACAGAAGAATCATGCCTGCTGGCCACACTAGGACTCCACCCAGGCCTCATTCTTTCTGCTGTGTTCCTTGGGACTTTTTGAGTGTGGGCGAGCTGGGCTGCTTGCTGCTGAGCTCCGGGGCTAGGATTTCTGTCCAATAACCAAGTGTCCTCTTGAGTCCTTCATAGCCTCTTACCATGACCCACTCTAAGCCATTGGTTTTCCACCTTTATCAGCACAAGCCTTTTGTCCCATAAAATTGTAACTAGACACTCTAGAATATAAAACGGATACAGATCAGATCGAAGCTGCCTCTTTACCTCCCCAGCAGCAGCCCCTGGGCCACCTCTGCAGTGTCCTAGAGAGGTTTTCCAAATGTTTGCTTTTAACATGGGCATCCATTTATACTACAAAGAAACATCCAATGTCTGTTCCTATTTTGTTCTGAGCCGGGTATTTAATAGTTCTGCAAGCTAATATTTTCATGCATGAGATATCAGTAGCTGCTAGGCCTTGGAAAATCCAATTTTTTGTTCCATATTCATGTGGAATTTGAAATAAACATGATAAGTGCCAGAGAATTGCTCCGACCCATTAGCACCTTACTAGTACGTGCTGACTGTCTGATTGCGTCTCTCTGCCCAAGGTTCATTGTGGGATCAGACCGTGCTATCTTCATGCTTCGCGATGGGAGCTACGCCTGGGAGATCAAGGACTTTTTGGTCGGTCAGGACAGGTGTGCTGATGTAACTCTGGAGGGCCAGGTGTACCCTGGCAAAGGAGGAGGAAGCAAAGAGAAAAATAAAACAAAGCAAGACAAGGGCAAAAACAAGAAGGAAGGAGATCTGAAATCTCGGGCTTCCAAGGAAGACAATCGAGCTGGGAATAAAAGAGAAGACCTGTGATGGGGCAGCAGTGGCGCACTGTGGAGAGACAGGTGGATGTGGAGAGCTGTTTGCCCAGCTCGTGGGGTGGGAGTGGTCTCAGGAAACTGCACACCAGTTGACATTCTAGTTTCTTCTAGAAAGGGTCTGCCACATGACCAGTTTGTGGTCAAAGAATTACTGTCTAATAGGCTTCAAGTAAGAAGACAGGTGTTTTCTAATTAATACTGGACACTGACAAATTCATGTTTACTGTAAAATTACCTAACACGGAAATATGACTGTGTTGCTTTTTCCCATTTACACGTGGTGAGTCAACAACTCTACTGAGATTCCACTCCCCTCCAAGCACCTGCTCTGATTGGGTTGCCTTCTGTGTCCATGTTTTTTATTTTCTGTCAACTAAAAGGATAGCAAATTCTGATCGGAGAAGTCTTTAAAACTCTTGACTTAATTGAGTCAAAACTCTTCATGCCATGTACATCATTTTCATTATGTTAAAAGTAAAATGTGCTTTGTGAACTCAGATCTATCTAAATATATAGCCAGGAAGCCAGGGTGTGTAAATACAAAATCTATGCAGGAAATGCAGAGAACAGAAAATATGTCACTTGAAATCCTAAGTAGTATTGAATTTCTTTGACTTGAATCTCACTCATCAGTAAAAGAGAACTCTTGATGTCCGTCAGGTTTTATGTGGTCTGTAAAGTTAGGGGTTCTGTTTTGTTTCCTTATTTAGGAAAGGGTACTGCTGGTGTCGAGGAGTTATATGCTCCATTTAATGTGACAGTTTTAAAGGATGTAAGTAGGGAATCAGAGTCCTTTGCAGAGTTTGACAGAAGACTCAGTAACCTCATTTATTTCTAAACATTTTTCTTTGATAAAGTGCCTAAATCTGTGCTTTTGTATGGAGTTAATGTCTGATTTTGCCGTTCATATGTTAGAGCCTACTCTGAATAAGAGTTAGAACATTTATATACAGATGTCATTTCTAAGAACTAAAATTCTTTGGAAAAAACCCTCAATTGTGATTTGAAGAAATTAAAAATAGCACATTACATGGTTAGAAAATGTCAGTGTTAAATAATGGTACAAAGTGAAAGGTATAGCCCTCTCTTGCTGCCAGTAGCTTGTCCTGGTGGAAGCTGCTGTTAACAATTTGTCCCCCCACATCCCCCTCCCTGCCCACCCACCAAAAAAAGTACATTTACTTACGTAAATGTACTTATGGTGATGTATGTTTGTTTTGGCCTCACAGCTTCTGTTTCCCCTTAATTTGGTAGCTGTTCACATTTCCCTCTAAAGAACCACACCCTCTGCATTCTCAGTTCTCTACTTTGGATGGGACATTTGCCCTGCAGTCCCCGCACCCTCCAGGCCATGCCCACTCCAGGATGAAGCTTGTGTGATCTATGGTACTAGGGTACTAGGCCCCGAAAGAGGCTTTTCTTGTTTCTTCTGCATTTTGAACCTGGAGCAGAGCTGTTGTAGGCCCCGCCCTTGGAGAGGAGAGCTGTTTGACAGTGGGGCCAACACAGACAGTGGGGAGAGAGTGCCACACCCTGGTGGCATAAACGAGTCCCTGAATCATGCCATGGCTGAAACAAACCCTGTCCATGGGCTTTTTCTGTTTTACTTAGGGCAATTTGAATGGGTTACTGTCCTGCATAGCCAAAATGGCCCAGTGTAAAGCAGCTGTTTTGATGAGATAATTGCTTTAATTAAGCAAAAGGTAACAGAGCTTTTACTCTGCCTTGTACCTGGTGTTTCCACTTAGGAGCCTTCTGCTGTCAGAATGTGCAGATCTGTCTCATTGCTTCCTATGCAGTGTGCCCCCACTTCAGCCAGTAGTTCCTGTGTGTCTGTTATGTACTAGGTACTACAGGGTGCTAGGACAGTGTAGATACAGCCTCTGCTGTTGTAAAACTCAGTGATTTGGTGGGGGAAGACAAATGTCAGTAACGTACAAAGTAAAACGGCAGCTGTTAGAAGTATGAAAGGGGCAGGGTAGTGGGAGGTAGAATCTTCCCTGACCAGGTCGGGACAGCCAGAGGCCTTCTCTGAGGGCAAGAGGAAGAAAGGAGAAATAGAGTAAGGCAGGCAGAGGGAACAGTCTGAGCTAAGACCCTGTGGCTGGAAGAGGCAGACCCTGTGGCTGGAAGTGGCAGAGGGAGAGGCTGCAGGAAGGCCAACGGGGAGGCTGGGGCCCACTGCAGGCCCAGGCTGGAGTAGCATATGGAGTTTGGTAGGAATTTGGGACGCTCAGGTGGATCTTAATTGTGATGGGATGAGTGTGAAAGGCAGTCCAAGTTACACTGGTTGCACAGGAGAAGTGATTAGAAGAGGACCCCAGCAGGTGTGAGCTGTGAACTGGGAGGCGCTTCAGTAGTGCAGGCCATAGCTGGAGGTGTCCTACATCAGCAGGGTGGTGGTGAGGTTTGAACCACCAGAGTCCCTGCTGATGGACACTTGAGTGTTCAGATTTTTTGCTGATATATTAAGTGCTGCAGTGGACATTTTCACACAAAATATTTTGGTACACTTTTGTTTATATCTGAAAGGTAAATTCCTAGCAGTAGAATTATTAGATTATTAGAACAAACAGAATTTAACATTTTGGTGTGTATTGCCAAATTGCCCTCCCAAGTGGTTTAGTCAGCTTACCCTTGCCAGCAATAGATCTATCCTTGCCAGCTCTGGGCATCACATTTACCAGTTTAATAGATTGTAAAACCATATCTTAATTGGCTACCCTGAAGCCACCATACTGGAGAGGCTGCATACAGAGTTTCACGTGGAGAGAGGGATGCCCAGGAGGCCCACCTGCTCCAACCCCAGCTGCATGAGTCTTCCAGCCCAGGCACAGACCTGTGGAGAAGATTTAAACATTTGCAGCCCCAGCCTTCAAGCCATCCCAGTTGACACGGAGGGGAGCTAGCGTAAGCTGACCTGAGAAAACAGTCTGCAGATTCACGAGCAAAAGAAATGTTGGGCTGGGCACGGTGGCTCATTCCTGTAATCCCAGTACTTTGGGAGACCGAGGTGGGTGGATCAGTTGAGGTCAGGAGTTTGAGACCAGCCTGGCCAACATGATGAAACCCTGTCTCTACTAAAAATTAGGTAGGTGTGGTGGTGCGCGCCTATAATCCCAGCTACTCAGGTGGCTCAGGCAAGAGAATGGCTTGAACCTGGGAGGCGGACGTTTGCAGTGAGCCAAGATCGCACCACTGAACTCAAACCTGGGTGACGAGGTGAGACTCTTGTCTCAAAAAAACAAGACAAAAATTTTTTTGAGAGAAATGTCATTTTTTGTTTGTTTGTTTTTGAGACAGGTCTCACTCTGTTGCCCACGCTGGAGCGCGGTAGGATCACAGCTCACTGAAGTCTCGACCTCCTGGCTCAATTGATCCTCCCACCACAACCTCCCAAATAGCGGGGGGAAATGTCCTGTTTTTAACAAATTTGTCTTCCTTTTTCTCTTGTTTTAATATCTAGTGATCTAATAAATTTGGATGATATCTTTTGACTATCAACAATGAAACCTGTATTAGATATATACATCTTTCCTTCTTCCTTCATCCTCAGGCTTTCTGGTTTTGATGGTGATACTGTGGCTTTTGTACTTCTGGTGGTTTCCTTTATACTGTTAAACCTCTTTTTTTTTTTTTTTAATTAAACCAACTTAGTATGCATTAACCAGTGAACAAGGGAAAGGAACTCACAAACTCTTTTCTGTGTCCCTGATTATTGTTTAATAGTGTTTGTACACTGACAAGATACATAGTATCCACCTTCTGTACCCATGATGTCCACCTTTGTGGTTGGACAAAAGCATGCAGGGTAGGACATTTCTGAGCCTTGCTTTTTCCCCTGGGAGTTTTTTGTTTTTTAAGAGATAGGATCTCTTGCTGTCTCACCCAGGCTAGAGTGCAGTGATGTGTTCATAGCTCACTGCAGCCTCAAACTCCTGGGCTCAAGCTATCCTCTTGCCTCAGCCTCCCGAGTAGCTAGGACTACAAGCATGCACCACCATGCCTGACTAGGATTTTTTTTGTGTTGTTTTTTTTTTTTTGGAGAAATGGAGGTGTCTCACCATGTTGCCTGGGCTGGTCCTCGAGCAATCCTCCTGCCTTGGCCTCCGATTCACTGGTATTAGGTTGTGAGTCACCACACCCAGCTCTACCTTTCAGCCCTTCTTACACATGGCTCCATTGGAGAGGTGTGAGGCCACCCCTGTCTTTCCCTTAGAAGTGACTGCTTTTTCTCTTTCTTTTTTTAAATTTGTTTTTATGTTTCTTTGTTTTGGGGGATTTTGTAACTTATTTTCTTTTTAAATTTCCTTTAAGACTGCTTTGTATCAGATTCCTTAGGAATTCTTCTTCATTCTTTTTTTTAATTGAAAAATTTAAATTTTAAAATAATTGTTTTAAATTAATAAATAGCATTCAGCTCCTTTTTGCTTATATAATTCATACTTAACATTTAGTAATTTTTCTAGGAAAAGTCTTAGTGTTGATTTTTTTTTTCCTGAATCTTTTTTCTTAATCCTTCTAGAGCATGGTGTGTAATTTCTAATTGATTGCAGATTCAGCTCCCCCCTCCCCCATTATTTTGGAAAAAATTATCTTCTGTTAGCTTTAGTTTTGTGTTGGTATCTTGGGTATCTTTTTTTTTTTTTTGCTCTGATACGCATTTTATATTTTTTAATATTCCATTTTTATCTCATGTTTGAGCTGTTTTTATTAAAATTCAAGTTTTTATTAACTTCTATCACTCAAAAATCCAAATGGGGAATCTTCACCTTTGGTTATATTTTCCCCCAGAATTGAATAATTATCTGTATTTGTGTGCTACATTCTTTTATTGCTGCTGTTTTCTAATTTCAAAATGTTTAGATAGATACCACATCTTTGTTTTTTTTGTTTTTTTCCTCTCTTATTCATGCTTAGGCAGACACAGCTTTTCCCAGACCTTGGCCTGCACAAGTGTTATAGGTAAGTTCTCACTGGCTCCTTTCCCTCCATATCTGAGCGTTGTCTGCTTCCCCAGGAGCTGCAGCTCCAGGGTGGAGTACTGCCTTCTCTCAGCTTTCCTATAGCTGAACCGGAAAGGAGAGGGGCTCAGACAAGGCTGTGTGTGGCTCTGCTTGACAGGTAGCCTCTGCTGTCCTGTGGCTTTCCTGAGTGTCCTAGACTAGGGTTCTCCTCCCCAGTGGGGGAGGAGAAGGAAAGGTCATGCAATATGTGGCTTTGGGCAAGAGCAGGAGGCACTTGCCCCACTCACGCAATTTGAAGGGCAGCACAAAACTTGGTAATTAAATAATATTTTAATGCAGTATGTTATAAAAACAAAAAATATTTTTTAAAAAAAACCATGATGAAGAAAAGATGAACATTCTAAATACAGGATCTGTCGAGGGGTGACGAGGGTGAGGCGGAGCTGGCAGAGCCGGGGGCAGATTCACCACCTTCTCCTGCAGTCTGTGGTTGGTATTTATGTCCTCATGCTTAAAAGTTCATATTCCCTGAATCCCAGGGTTTTGCATTCATAGTAAGAACTGAAATATTTATTTTATTTTATATATATATATTTTTTTGAGACAGGGCCTCTGTTGCTGAGGCTGGAGTGCAGTGGTGCAGTCATGGCTCACTGCAACCTCAACCTCCCAGGCTCAAGCCATCCTCCCACCTCAGCCTCCCAAGAAGCTGGGACTACAGGTGCATGCCACCATGCCTGGCTAATTTTTGTGGGTTTTTTTTGTGTTGTTGTTGTTTTCTCGTAGAGACAAGGTTTCATCATGTTGCCCAGGCTGCTCTCAAACTCCTGGGCTCAAGTGACTCACCCACCTTGAAATCTTTATTTTTATTAAAATAATAGCACAGCAATGTTAAAAGTTCACTATAAAAGGAAGAAATTCATCTACCATCACACCATCCCAGCTATCCAAGCTGTTTTCATTTGGCCAAGCTCCCTTTGAGACCATTACCTCTGAGTGTTACATTCACGTATTTGTCATCATAGCAGAAACAGAATTTACGATTTTCCCACTCAACATTACATAGTAACGAAGTTTTTTGCTTTTTGGTGTTTTTTTTTTTGAGACGGAGTCTTGCTCTGTTGCCCAGACTAGAGTGCAGTGGTGCGGTCTTGGCTCACTGCAACTTCCACCTCCTGGATTCAAGTGATTCTCCTGCCTCAGTCTTCCAAGTAGCTGGAATTATACAGGTGCCTGCCACCTCGCCTGGCTAATTTTTTATATTTTTAGTAGAGACAGGGTTCCACCATGTTGGCCAGGCTGGTCTCGAACTCCTGAGCTCGTGATCCATCTGCCTTGGCCTCCCAAAGTGCTGGGATTACAGGCATGAGCCACTGTGCCCAGCCTGTAATGAAGTTTTTATATTGCTGCCTGGTCTCTGCGTTCAGCGTTTTAGTGGCTGTGTAATACTCCCATCCTTTTGCTGTGCCATAATTTTAATTAACAGATTGATGTAGTGAAGACAGTAAGTAGGGCTGGACCAGGCATGGCTCTGTTACTCACACATGCCTGAGTCCAATCTCTGCCTCACTGTCTTTATCTCCTAGGAGCATCTGCTTCTACCCATGGCTCTGGCTGCCCTGTTTATATGCATAGCCCTGCCCTGCTCTCCCACCCGCCCTGGATGGTCATGGTCTTTTGGACAAGAGGTGGGCGTCTGACCCAGGTCACCATTGACCAGGTTGGCAAATCAGATCCTCTCAGCAGAGACTGGATGATTTGATAGCTGAGGCATTAATAGTGCAGCAGCCACAGTGAATTACAAGAATGTGTGCTAGTGAAGTTTCGACACTTGCCCTGGGTGTTTGACCTCCTGAGTTTTGATATTCAGGTTGTCCTTGAATTCTGAGAGCTCTGGATTCCTATGATAAACTTTTCCCTAGGGCTACTTTGAAGAGGTTTCTGCGGGCGGTCTGATCCTCTCACTCTAACTTTTCCTGATCTCTGCTTATCCATCTATGTGGGGGAGTGAGACGAAGCACTTGTGTAAAGTCCCCAGCACCGGGCCTGTGTCTGTGCTCTATCTATATTTGAGTTATTTTAAGTTATCCACAATTATCAATAATGTTGAAATGAGCAGTTTTGCTTCCTTAAGATTAGTCCTTTGGTGTCGATATCTTTTTTTTTTTTTTTTTTTTTTTGAGACAGAATCTCACTCCGTTGCCCAGGCTGGAGTGCAATGGTGCAATCTTGTCTCACTGCAACCTCTACCTCCCGGGCTTAATCAATCCTCCCACCTCAGCCTCCCTCCCAAGTAGCTGGGACTACAGGCATTGTCCTACTTGTCTCAGGTCTTACTTTTTCCTGTGTCCCTGATTATTGTTTCATCCCAGCTACTCAGGAGGCTGAGGTGGGAGGATCTCTTGAACCTGAGAGATAGAGGCTGCAGTGAGCTGTGATTATGTCACTGCACTCCAGCCTGGGGGACAGAGTGAGACCCTGGCTGCAAAAAAAAAAAAAAAAAAAAATGTTTTCAGACTTTATTTCTCCTATTGGAATAAGGGAAAGAAGTTGAACTCAACTCTGAATACAGTGAAGACAATTGGGGATGTATAGCAGAAGAGCAGAGTGAGGGGGTCAGTGGGTGGAGAATTACTAACAGGAACTTGATTAGATAGCAGGGGCAAGGGGATTCTTATTAACTGGCTTAGGATTGTTACTAATGCTGGGCTCAGCCGTCCAAGGTCAAGGCCTAGCTGAGAAGATGGCTCAGAGGAGCCCAACTAAAGTTTCTAAGGAGGGGTCTTTGTCATTTCTAGGGCTTTGCATGTGAATGCTCTTTACTGAAAATAGAAATTAACCCTTGACTGTGCAATCTGATGGCCAACGTTTTCCTATCCTAGGCTGTGAGGTACCTTGTTGACCAGATAGGGTGAGGCCAGGGCTTGGAGCTGAAAGGCATTTTCAGCAGGCAAAGATCAAGCTCTTCACATAGACTTGCAGTAGGAATCCTTTGGGATAGAAGTTGACAAATATTCTCTTCTTCACCAGGCTCCAGTGAGGCTCCTTGAAGCCCTTGAAGCATTGACTTTCAGTGTCCGTTCTTATGGGGCTTGAGTTGCCCGTTTTAGCAAGAATCCTGTTAATCAATTTATTGAGAAATTCTTACCCTTGATATCTAATCACTTTTAATATCTGATCAAATTCTCCATCTTCTACCCCACCCCCCGGTGATATCTGATCACCCAGGCCTGCCTTCAGCATAATCCTGTTAGGTCTGTTTAACCAGAGTCCATCCTACCCCTGACATTTCCTTTTAGTCATTTTCCATCTACTGCCCCCCATCCTGCTCCTCGGGTGGGGTAGAAACCTGTTTGTGCATGCTGTATTCAGAATTGAGCCCACTTCTGTACTGAGGTCTCTTTCCCCTTATTGCAATACTTCCTGATTTAAATCTGTTCTTACTGCTGTAACTACCATCAGACTCTGATTTTCTTTGACTAAGTCTGAGAGGGAAAGTTCCAAAGAATAGGAGTGGCTAAGTTAGCTACGGAGAAGTTCCTCTGGGGCCGGGGAGCAGAGAGGAAGACAATGATAATTACAATGAAGAACATGTTTTTGATGTCAAAAAGTACATCACTTCCCATTACGCACTGCATGTGAGCCTCACACCTGCCCTGCAGTGGAGGAGTAGATAGTTTACAGGTGAGTGAGCCCAGAGAGGAGGGGACTTGCCAGTGATCACAAGGCCAGCGAGTGCCTTTACTACTTCATAAGACCCCTATCAAGCAAAGTAGAATTGTTCATTCTCTCCACCATACAACCAAAGCACAGCTTGGAAAAGTGATTTGGCTAGAACCCTTCTCCAAAGCTATCTGTAGTGGTATATCATCTCCTAAAGGAAAGTCAATTTAAAAAGTAAAGGATGTACCCGCTAGGGGGCAGCAGAGACCCGCTGTGCCTCATGGCCTTCCCCACCATGTCTGGCTCTCATTTGCCGCTGATCCTTCGGTGATAATTCTTCAGCTATTATTTTAATTAACAGTCTGCCCAGTCTGTGCTTGCAAAATATCTGTGAAAATCTGCATACACCTCTCTCTCTGAATTTCTCTGGGAAATCTAAGGGATTATCTCATCCATGTGTACTGTTCTAATATTAATTTACTTCATCCTCGTAGCAAGCAGCCCTATGCGGTAGATACTGTCATCCCCATTTTGCACACAAGGAAACTGAGGCACATAGACATTCAGTATTTTCTCCACGGTCATGCTGCAAGGCAGTGACAAAGCCAGGATTTTTTTTTTTTTTTTTTTTTTTTTAAAGACAGAGCCTTGCTTTGTTGCCCAGACTGGAGTGCAATGGCACCATCTTGGCTCACTGCAACTTCTGCCTCCCGGATTCAAGCGATTCTCCTGCCTCAGCCTCCTGAGTAGCTGGGATTACAGGCACCCGCCACCACACCTTGCTAACTTTTGTGTTTTTAGTGGAGACAGGTTTTCACCATGTTGGCCAGGCTGGTCTCGACCTCCTGACCTCAACTGATCCACCCGCCTCTGCCTCCCAAAGCGCTGGGATTACAGGTGTGAGCCACTGTGCCCGGCCTCAAACCCAGGATTTAAATTCAGGCAGGCAGACTTCAAAATTGACACCAGCCACCGTAAGCTGCCTGGGAAAGGGGCTGCTCCCATTCTCTGGACCTCTTCTCAGACCCATGTGCCAAGTGTTGGTACAAGCACTCCCCGTGTAATTGCTGAACACGAATAAGTTTCGGGAAGTGTGCAGGCAGTGGAGATAAAGATAGCAAGGCAGGAAAGGTCCCTGCCCTCTTGGTATTGACAGGTTGAATATTAAAAGATACGCGATGTCTTTTAGCATCGAGTGTGCCTACTGTGTGCAGGCTCTGGACATCCTTACCTAACTGTGACATGCTACCCACTGTATGCAGGTCTTTACATACTTTATTTCATTTACTCTCATTTTGTTTTCAGTTAGGGTCTCACTCTGTTGCTCACACTGGAGTACACTGGCACAATCTCAGCTCACTGCAGCCTCGACCTCTGGGCTCAAGTGATCCTCCCACCTCAATCTTCTGGGTAGCTGGGACCACAGGTGTGTACCCTCACACCCAGCTAATTTTTTAATATTTTTTGTAGAGACAGGGTCTCCCTATGTTGCCCTGGCTGGTCTTGAACTCCTGGGTTCAAGCAATCCTCCCACCTGGGCCTCCCGAAGTGTTGGGATTACAGGTGTGAGCCACTGTGCCCGACCTCACTTACCCTTCATAACCCCACAAGGTTGGTATTAGTTAACATTTAATATGAGGCCCTTTGAAGCACAGTCCTGGAGTTGGACTTCCCAGTTCTGCATTTTATTAGCTGTATCATCTTGGACAAGTTATTTAAGGACTTCACTCATCTAGGCCTGTAGGTGCTAATAAAAGCTCCCATTTCAGAGAAGTATTACAAGGATTAAATGAGCAAGTCCCTGTGAAGCACTTAACAGCTTTCTTTTTTATTTATTTTATTTTTAAAGTAAAGAGGTGGGGTCTCACTATGTTGCCTTGGCTGGTCTTAAACTCCTGAGCTCAAGCAATCCTCCCACCTTGGCCCTCCAAAGGAGTACAGGCGTGAGCCACTGTGCCCGGCCAACACAGCTTTCAGTACATGCTAACTATTATCATGTGTGTGTGTGTTTTGTGCTTCAGGTGAAGTTGGAAGCTTCTAGGGGTTAAGCCCCTTTCCCAGAGTCACAGCTAGGAAGAGGCAGGACAAGATCCCACCTGGGCTGTTTTCTTTTGGAGGCACTGCTGTTTTCACTGTGGCTTAACACTCCAAGGGAGGGACTGGGATGGAATTCTGCATGGGCCACAGAGGATTGCTCCAGAAGGTGAATGGTCACCTGCCCAGTGCAGGGTATGCCAGAGCAGAGCAGGTCAGCTTCCTTCCAGGCAGAAACATCTGCCGTTCCCACCACCTTGGTGCTCTCCTCTCAGATACCTGCATGGCTGAGGACCTGCTTTCAGGTGAGATGGCTTGCCCTGAAAGGGGCAGAGCTGCCAGAGTCCCTGGGGGTCTGCAGGAGACTACAGTTTGGCCATGCTGCTTGCTGGTACAAGGAAATTTTTGGTAGGCAGATTTCAGGAGGTCCCACGCAAGTGTCACAAGCCAGAGACTTGAGATGCTGGACCCCTTTCCATTTGATCCAGCATCTGGGAAAACCTGAGCCTGCAGTTGGGGCCACTTGGTCAACTCTCCATAGATCTTGTTGAATCAACTTGTTGAATCAACTGTTCCCTGGCAGACCTAGGGCAATTTTCGTTTTCTCCGGAGAAGTCTGCCGAAGTTTCTGAGGTGAAGTTTCCAAGCTGATGAATTGGAAGCCCGGACTTGGCAGCTCTCAGCCAAGGAGGGTTGCAGTCGGTGGAATGTAAGGAATGCCCAGGGACATCTGGTCTGCCTTGCATCTGTTCTTCAGGCCAGCCTGCATTCTTCCTGCGGGAGAGAGCTTCAGCCATAGGCCTAGAAACACTGGGACCCCTTTGATCCTGCCTCCTACCTCAGTCCCAAGTTGGATGACATTGAATGCCATACTTGCTTTACCTGGGCCTCAACTCTTCTATAAACAGGGTGACAAGTCCTGCCAGGCCTGGGATTTACATGCCAGGGTCTGGAAGAAACAAGACAATAGGGATCGTTATTCTAATGCAAAGGAGGTCCCTGACTCCCTTAGGATAGAACCTTCCTTACAAATTATCTGAGATCCTTGCTCTAAATTAAAACTCCCTGAGGGCTCCTATTTTTTTTTTTTTTTTTTTTTTTTGGTGGAGGGGGCAGGATGGAATTTCACTCTTGTTGCCCAGGCTGGAGTACAATGGTGCGATCTCGGCTCACCGCATCCTCCGCCTCCTGGGTTCAAGTGATTCTCCAGCCTCAGCCTCCCGAGTACCTGGGATTACAGGCATGCACCACCATGCCCAGCTCATTTTGTATTTTTAGTAGAGACGGGGGTTTCTTCATGTTGGTCAGGCTGGTCTCGAACCCCTGACCTCAGGTGATTTGCCCACTTCAGCCTCCCAAAGTGCTAGGATTACAGGAGTGAGCCACTGCACCCGGCCAAGGGCTCCGACTTCTAGTTTTAAAATCAATGTATGCCTTGAGTGCATCACCTCAATGGGCCTCAGTTGGAGTGGGCCAGCATTTCCCAGAGGAATTTAACCAGGGGAACTGTCCAGTGAGGAGGAGTTTGCCACTTCAAGCCAGTTCTTTGGGCCTTTGAGATGCAGAATCAGGAGGAAGGGAAAAGGTGCAAAGGCTCTGGAGCAGAGAGGCAGCAGGGTATGGAAGAAGAGGGCCTGAATCAAATACACCCACCCACAGTGTACAGTGGCAACTGTGCAAGGTGCTGGTAGCCTGCAACAGGGATTTTCCAAGGGAGGCCAGAGAAAAGCTTCCTGGAGCAGGTGGCCACTAAGCTGAGATTTGAGCAGGCATGAGTGGACACAGAGGCAGTCTAGAAGCTGGGGCAGTGGCACAACAGGAGGGGGTGGGAGCTTGGTTGGTGTGTGTGTGCGCGTGTGTGTGTCAATACACCTCTAATATGGGGAGCGCCGGGCCCATTGCGCTCACAGGTCTTTCTGTTTGTAATACTCTGTGACTTTCAGAAACCAAAGGGCCTCTGCCACTGACTCTGCAAATGAGTCATTTGTTATTACAAACCCTTTGTAAATATTATTTTGATGAAGTTTAATAGTTCATCAAATGAGACTATAATTTATTTGGTCATTTCTGTGTAGATGAACATTTAGGTTATTTGAACCTGTCAAGTCATCATAAATAATGCCACAATGAGCATCTTTATACCCATGCTGTATTTCCTTAGGCTAAATTCCCAGATATGTATGTAATTAATAGGTCCAAAAAAATGATGATTCTTTTAAAGTTCTTGATTGGTAATGCTAAGTATTTTCTAAAATGGTTATTACTAATTTTCAAAAACTTTATCATGGAAATATCTTAAATGTACCCACAAAAAATAGAGTGGGTCATCATTTCTTGTAACCCAGCTCTATCTAATTATCAACATTTTAATCATTTTTAATCTTTATTTTGGGGAGGAGGATATACCTCCATGTATTTAGCCAATTTGTTTTTTTCTTTTCTTTTCTTTTTTTTTTTATTATACTTTAAATTCTAGAGTACATGTGCACAATGTGCAGATTTGTTACATATGTATACATGTGCCATGTTGGTTTGCTGCACCCATCAACTCGTCATTTACATTAAGTATTTCTCCTAATGCTATCCCTCCTCCAGCCTGCCACCCCACAACAGGCCCCAGTGTGTGATGTTCCCCTCCCTGTGTCCATGTGTTCTCATTGTTCAACTCCCACTTATGAGTGAGAACATGTGGTGTTTGGTTTTCTGTCCTTGTGATATTTTGCTGAGAGTGATGGTTTCCAGCTTCATCCATGTCCCTGCAAAGGACATGAACTCATCCTTTTTTATGGCTGCTTAGTATTCCATGGTGTATATGTGCCACATTTTCTTTATCCAGTCTCTTATTGATGGACACTTGGGTTGGTTGCAAGTCTTTGCTATTGTAAATAGTGCCACAGTAAACATACATGTGCATGTGTCTTTATAGTAACATGATTTATAATCCTTTGGGTATATACCCCAGTAATGGGATTGCTAGGTCAAATGGTTTTTCTAGTTCTAGATCCTTGAGGAATTGCCACACTGTCTACAATGATTGAACTCATTTACACTCCCACCAACAGTGTAAAAGCATTCCTATTTCTCCACATCTTCTCCAGTGTCTGTTGTTTCCTGAGTTTTTAATCGCCATTCTAACTGGCATGAGATGGTATCTCATTGTGTTTTTGATTTGCATTTCTCTGATGACCAGTGATGATGAGCATTTTTTCATATGCCTGTTGGCTGCATAAATGTCTTCTTTTGAGAAGTGTCTGTTCATATCCTTTGCCTACTTTTTGATGGGGTCATTTTTTTCTTGTAAATTTGTTTAAGTTCTTTGTAGATTCTGGATATTAGCCCTTTGTCAGATGGATAGATTGCAAAAATTTTCTCCCATTCTGTAGGTTGCCTATTCACTCTGATGGTAGTTTCTTTTGCTGTGCAGAAGCTTTTTAGTTTAATTAGATCCCATTTGTCAATTTTGGCTTTTGTTGCCATTGCTTTTGGTGTTTTAGTCATGAAGTCTTTGCCCATGCCTATGTCCTGATTGGTATTGCCTAGGTTTTCTTCTAGGGTTTTTATGGTTTTAGGTCTTACATTTAAGTCTTTAATCCATCTTGAGTTAATTTTTGCATCAAGTGTAAGGAAGGGATCCAGTTTCAGCTTTCTATATATGGCTAGCCAGTTTTCCCAGCACCATTTACTAAATAGGGAATCCTTTCCCCATTGCTTATTTTTGGCAGGTGTGTCAAAGATCAGATGGTTGTAGATGTGTGGTATTATTTCTGAGGATTCTGTTCTGTTTCATTGGTCTATGTATCTGTTTTGGTAGCAGTGCCATGCTGTTTTGGTTGCTGCAGCTTGTAGTATAGTTTGAAGTCAGGTAGCGTGATGCCTCCAGCTTTGTGCTTTTGGCTTAGGATTGTCTTGGCAATGCAGTCTCTTTTTTGGTTCCATATGAACTTTAAAGTAGTTTTTTCCAATTCTATGAAGAAAGTCATTGGTAGCTTGATGGGGATGGCATTGAATCTATAAATTACCTTGGGCAGTATGGCCATTTTCATGATGTTGATTCTTCCTATCCATGAGCATGGAATGCTCTTTCATTTGTTTGTGTCCTCTTTTATTTTTTTGAGCAGTGGTTTGTAGTTCTCCTTGAAGAGGTCCTTCACATCCCTTGTAAGTTGGATTCCTACGTATTTTATTCTCTTTGTAGTAAGTGTGAATGGGAGTTCACTCATGATTTGGCTCTCCGTTTATCTGTTCTTGGTGTATGGGAATACTTGTGATTTTTGCACATTAATTTTGTATCCTGAGACTTTGCTGAAGTTGCTTATCAGCTTAAGGGGATTCTGGGCTGAGACGATGGGGTTTTCTAAATACACAATCATGTCATCTGCAAACAGGGACAATTTGACTTCCTCTTTTCCTAATTGGATACCCTTTATTTCTTTCTTTTGCCTGATTGCCCTGGCCAGAACTTCCAATGCTATGTTGAATAAGAGTGGCGAGAGAGGGCATCCTTGTCTTGTGTCAGTTTTCAGAGGGAATGCTTCCAGTTTTTGTCCATTCAGTATGATATTGGCTGTGGGTTTGTCATAAATAGCTCTTATAATTTTGAGATACGTTCCATCAATATAGTTTATTGAGAGTTTTTAGCATGAAAGGCTGGTGAATTTTGTCAAAGGCCTTTTCCACATCTATTGAGATAATCATGTGGTTTTTGTCGTTGGTTCTGTTTATGTAATGGATTACATGTATTGATTTGCATATGTTGAACCAGCCTTGCATCCCAGGGATGAAACCAACTTGTTCGTGGTGGATAAGCTTTCTGATGTGCTGCTGGATTCGTTTTGGCAGTATTTTATTAAGGATTTTCGCATCAATCTTCATCAGGGATATTGGCCTAAAATTCTCTTTTTTTGTTGTGTCTCTGCCAGCCTTTGGTATCAGGATGATGCTGGCCTCATAAAATGAGTTAGGGAGGATTCCCTCTTTTTGTATTGATTGGAATAGTTTCAGAAGGAATGGTACCAGCTCCTCTTTGTACCTCTGGTAGAATTCAGCTGTGAATCTGTCTGGTCCTGGACTTGTTTTGGTTGGTAAGCTATTAATTATTGCCTCAATTTCAGAACCTGTTTGAATATTCAGAGAGTCAGAGATTCAACTTCTTCCTGGTTTAGTCTTGGGAGGGTGTATGAGTACAGGAATTTATCCATTTCTTCTAGATTTTCTAGTTTATTTTCATAGAGGTGTTTATCGTATTCTCTGATGGTAGTTTGTATTTCTGTGGGATTGGTGGAGATATCCACTGTATCATTTGTTACTGCATCTATTTGATTCTCCTCTCTTTTCTTCTTTATTAGTCTTGCTAACGATCTGTCTGTTTTGTTGATCTTTTCAAAAACCCAGCTCCTGGATTCATTGATTTTTGGAAGGGTTTTTTGTGTCTCTATCTCCTTCAGTTCTGCTCTGATCTTAGTTATTTCTTGCCTTCTGCTAGCTTTTGAATTTGTTTGCTCTTGCTTCTCTAGTTCTTTTAATTGTGATGTTAGGTGTCAATTTTAGATCTTTCCTGCTTTCTCTTATGAGCATTTAGTGCTATAAATTTCCCTCTACACACTGCTTTAAATGTGTCCCAGAGATTCTGGTACGTTGTGTCTTTGTTCTCATTGGTTTCAAAGAACATCCTTATTTCTGCCTTCTACCCAGTAGTCATTCAGGAGCAGGTTGTTCAGTTTCCTTGTAGTTGCGCAGTTTTGAGTGAGTTTCTTAATCCTGAGTTCTAATTTGATTGCACTGTGGTCTGAGAGACAGTTTCTTGTGGTTTCTATTCTTTTACATTTGCTGAGGGGTGTTCTACTTCGAATTATGTGGTCAATTTTAGAATAAATAAGTGTAATGCGGTGCTGAGAAAAATGTATATTCTGTTGATTTGGGGTGGGAAGTTCTGTAGATGTCTATTAGGTCCGCTTGGTCCAGAGCTGAGTTCAAGTCCTGGATATCCTGTTAATTTTCTGTTTCGATCTGTCTAATATTGACAGTGAAGTGTTAAAGTCTCCCATTATTATTGTGTGGGAGTCTAAGTCTTTTTGTAGGTCTCTAAGAACTTGTTTTATGAATCTGGGTGCTCCTGTATTGGGTGCATATATATTTAGGATACTTAGCTCTTCTTGTTGAATTGATCATGGCCTTTGTCTCTTTTGATCTTTGTTGGTTTACCAGGATTGCAACCCCTGTTCTTTTTTGCTTTCCGTTTGCTTGGTAGATCTTCCTCCATCCCTTTATTTTGAGTCTATATGCATCTTTGCACGTGAGATGGGTCTCCTGAATACAGCATGCTGATGGGTCTTGACTCTTTATCCAATTGCCAGTCTGTGTCTTTTAATTGGGGCATTTAGCCCATTTACATTTAAGGTTAATATTGTTATGTGTGAATTTGATCCTGTCATTATGATGCTAGCTGGTCATTTTGCCCGTTAATGAATGCAGTTTCTTCCTAGCATGGATGGTCTTTACAATTTGGCATGTTTTTGCAGTGACTGGTACTGGTTGTTCCTTTCCAAGTTTAGTGCTTCCTTCAGAAGCTCTTGTAAGGCAGGCCTGGTGGTGGCAAAATCTCTCAACATTTGCTTGTCTGTGTTTTTTCTTTCATCTTCTTTGTGATGGTATATTTAGCCAATATCTGATTGTTGACTGCTTAGGTTGTTTTACAGTTTTCATCATCATATAACATGCTGCAGTGAATATCTTTGTCATAAATTCTTGTGCATTTCTGTAGCTCTTTCTTTAGGATAAATTCTTTGACAGAATTTTGGAGCCAAAATCTGAATACATTTTGCAGTCATTTTTACATAGTACTAAATTGCTTTATAGAAAATTTGTACCAAATTATTCTTCTATCCTCATTGTCTAAGAGCATTCATTTCTTCTGTCTTTTATGGTTCTTTTTACTATTTTCTAGTTTACTAGGTGGATAATATCATCTCACTGTTGTTTCAATTTGCATTTTATAATTACCAACAAGGTTTAGTTTTTAAATATATCTTTTGCCATTTTGCCATTTATATTTTTTCTTATGTAAATTGGCCCCCTTTTGTTGTTTTTCTTTTCTTTCTTTTTGTTTTTTTTTTTTTTGGTTCCTTACTGCTTTGTAAGAGCCTCTCATATATAAAAACAGAATCTCAGCAGGAAGCAGATGGCATGGATAAAGGAGCATTTAATGGCAGGATTGTTTGCAAATTGTGTGCATACAGTTTAGGGACCCCAGCAAAGAGTAGTGCAGTAGCCCTGGGCTTGCAAAAGTGGGGGCCAGTTACCACCGCTAAGCCTGGATGCTGAGAGAGAGGGCAATTACTGGGACCGGGAAAGGACTCCTGACCAAAGCTCATCTTTCTTAGAGGGATACAGTCAACTCACAGAGACACAGTAAAAAGGGAGACAGTGGCATGAATTCCCTAAGCCAGCACTTTCCTTCCTCCCTTCCATCTGTTGACGGTGCTGCCAATTGGCCAAACCCAACAGGGAGCCAGAGGGCCAGGCAACGGCTGCTGGACACGTCTTGGCCTCTTGGGGCCTATACAGGGCAGGGAAGGATGTAGAATTGATCTGGAGGCAAACAGAAGATGACTAGACATCCAAAGATAATAATTTCTTTTCTGGGATATGTATTTTAAACTCATTTCCTCAGTTTATTTACTGTCAATATTGTTTAGAGTTTCAATAATTTTATGTAGGCATATCAACCAATTTTGATGATTTTTCCTTTGATGTTTTGTTTAAGAAAGCATTCCTGATCCCCAACATTGTGTCATTATTCAACCATATATCGAGTGTTTTCCCTCTAGAATATGAAGGAGAAATAATTATTTAAAAGATGCAAATAAGTAGAATTTCATTTTAACAGCTTAATTCTTTCTTTCCAAGGGAGTGTAAGTCCTTGCACTCTTTCTTCCCACTTTGTGTAATTGGTTGGTTGAATGTGCTGATCTTGAAAGGTACAAACTGGGAAGGAGTTTTATTTTTTTTCTCCATGCTGTTTTGTTTTTTTTTTTTTTTTTGACACAGGATGTTCTCTGTCACCCAGGCTGAAGTACAGTGGTACAATCACAGTTCACTGCAGCCTTGACTTCCCTGAGCTCAGGTGATCGTCCCACCTCAGCCTCCTGAGTAGCTGGAACTACGGGCGGGTGCCACCACACCCAACTAATTTTTGTGTTTTTTGTAGAGTTGGGGTTTTTCCACGTTGCCCTGGCTGGCCTTGAACTCCTGGGCTCAAGCGATCTGCCCACCTTGGCCTCCCAAAGTGCTGGGATTACAGGTGTGAGCCACCATGCCTGGACTCAGTGCTATCTTAAACCTTCTTTGTTGACTCAGTCTTCTGCCAGTGATGAGCTGACTGGGACCAGCTGGTAAAAACCAATTGTTAAATAGGAATTTTACAAGCTGGTTGTGAAACAATTGCAGCTGAAAATCAGCCATGATGGGAGAATTTATACTATGGGCATCAACAAATACTACAAACAGGGCTTCTCCCACCCACCACCCCCCTACCCCTGCTTCCAATTGAGTTTACCTGCACACCACTGCTCTTACCCACTTCTTTTTGAGCACCTCCAGGAGAGAATGGGGACATTAGCTATTCTTTTGTCTTCCACTTTGCTTTTTCTCTCCACTTCTCCCATGTCTTCCTATTCCTGCTGGCTCCAGCAGGGGCACATAAGTGGGGGGATTGGAAGAAGAGGGGTTAAAAATCTTTAATAGGCCAGGCGCAGTGGCTCACGCCTGTAATCCCAGCACTTTGGGAGGCCGAGGCGGGCGGATCACGAGGTCAGGAGATCGAGACCATCCTGGCTAACAGTGAAACCCCGTCTCTACTAAAAATACAAAAAATTAGATGGGCGTGGTGGCGGGCACCTGTAGTCCCAGCTACTCGGGAAGCTGAGGCAGGAGAATGGCGTGAGCCCAGGAGGCAGAGCTTGCAGTGAGCCGAGATCGTGCCACTGCACTCTAGCCTGGGTGACAGAGCGAGACTCTGTCTCAAAAAAAAAAAAAAGAAAATCTTTAATAATTTGTGTTATGGTAGAAAGAGGGTTTGTAAGTGTCCTTTGTTATGGCAGGTGTCATTTATTGTCTGTTTGGCATGTTTGGAGAATATTCCAAGATCCCCCTTACCAACTTTGATCTGAGCAAGACATTTTCCAGCTGAATACTGGTGAAACCCCTTGGAGTTACCCTATATCCTCTTTCTATCAGGAACCCCTTCACCTAAGCAGGCAGCCACCTCCAACAGGGCCCTTTCAAACTAGCTCACAGTAGGGCTGCACTAATTTCCACAGTGTACACTTGACTCGTGGGAAGCCTCACACATCCTTGCCCAGCCAAAAGGAGTGAGTACACTGACCCAGAGGCTGCCCTTCATCCTTCCAGGCACTGCAGCAGCTCCAGCCTACATCTGCCTTTGGTCATCTCTGGGCAGGAGACACCTTCAACCTCTACCCTTCCACATGACAGGCATGCAAGGCAGGCTCTCCAGAAAGCTGTCTCCCCCAGCTCCAACAGCAGCTGGATGACCTGTGAGTTTTAGGCACTCAGAAAGTGTCCAGCTGAGAAGTAAAATGTCAGTCTCTTCCTTTTGTAAATCTCTGCCATCTCCCCAAGAGGGGTTCTCTTGGAACCTCTCACTGGGTTTACAGGATGCACCCTTTGAGAGAGGGGAAACCCAATAGCACATGGACTTGTTTGTAAATTTCCTTCAGGGCATCACCCCTTCAGTGACCCTCCAGCCTTCTCTTCCTTAGCCTGGAGGTGGGTCACCACTTCTTACCAAGTCCTTCACAGCTACTCTAGGAGCTTTTCCACAGAACATGGGGGTAACTGTCATCTATTGCCTCAGCAATTCCCATTCCATAAACTGACACATCAAGGACCTTGAAAAGACCATCCTGCTCCCAACCTGATCACATTGAAGACAGGCTGCAATTGCGAGGCCTCTGCAGATCATTTCTACTGCTGAAGGGTAGTGACCCCTGAGAGAGAGTTCTTTGCTCAGCAGAGCATCTTGAGGACTGTTTGGATATGAAAAGAAATGCCTAAGGCCAGGCACGGTGGCTCATATCCCAGCCTGTAATCCCAGCACTTCGGGAGGCCAAGGCAGGCAGATCACCTGAGCTCGGGAGTTTGAGACCAGCCAGGGCAACATGGCAAAACCCCATCTCTACCAAAAAATAGAAGAAATTAGCTGAGTGTGGTGGCACATACCTGTGGTCTCAGCTACTCAGGAGGCTGAGGTGGGAGAATTGCTTGAACCTGGGAGGTGAAGGTTGCAGTGAGCCAAGGTCGCACCACTGCTCTTCAGCGTGGGTGACAGAGTGAGACCTCATCTCTAAATTAATTAATTAATTGAAATAAAAGAAATGTCTGGGACCAATCTTTTTATTGATGAGAGAGCAACAATTCTATACCTGATAAGGCAAGGAGAATTCTGATGTTCTAGTAGCAGCCTGACTCAGGAATTTACTTAAGGTGTGTGGAGGCGAATGGGAGGGTAGAGGAACTTCTGGGAAATGATGACTAATATTCTGTTTGAAGCTGTTGCTATGCCGTATTCCTAAATCTTCAGCAAAATTCCGCTATAAATAACTTCTTTGTGTTTGTGTAATTTGAGGAAATCAAGAAGGAAAGAGGCAATCTGGGATGGTGAATTTTATGTGTCCACTGGACTGGGCCAGGGGCTACCCAGAGATTTAGTCAAATATGATACTGGGAGTTTCAGTGAGAACATTTCTGAATGAGATTGACATTGGAATTGGTAGAATGAGTAAAGCAGATGGCCCTCCCTAATGTGGGGGAGTGGTGCTTCATGCAACCAGTGGAAGGCTTGAATAGAACGAAAAGGCTGAGTAAGAGAGAGTTCCTTCTGCCTGACAACCTTTGAGCTGAGACACTGCTTTTTGGGCTGAGCTGAAACGTTGGCTCCTTCTGGGTCTCAAGCCTGCCAGTCTTCAGACTGGAGTTACACCATCAGCTCTCCTGGGTCTCAAGCTTGTGTACTGCCTGCCGGTCTTAGGACTTGTTGGTCTCTGTAATTGCATAAGCCAATTTCGTATGTGTGTGTGTGTGTGTGTGTGTTGCATTGGATGGGGATTGCCAAGTTTTTTCCAATCATGGGAGCTAAGCAAGTTCAGCTAAATACGAAGAGAGGAAAGGTGGTCTCTAAAAACTGACCATACTCAAGCAGCCAATGTTTATAGTGGTAAGCCTGTAGGCAACAAATAATTTAATTTTGTTTTCTTAATAGAACCTGAAGATCTTTCATTTTTCGCTGGGAAACCTAGGTTGGTTACGTACTGTTACTGCTGTAGTGGCTGGACTCCTTTTTACCCAGGTGCTGTGCTGTCATTTTCATGTCATCTTTCTGACACCTCTCCTTATAGAGGCTGTATTTTGTTTGTTTTTTTCTTCTGCAGTGGTGGGGAGATGTCACATTTTTAAATGCTATTCATTATCATCATTAGGTTTTTTTCCTTCTTAAACCTATAATTATAAATCTGTTAATGTCTAAAACAACATGAAACAATTTCCTCCCACAAGAGAAGATGAAGAAACCGAGCATGGTGGTTCATATCTATAATCCCAGCACTTTGGGAGGCTGAGGTAGGAGAATTGCTTGAGCTCAGGAATTTGAGACCAGCCTGGGCTAACCAATGAGACCCCATCTCTACAAAACATACATACATACATAAATAAATAAATAGCTGGGCATGGTAGCTTGAGCCTGTAGTCCTAGCTCTCAGGAGGTGAGGTAGGAGGATCACTTGAGCCTGGGAAGTTGAGGTCACAGTGAGCTAGGATCATGCCACTGCACTCCAGCCTGGGTAACAAAACAAAACCCTCTGTCTCAAACAAATAAACAAAAAAAAACAGAGAGAGAAGATGAAGAGCTTAACACAGCCACCCCCTCTGCACACTCCCTCCTTGTATCCGTTGTGCTTGTTATTACCGTATATCCCGGGTTTGTAAAACCCAATTTTCTTTGTAAATATTAACAATTGTCTATCTCAAAATTGCTTTTGGCTTTGCACCGAATTCTGTGTTTATATTTATAAAACTTATTGCAATATCTTTGTGGTTTTAGGGTTGGTTGCTGGCTTTTTTTTTCCTGTTCCCCTTACCCCAATTTTAAATTCTTGATTTTGTTTCTCTATCTGATTTAGAAAATACCTTAGAGTAACATTTTCTGGAAAAGCAGCCAAGTGCTACTCTTTCTAAGCCTTTGTGTGTCAGAGAACTGTCTTCTTTTGTTCTCACCATGAATAACACCTAAGCCTGACTTTTCTGTAGACATGTTCCTTGTCCTCAGTAATTAGTGTGTGGGGACCAGGGGAAGAACAAAGGAATCTTGCAGTCAAGGGGAGCAGTTGGATGCCTTCAGATTTTTAGCCCAGAGCTTTCTGTTCACCACACTTCATGTCATCAGAGCTGGGCAGCCTTATATAAAATCCATTCTAAACCTGCTGCCTAGGGTCTTAGGGTCTTTTTAATTTTATTATTTTTATTATTTTTTAGACAGGATCTCACTTCGTCACCCAGGCTGGCGTGTAGTGGTGCAATCTCGGCTCACTGCAGTCTCCATCTTCCGGGCTCAAGTGATCCTGTAGTAGCTGAGACCACAGGCACACCTGGACCACACAGGACTACCACGCCTGGCTAATTTTTGTATTTTTTGTAGAGATGAGGTTTCGCCATGTTGCCAAGCTGGTCTCAAACTCCTGGGCTTAAGTAATCCTCTTGCTGTGGCCTCCCAAAGTGCTGGGATTACAGGCATGAGCCACTGTGCCTGGTCTCTTAGAGACTCCTAAAACCACACTTCTCAGCCAGGCGCAGTGGCTCACGCCTGTAATCCTAGCACGTTGGGTGGCCGAGGCAGGTGGATCACCTGAGGTCGGGAGTTTAAGACTAGCCATGGCCAACATGGCGAAACCCTGTCTCCACTAAAAATACAAAAAAATTAGCCGGGCGTGGTGGCAGGCGCCTGTAATCCCAGCTACTCAGGAGGCTGAGGCAGGAGAATCGCTTGAACCTGGGGGGCGGAGGTTGCAGGGAGCCGAGATCGCACCCCTTCACTCCAGCCTGGGCTAAAGAGCAAGACTCTGTCTCACAAAAAAATAAACAAAAAACCACACTTCTCAAACTTTACTCTGCAAACAACTACCCTGGGTCCCTTCTTAAAATGCAGATTCTGATTCAGCTGATCTGGGAGAGCCTGAGATTGAGCATTTCTAACCAGCTCCTGGTTATACTCCAGGGTGGTGCTGAATTTTTTTTTTTTTCTATTAGAGACAAGGTCTCGCTATGTTGCCCAGGCTGGTTTTGAACTCCTGGGCTCAAGCAATCCACCTGCCTCAGCCTCCCAAAGTGCTGGGGCTACAGGTGTGAACCACCTCCCCCGGCTGCTGTTGATGATGCTGATGCCATTGACCCATGGACCACACTGAGTAGCACGCTTTAGAGCATAGGCGTCTGATCTTTTGGCTTCCCTGGGCCACATTGGAAGAAGGAGAATTGTCTTGGGCTATACATAAAATACACTAGCACTAACGATAGCTGATGAGCTTTAAAAAAATGCAAAAAAATCTCATAATATTTTAAGAAAGTTTACGAATTAGTGTTGGGCTACATGCAAAGCCATCCTGGGCTGCATGTAGCCCACTGGCTGTGGGTTAGACAAGCTGCTTTATAGCTTTCAAAGCTGAGTCATGCATGTTGTTGATTCTGTTTGATGCTCCTGATTGTTTTCTGTGAGGGAGGGCAGGTCCTGGGACAATGAGCTCCTCCCTTCCTCCATCCCCTCCCCCAGCCCTCACCATTCCCTCTGTCTGCTCCCCTTCTCACCCCAACCCAGCCCTGAGGAAATGAGGGCACTGCCGGGTGTCTGTGGACTTGATCCTCCCAGGATTAAGCCCTTCCCACCACCCACATCCTACTCCTTTCTCTGTGGTTGAGAAAACGCCTGCCCCGTACCTGGCCCCCTGGCTAAAACAGCTAGGATGGGGTCAAAGGGCATCGGGATTTTGACTTCAGTACTGGAGGCCGGAGGGTTGCGCCAGGGTCAGCTTTTATGCCTTTGTTCAACACAGCAAGCATACATTACCCAGCAGAACTCTGCCAGATATGGGAAAACCTGTGGCCTATGCTCTGTAGGAGGCTACAGTCTGGGGGAAGGAGTGAATGACAGCCTGGGACAGGGGGCGCAATATCAAGGCACTGGGCTCTGCACCCAGGGGAGGAAGGAGAAAGCTGCCAGGCATGGGTCAGAGAAGGCTTTGTGTGGAGCTACGTCCTGGAACATGAGTAGGCATGAGCCAAGAGGAGAGAGGGCAGGGTGGGTCAGGTCATCCACCATGTTATGAGGACTCTAAAATCCTTGAACCAGTGGGAGGGGATGAGAATTAGGGTTCATCTGGGGACTGGGGATGAGGAAGGAATGGGTGACCAGACTGGAGATGCAGGCATATGCCACCTCAGAGACTGCCTGTGTGCTCAACTCAGCATACCCTGTGTGCCTGTGGGTATGGGGACAAAATTCCCCCGACGCCTGCTTCTGGCTTTGTGCCATTGCATTTTCTTTAGGCAGATGTTCTTAGCTGTCACTGCACTGACTTCTAAAGCCACCCCAGCCTCCATGAGTGAACGTCCACGCCTTCTCCCCTCCAGTCTGTGAGGAGGAGCCCCACCCCCTTTCCTCCAGCAATTCCTACACATGGCCTCCAGGCCTTTTCAGCACCATTGCCTCACCAGGAATGTTCTTCGCCCTTCTTCACTTGGTTCATTCCTATGCATTCTGCAAAACTTCATCTGCCACACTTTTCTGACCTGTCCCCTCCCAGGCTGGTGAGGCAGAGCAGAGCATCCTGTCTGTCTCCCTGTGGAAGGAACGGGAGGTGCCCACTGGTCACCTAATGCATTGCACAGTGACTACCTGTGGGATTTGGTGACTATTGCAGGGACAAATATTGAAGGACCCTGAAGTGCCTGCCTGTCCCTCCACCCTGACCTCTCTGTGGCTTCTTTTGCTGCATGTCTGGCTGGGTGCAGTGTCCCGTTACTTGATGGTTCCTCGTTGGCGTCTGCTTTCCTAGTCCTCCCTGGATGCCTTTTCTATTGCACCTACTGAACCAGTGGGCTGTGCTCTCTTTCACTCAGTGACACTTCTGGCTGAGAAGTCATTAGTAACCCGCCACCCCCTATCATCACAGTCAGTAGGGCCTAAAGCTGGCCCTGTGTTTGGTCTAACCCACCTTCCACTTTGCCTCTCATGACTGATCCTTGATTTATGTCCAGGTGTCCTCAAGCCCACACCCTGATAGCTGACCCTCTGTCAGACTGTGCCTCTTACAAAAGGCCCTTCTCTTATCCTCTCTCAGGCCAACACCTGTCCTACTTCCACTCACTGACCTTCCCTGACCACTCCAGGTAATAACTACTCCCCGTCTTCAGAACCCCTCCACACCACTCATTGGGCAGATAATTTCATGTTCTCCATGGGGTCATTCTGTGTTCCTCTGTGTGCATGGTGCCTGTCACAGAGCAGGGGTGCAACAATATTTGTTGACTGAGTGTGCAAATGTAATCTCTTTCTCCTGGCAAAGTTTCCTGAAGGTAGAGGCCATGTACTCTCTACTGCACAGCTGACTTTATGCCCAAAGCTAGTCTACCAGATATATTTGTGTATTGGCAGCTTAAAACCACCAGTCTGGTACCAGCCCCTTTAAGTGGATTGACCATACGCAGATGCGCACACACACACACACACACACACGAGACATAGTTGTTTTGTTTTTAACCTCAATTATAAGACCCAGAAGCTCTTTGGAAATCATCAAGAGAACTCTCTGTGATGACGGAAATGTTTTATATCGGCTCTATCCTATATGGCAGCCACTAGACACACATAGCCATTGAGCACTTGAAATGTGGCCAGTGTGATTGAGGAACTGGATTTGTAATTGCATTTAATTTAAATTAATTTAAATGTATGTAGCCCCATGAAGCTAGTGGCTGCCATTGTGGACAGGCAGTTCCGGACCACTCCCAGTTCACCTGCTGTAACTTCTGCCCCTCACTGTCTCCCCTCCAGACCCCTTCCAGCACTGCTTGAGGTGCCCTCTACCTGTGCCTACCTCTCTTGTCTGCCAGTTTGATTTGGACTTGTTTTTGCCACCTCAGCCCCATGCTCTTGTCAAACATGTGTTTGGCCTCTGGCCAAACAGGGCCTGGGAGGAAAACAGAGTGCCGCTTCTGCTTGGCTTCCCCATCGGGGAGGGGAGTTGAAGTGACAGCCTCCTGACCGCTTAGAAATGTGGAGGATGCATCATGTTCTGGACATGGCTGGCCATATGAATGACATCTTTTCTTTCTTTGAACCATCTCCACCTGCTTTTATGGACATCCCCCCGCCGCCCCCCACCCCCCGCCATGGGCAGGGCAGAGTAGGATGTTGACATATGACTAGCTCTTGGGAATAAGGCCATGGAAGTAAGGCAGACACATGGGGTGATTTCATCAGCCTTATTATCCTTAGATAACTGGTTATCTTAGGCTATCCTTAGATAAGTTATTATCCCTAGATAAAATGAAGCCCATTTTAATAGAAAATGAAACAGACAAGATGATGACATCCTTTGTATGTTTACTATAATACAGCAAAATTTTCCAGACCAGAGCCAATGTCCACGGCTCTAGGTACACCTCTTCCAAGCAATGCAAAGGACATCTCCAATCATGACATTTAAGACAGTTCTTTATTTCTCTGACAGTGACTTCTTGAAGTGCACATATAATAAATAAATAGAAAATATATCTTTGTTCATGGTGATGCCTACAAGAAATGTTTACATACAAACACTCTATACATCTAACTCCCGAAAAAGGACCAGCTATTTCGGCAACAGAAAAAAGACAAGCATTTCAGAGGAGCATTGCTTTCCTTAAAGACCAAACTCACTTAAGTCTTACACACAGAAATAATGAGGACAATTTCCTAAGCAATAAGAAAATTTGTGCTACCAAGAAAATGCCTAGATATTGGCTCTTGGTGAATGGTTTAGGAAAGAAAGTTTTAGGTACAGATCCTGTATGGTGAAACATATGTACAACTCTGAGAACTTTCAAATAGATATCTTTTTTAAATGAACTGAGCCAAAGACATTCAACATTCCTGGCCACCTGAAAGTGATCACATCCTAAGTGGTTCACAGTGTGAGACCCTTGCATTAAAAGAGTGAAAACTCAACAAAACCGTGGACAAGAAGGACATGAGGTCATTTTAACTCTCCTTTCCATCACCGCTAATCTCCCTGGAAGAGGTCCTTCCTGTGAGTCTGGCCTTTGAAGCAGCCATATCTTTAAAAGCAGAGCCCTATGGTCACCTCCCAGCAGCTGAAAGATGTTTGGTGGGAAAGACCTCCCTGGCAGTTGACTCCCACCTGGGGAATGGACTCTTGGACCGAGTCTCATGGGTGCAGTTGGGTGGAGGGAGCCAGGCAGGCCCTCTTTGAAGGAAAGTTTGTGGTTGGGGCAGGAAAGGGGATAAACGTAGTTCATCACAAGACCCAGGGAGACCCCAGTGCCTCATGTGAGATTATAAACCACAGATAGAGTTCTCCCTCTTACAGGAGCTCTTTGGGCTCTCTCTAAGGTAGGCCAGGGAGAGAGCAGGGCATTAAGCAGCAGCCGAAAGGGACTGGGGTGGACCCAATAGCTGTTCAGACACCCAAGATCAGTCAAAATGGCTCACCAGAAACATGGCAGGCCCTACTCCCTCTGCTGGGCCTCACCTGTAGAGCTACAGAGACAGGAGAGCTAGGTAGCACCAATGGGGAGTTGGCATCTACTGTGCACCCAGGCTGGGCTGACAGGTAGTGAACAAAGTGAAGGCCACAGGGACCGCCAACACGAAGGGGAGGGCGGGTTTGTGTGCGCTGGGAGCAGGAGGGAAGAGAGTGGCTAGCTGTCATTCTACTCTAGTCATTTCCTTTCCTTCGAGGGGACTTGTCCCCATTTCCAGAAGCTACTTCAGGAGTGCCTGGGCACTCAGGGGCCAGTTGTTGAGGCAATGTGGTATGGCAGCAAGGGCTAGGGTGGGGCTCCCCGGGCCCTCCCCTGGCTATGTGGTTCTTTCCCATCTTGGAGGCTCATTTTCCCCATCTGTTAAAATGAAGGCTTTGGACTAGATATGTTCTATATTTCCAGCTCGGAAATCCCAGACCAAGGGAGTGTGAGCACATCTAGAGTCTCTGGGAGGCCCCCGTGCTCAGTTCCCTGGATGAAGAGCAAATGAGGCCCCAAGGCAGGAACTCACTTCTGTGGACTTCACTCCACCCTCTCAGAGTCAGAGGCGGGGCTGCCTGGACACCAAATTCCTCTGTGCTCATAAGCAGCAAAGCCCATTTCTCCCTTCTGACCACACTTCTCCATCATGAGTGGGCCAGAGAGGCATGGGCAAACGGCGACCCTGCAGTCACCAGCTTCAGCAGGCAGCGGCAGGGAGGGCTGAATCCCTGAGCCATTCCAGAGACTGCCTCATCTCCCCCCAGCAAATGCCCCCAGCCTTCATTCCTGCAAGCAAGAAGCCTTCCTGAGCCTCCCCTCTGAAATGGCACTGGTCTCCATTTTACCTCTCTGTGATTTCTCTGCCTGGCATTGCAGTGCACATGGACCTGACTGCCTGTCCCATTGGACTGCAGGCCCCTCGAGCTAGGCGTTAGTTCTCACCTCTCCATCCCGTGTGCCCTGGGCACCGAGCATCATGGATATCAGTGGAAAGGAATGTTTTCCTCCACTGTTGGGTTCCAGGTACCATGTGAAATGCAGCAGACTTCTGGAATCTCAGAACAAAAAGGGCCTTTGAGAGTCATCTAGTCCAAGTCCCAGCCTGCTGCCCGAAGTCTCCTGAAAGGTGGACACGGCCAGAGGCAGGGCTTGCCTCTTCCCCAAGGGTAGCCAGTTCCACCCCAGGTCCTAATCCTGTCAGGCTGGCTCTTGCTTACCGGAGTAAAGATTTCCTTAAGGCCAAGGCTCTTTTTCCTACATTTACCACCCTCACTTGTCTGCTGAAGACCATGGGGATCTGTGAATGACCAGCCCTCCAGGCTACCTCCTAACTGGGTCAGGGCTCCTGCCAAAGTGGATCTTTGCTGTCAGCACAACCCAGGTCTCCTGATATGGTCCCCAAATCCCCACTGAAGAGGCACAGATAGGAGAGAAGCACCCAAGAGGCTGCAGGAAAGTGAATGTTTCCAGCATTGGCCAGCACCGCCCCAGGGGCTCCAGGTAGACACTTGAGTAGGGGCAGGCGGCAGCACCAGGGTCTCTGATATCTTTCCCTTGGCCCATCAGGGCTGAAACACAGCCTTCCCAGGCAGCTGCTGGCAGGGACGGGGGGACCCAGCCATCCCCCACTGGTCTGCTGCCAAGAGTCACCGTCATAGTCTACCACGAGGTGGCACCAGGCGGCAGCTGTCCTCACAACTTCTTCTTCTTCACCACAGGGATAGGCACAACTTGGAAGATTTTGGCTTTGTGATCCTCAGTGTCCAGAGTCACCCAGATGGGCCGGAAGCTGCCTTTGAAGCCAACGAATGCCATTTGCTCTGAAAAGCAATGATGAGTCTCCTGAGCAAAAGCCCTATGAGAGGACGGCTTCCCCACCCCGTTCCAGGGCTCCCCATCACCAGTCCCCCACCCCTACCAGGCACCCCTCAGCCACACTGCACTGTGGCCCCTTGGGAAGAGCTCTGGGCTCAGCTACTGATGGTGCCTGACATGCATTTGTATGGGGCAGGCAGGGTCTCACCTGAGCCTCAATGCCACCTAGGCAGGGTGATGGCTTTGCTTTTGACAGGGGAGCCATGCACAGCAGGAAATGGGGCAAATTGTAAGGGAGGAGACCTCCTAGGAACCTGCCTACCTTCGAACTGCCCCTAGGACCACCAGCAAGTCCCTGCCCCTCTCTGAAGCCTAGTGTTCCCATCCATCAGACGATGGCATTGATCTACAAGATCTCCTCTCCCACCCTATCACTCTGTGGCTTTAGAAGGAGTTCTGAGAGGTGAAGGAATTTGACCAAGAGTGTGTAGTAAATGGTGCAGCCCACATTAGAACTCTAACCCCCTGAACCCCACACAGCACTCCCCATCTTGCAGTTCAGAGCTTGAGCATCCAAGGGGCATGGGAATCCACATCTATACTCAGCCCATCCTGGCAGGCAACATGCATTTATCACCACCGGGAAAGTGCCATTCAACTTAGGTCACCTTACATACATCAACTTTTGGCAACCGGGATCTTAATTTAAAAGACAGAGGCTCCAAAATGATTCCAGGACTGGGCTGGAAAGGATACTTCTCTTTTCCTTATGTTCTCCTTTGGCTGGTTTGAAGGGTTTGCATTGCTTCTGATTTTTCTTATCGCCCCATATGATGGGCTTCTGATTTTGATATTTTCCATAGTGAGGATGGTGTACAACTAAGAAGCCCAGCTTTGAGTTAGGAAGATTAGGATCCAAGTCCTAACCTTAAACAAGTGGCTTGGCTGTTAAATTCTTGGTGTCCTCATCTTAAATGGAAATAATAGTACCTGGTGTACAGGTTATTAATGAGTAAGTGAGATAATTATAACATGTTCTGCAAAGTGCAAGGCTGAACATTAAACAGAACCACAATGATCATTATCATTATTGCCCATGGAGCTGCTCTACCACCCACACAACCTCTCTGAGGACTCTCCCTGCACCTAGTTTTTGTGATATAATGGTTGTCATGCTGATAGGTCCCTCCTGGATGGCTTGTTCCAGCACAGCCTGCAAACCTGTGCTAGGCTTCACCACCAAAGAGCTGCCTGGCCTTGGACAAACCATGTAGGTTCTCTGGGCTTCTAGTTTTCTTTTCATCTACCTGTCTCAGAGGAACAAATAAGAGTTTTGCAAGCTGTAAAGGACTACACAAAAGCTGGAATGTTGAAGAAGATGCAGGACCCCTGGCCAGTCTGAATAGCAGGAATTGGGTAGGAGGGTGAGGCTAAGCTACTTTTCTTATGATGCTTTTGTTGAATAAAGGGCCACTTTCCAAGCAAATGAGTGAACAACTCTAGCAATTTTCTTTCAGTGGCTGGTAGCAAGTTATAATAAATTTGCTGCAGTGCGGGGGTGGTAAACAGGTGGCATCTTGCCCATCCATTCCAGTAGACCACTAGTTGTGTGGGGGATTCTGAGGTTGTACCCAAGTTTAGTACAAAGCATGTTCTCAACTCAGCAAAAGACGACAGCAACCTCCATGCCAGGCATTTGCCTTCTCTGGTTTTGGGGTCAATTTAAACCCCAGTTCAAACCCTTACCTTTCAACTTGAGACCCCTGTCTGCCCCAAGCTTTTCCAGCACTCTGGTCCATGGGCCTCTGGAGACATATCTTCCCTTTGATACCATGAGCACTATGGAACTGTGAGAGAAGAAAACAATTAGACCAGAGAGAGGGCAAACTGGGGCAAGTGGGCATGGGGAGGGATGTTGGGTTGTGCGTGGTGGGACTGGAGTTAGCAGTGCCCAGAGGCCTGGCCGGGGATTCAGGAAAGGGCAGCCTCTCCTGTGTTCTGAGCTGATGGGCTCTTTCCATGTGGTGACGAACATCCTGAGCTCCCTCCCACACATCTGGCCACAGTTGATGCCCACGGCCTTCTCCAAGCCTGGACTCAGCTCACCACATTTATATGTCTCTCTCCAAACAGAGGAGAGGCTGTAAACAGAGCACGCCATGCCAGGGCTCGGCACACAGTAGGACTTCAATATGCATCTCTTCCCTTGAACGTTCTCAGCCCTGGTTAGGTAAGACCACATAGAAATGTGGTGACAGAGGAAGGAAGGAGGAAGGGATGAGAGAGACAGGAGGTGAGGGAAGAAGGAGGGGGGCATCTGTCAAATCATAAAACCATCCAGGGGCTCCTGTAGATCCTGAAGGTTCTAGAAACCAGCTCCATTTGGCATCCCTTGGAATTTCATTAGAACCACAGAATTCCTCCACTGCAGACTCTCTGAATCAGAATCTGCGTTTTTACAAGATCTGCAGGAGATCGTATATACATTAAAGCTCTAGAAGCCCCATGCTAGAAGATTTCTCTTGGAGCCCATCTTTCTTTTGCTGTCTTCTTTCGAGGGACACAGGCTTAGTACAGTCCAGAGCCAGCTTCCTCTGAGCTGCAGGAAGAGCATGGCCAGATTTGAAGTCTTTCTGGGGAGAACACCATGTCGTTACCATGATGCTCGGATTGTATCAAGAGCTCAGATTGACCTCTTATGTTCATGTCACCTCTCTCTCTGGTCAGGCAAGACAGGGCTATTGCTTCTATTTTGCAAATGGGGAGATTGAAGCAAATAGTTACCAAGTATCTCAGAGGACCTGCCAAAGGGAAATGTGCTTGAAAGAGGCAGAGGTTTGGAGCAATGTGTGTGCCCAGCCTGAAGGTCCCAACCTGCAAAAGTTCAACTTGGGAATAAGGAGTGTCTATCCCCTGCCTCGGGGTGTATTCAGTCCAAAGTGCTGGGAAAATAGCCTTCACAGTGGCAGACTCAGCATGCTGGGCCAGACAGGAGGAAGTGAGCACCTCCCTTGGGAATAGAAATGGGGCAGAAGCTCAATGGGGCATCCAGTTCGTATCTCAAAGGAACTCTGTAACCACAGACCACAGTCCAGACATGGAAAAACTGTATAGGATTCTGGAATCTGTTGTTACCCCTATTTGTGTCCCACTGGGAGCAGCAGGAGAGATCTTAAGATGCAAAGGGCTTGTGTGAAATAAGGATAGATAGGAAGGGAGCTGGGGCTGCCTCAGGCCCTTGAGGAAGGCTGGAGAGTGAGGCCCAAAGGGTTGGTAGGGTGAGGCCCCTTAAGGAGAGAGGGCTCATCGCTAACACATCCTCCACTCTAGATTCAGGATCTGTTCTCTGGAGGATATTTCTGCATTGTTTCATTTCAGAACAAAAGCTAATGGTCCCTTGTTGGAGCTCAACCTTCCTACTTATGGGACTCAAATGTAGGTCCTGCCCTCCTGATGGGGACCTAGGTTAGCTCACATGAGCGGGACAGAGAGACAGGCTTCTTTTGTCCCCACCGCCTCCCACTGACGCCCAGAAGCCTGCTTGTGTTGGGCACACTTCTTTGCCTGGTATGCCATCCTCGTGGCCTCGAAGCCCGTGCACCAGCCAGCACGGAGTCTCCCACAGAGTGGCAGGGCACAGGCAGCTCCCAGAAGCCATGCTAGATGTTTACGGTGTGAGCAGCTGCCCTCTTCTCTCCCCAGAACCCTGGGGCCAGTAGTGGCCTGCTGGATGGGGTAGGAAGGGTGGGCCAGGCTAGGCAAGGCCCGTAGCCACAGTAGGACAGGACCTGCCTTGCCTCATTCCCTGCTGCTTTCCAGGAGGTTAGAGAGGGGTCTAGTGGTACCAATGCCTGCCTGGGTACCCAGCACCAGCCCAGGGAGTGGCCCATTCCAGTAAGGGCTTCCCCCAGAGAGTTGCTGCTGCTCGGGCTGGAAGGAGCCTTGCACACGGTTCCAAACAGAGTAGCACTGCAGTCTAGTTTCTTGTTCCAAGCTTCTGCATCCTCTTCCATTTCAAAAGAAAATCCTCTGCCCAAAATGGCATGATCTTGAGATAATAACTATTTTTCCGAATTTGGTCAACCTTGTCCTTCTGTCTGATTCTGCATATGAAAAATAGAATGCAGAAGGAGCATCTGATGGGGGAATGAGGGAGGGAGTAAATGTGGTTAAGCAAAATCCCATTATCCAAAACCTCACCAGGTACCCAGTTCACATCGTGCCCCTCATGGAGTCAGCATCTGGGAAGTACATTTGCTTTCATTCAATAACTATTAATGTTTACTAAGCACCTACTATGTAGCAGGTACCACATGAAGTGCTTAGACTTTCCACCAGGTTGTGGCTCCTGAGTGAACTGTACACTCACTTAACTAGCCATGTTCTGTGCTAGAAATGCAAAGGGAAGTTAGACACGTCCCCAACATTGAGAAGGCCACACTCTTCATGGGGCAACAGATGTGTCCACCAGACCTATTGTGAGTAGTGCTTTAGCAGAGGTAGAACTTTTTTTTTTTTTGTGAGATGGAGTCTTGCTCTGTCACCCAGGCTGGAGTGCAGTGGCACAATCTTGGCTCACTGTAACCTCCGCCTCCTGGGTTCAAGTGATTCTCCTGCCTCAGCCTCCCGAGTAGCTGGGACTACAGGTGCGCACCACCACACCCAGCTAAGTTTTTTGTATTTTTAGTAGAGACGGGGTTTCACCATAGTGGCCAAGCTGATCTCAAACTCCCGACCTCGTGATCTGCCCACCTCGGCCTCCTAAAGTGCTGGGATTACAGGTGTAAGCCACTGTGCCCAGCTGAGATAGAACTTTTGGGTTGGATGGGAAAAGACCTCACCAAGGAGGCAATGTGGGGAGACTTGTAAGGTATTGGGGAATTACCAAAGATTGCTAAGGAGAGGGGACACAGGTTTTCCCTACATTTAAGAAGTTTAAACCAGCAGCCAATATGGAAGATGGGTTGGAGTTGGGGCAACTGGAAGAGGGAGGCCCGTTAGGAGACTATGCCAACAGTGCTGGTGATGACCAGCAAAGGCCTGGGCAGAGCAGCAGAAGAGAGGATGCTGTGGAGGGAACCAGCAGGCGAGCAGTAATGCAGGTGGAATTGATAGTGTGTGGAGGAAAGAAAGAGGAGTCAAACAGAATGCCCAGATTCTGGCCTAGCTATCAGGATGGACTGTGATGATTTCATCAAAACTGAAGAAGTAGCTGGTTTGGGAGGTTAAACATTTTAAAAGGCTGAGAATTCAGTTCCATACAAGACGTCCAGGTGACATTGTCCAAGTAGCAGTTGGATTGGAATGTCGGGTGCTTAGGAAGGAGATCCAGGCTGGAGATAGTAGCCACCAGCACTTGGATAGTATTGAAGGTGTGGGAGGGGATGAGATCATGCCGGGAGTGTAGTGAAGAGGGCCAGGGCAACCTTCCCATGTGTAGCGGGGCTGTCCCGCTTGCCTCTGCCTGACCTACATTCACAGCAGCCCGGCTCCAACACCAGAGTCCACAGGCAAGGACACTCTCGTCCAACACCCATGATTTGTGGGCAGGCTGTAGAGACTGCCTGAGCTTTTCCAGACTGATCTGGGATGAGGGCCTTTGTGCGAGGGAGGGGGCCCTTGCCCAGGGGTCTGCTGTGCCAGCAGCCAATTCCAGAAGCAGAGGCACAGACTCACTTGTCAGGGATGGTCGCCACATAGTTGAAAAGCTGCCACGGTATGCCCTGCAGAATGGAGTTCCTGAAGCTCATGTGGCTCACCATGCGCCCTTGGCTCCCGTCAATCACCACCACCTGGATGCCATCCTCCGAGCTGGGGTACTTCTTCCCATCCACCTGCAGAGTCAGAGCAATCCAGGTGTGAGGCTGGGTGCCAAAGCCCCAAGATTCTCCTGCCCTGGTGGTTCCCAAGCAGTCCCTGAAGGCAGAAGTTGCCTATGCAGCTGTTCAAAGCATAAACTTCATTATCCACTTAACTCTTTGTAGCCCTCAGTAGTGGGTCAAATAGTGGCCCTGCAAAAGATACGTTCACCCGGAACCTGTGAAAGTGGACTTATCTGGAAATACAATCTTTGCAGATGGAATTAAGTTAAAGATTTTTTGATGAAACCATCTGGATTTTTAGGGTGGGCCCTAAATTCAAAGATAGGTGCCTTTGTAAAAAAAAAAAAAAAAAAAAAAAAAAAAAAGGCAGGAGGAGAGGTGAGACGCAGACACTCAGGAGAAAAGTCCACATAAAGACAGAGATTAAAGTGTCTGCAAGCCGAGGAGTGTGCAGGAGTGCCGGCAGCCACCAGAAGCGAGAAGAGGCATAGAACAGGTTCCCCACCCCTAGCCCCCGAAGGAAACCACTGCTGCCAACACCTTGCTCTTGAACTTCTGGCCTCCTGAATTGTGAGAATAACTTTCTCTTGTTTAATGCAAACCACCCAGTTTGTAGGAATTTGTGACAGCAGCTCCAGGACACAGTATCACCTCTCATTGAGCAAACCCTAATCCTCCAGGGGCCGGAGGCACTTACTTCAATGTAAGCAAAGTCGTTCCAAAGGTGGAAGAAGTGCTGCTTGGAACTCTCCATCTTCACCTCCAAGAAATGGTCCTTTGTTTTCTGGAAAACACATAGAACCCAATGCAATTTTTAGGTTTGGGTGGTCATTCCCCAACTCTTCCTGTATCCCCAGTCACAGGAAATGGTTTGTGGAGCTGAGTGAGGGACCTAACTGGGTCTGGGCCTAACTGGACGGCAAAGGGGTCCAGGCTTGCTGTCAGCCACTCACCAGTTGAGAACCAAGGAGCTTCTTGGGCATTGGCACGTCCACGACAGCCCTCTCGGTGAACTTGGGGTAGGCTGTGGCTGTGCAGTCACTGACGCCTGCGTTCTTTGGGATCAGAGCTTTAATCTTTATCCTCTCACAGCCTTTCATGGAGCAGAAAGCAAACTTCTCTCTCTCATTCTGAGCTTTCAGCTTCAGGAACAACAGCCTGCACACAAGGAGCATTGCTGGGCATTTGCTTGGGCACTCAAACCTCCCCCTTCTCCTCTCACCCACCGAGATATTTACTCTGAGCTGGTCACAGCAGGTTGACCCAGCGGCCTTATAGAATGGAACCATGTCTATCACAGAGTTGTATGTAGTTGGAGAAATAAGGAACAAATGCATTGAAGAAAAAGCTATGAGAATGGCAATTCTATTCTGAGCACGTTTTATGTGCCATGCCATGCACACATAGTAAATCAACATATCTCATTTAATCCTCAAACAATCCTGTCCAGTAGGTACTATTATCATCCTGAATTCCTGGATGGGAAAATGGTGGCTCAGAGAAGTGAAGTGACTCACCCAGGACCACACAGCTGGGAGGTGACAGAGCCAGCATTTTCCATCCCAGCATGGTGACTGGTGAGGAAATGCTCTGTCTTCCTAACTCAACTTTTCTCCAAACCATAATCTATTCCAAAAATTATTTTATAATTTATTTAAAATAATTATTATTATTGTAAAGGAAGCTGACCCAGTGTTACAGGGAGTCAGATTGTAAGGAAAACACAGTACTCACTTGGGATTCATTATTGTTCTTTTAGTGCAACAAAGCACTCGCAGGCTGAGTCCTGCATCTGAAACATGGGAAGATAGGATATGGGGTATCTACCACCCATCTTGCTCTAGGGACCAAGCCTTCACTGAGCCCATTCAGACTAGGGAGCTGGGTTTGCACCACAATGCCATCACCTCCAAACCCCTACCACAGAGCTGCTCAGACCAGGGGCACACATTGGACTCACAGAGGGGCCATGGATTGGCTACCCAGTAACCAAGATTCTCACTCTCATGGGACCCAGCAGGTCTTTTCCACCACTGGTTGGTGCTTGAACTAAAAGACCACATGGAGTCGGGGCTGACAACCTTGTTGTGCCCCGTGCCTGCTAAGGAATCGCCAGAGGAAGGCAGTTTGTAGCAAGTAGCTGAAACAAGAGGCCAAGCATGTGTGCGTATGTGTGTGAACATGGGGAGATGGAGAGACACAAGGGGTAGGCAGGCTGTCTCCTTGTTGTTTTCAGCACCTGAGCCCGTGAGGCCCAACTGGGTTTTTAGTTCTTGAAGACCCCTTGGTCTTCTCTCTGTAGCACCTCCACTTAATCTGAGCTTCCTTGAGTGGTTTTATGTTTCAAGCCATCCACATCAAGTGATCTCAGAATAAAGTAGAAACTGACTGTTACAGAGGCCTCGTGCTCAGGGCTGACAGCAGAGCAGCCATATCTGTGCTCCATGCCCGCATGGTGGGGAAGTTGGGGAGGCAGGTGAGCACCCACTTTGAGCAGCTTAGGAGGAAGGCAGTTCAGTGCTGCCCATGGTCACGTCTCCCTGCAGGCTCCCAACATGGTCCAAACCACTCCTGGAACCAAGGCACAGAAATGGGATTGGTCCTGAGGCTTCTGCACAAAACTTAACAGTATTCAGGTTTCTCTGTTGCCATTATATATCAGATTATCTAAATCGGGAGTGACCTAAAAGACCATCCAGCCTGTGGTAGGTAGCAGCTGCCTTCCCTAATCCTGACCTACAACTTGGATGTGTGCAAGCTGGCTGAACTGCAAGGCCCTGGGAGGCACAAAAGCAGCATGGGCCTGGGCACCTGCCAGCCCAGTGCTCAAATCCTCGCTATGACCAGGTAATGTTGCAGAGCAGCGCTATTGATGGCTGTGCACCTTAAATAATATACTTGTTTATTATTTAGTAAGAATCATTATAATAATTCACTGAGGTGGTGTTAAGCAAACTTAGCTATCCAGAACACAGCTACAATCACTTAAGAGTTTTTTTAACCTGGAAAAAATGGCAGCTTATGTATTTCACACTTTGAAACCCCCTCCCTTTCAGCTGACTTATTTTAATTTTACCCCTAATTATAGCAAGCTAGTTGTTAAGTATCCTAGCCCGTAGTAGATTATTAGAAGGTAGCTGCTAAAGGCAGGTGCTCTGAATATAAAAAATAACAAATGTATAAGGCAGAAAGATTTTTAAAAGCCCAACAGTTTGCAGCTGTTCTCCACGGGAAACAGACCCCCTATAACCCAACTCCTGGTCCCTAAGGCATCGCCGAATTGAAACACAACGTAGTGATCAACAGGCATAGGGCTAAGCTAAGCTACCAACCAAAAAAATGTGCTTAAGGTGACAAGCGGACAAGCCTTAGATTTTTAAGACTTTGATCAAAGAGGTTCAACTTACTTAGTGGAAGTTTCCATTTGAAAATTTCACATCTTTTGAACATTTCAGCTCACGAGCCGAAAAGAAGAAAATCTGCATGGATGGTATCCCAGGGACTTTACCTTATCAACATCTGTTACTTTAATCATAATGTTTCCTAGTGGTATGTGGAGCATATCTCATTCCTCCTCCTCTGGTTTTCATATGGGAGGATTTTCCTAAATACTCCTGGCCCCTGGTCCCTCCCCTCATCCACTTCTTCCCATGGGAAGAGAGTGTCTCATAATTGGTTGGTTTTGGGTATTTGGCTCAGCCCGTAGAGCAGGGGCACTCTGGTCTGTCTTACATGCTCTGAGGTTTGGGGGCTGGGCCCTATGTGGGGAGCCTGTGCTCAGTGCTACCTGCGGCGGAGAAGGTAAAATTGGGGACGATATTGGGAAGCTCTATTCTCCAACAGCTTTATCATCAATAAAATGGATCGCTTCCTCTTCACCTGCCAGCTTGTCTGCCCCCAATTGGCTTAGCGCTTGTGTGGGGAGAAAGGTATTTTCTATTGCCTTCCCATCCCAACATTGTACTTATACTTTTGATTCTAAATTTTAATTTTCCCTTAATCAAATTGATGGAGCCATAAATAAGACAGATCACCTGTTATCAGTTTCCTTATCATTGGCTTCCATATAAGAATAGAAAACGGGCCATCAAATGATCTTTCACCCTTACTCCTCACAGTTTGCTATCGACATCGCTGTGGAGCTGGCTTGGCATTCTTAAGATATTAGACTAAATTTCTTTTTAAGAGAGGGGATCAAAGAACTCCCAGGAACAGATATTCTGTTTTCATTATATCTCTATTGAATAGAACCTAGTGCAGGTTAGTAAAAGGGTGAGGGGCTTTGAAGACAGACAGATCTAGGTTCAAATCCAGCTGGGTCAAATTTATGCTATGATCTCAGGAAGTCTCTCCTATTTTCCCTGTGCCTTCTTTGCCCATCTCTTTCACTCTCTCTCTCTCTCTTTTTTTTTTTTTTTTTTTTGAGGTAGAGTCTCACTCTGTCACCCAGGCTGGAGTGCAATGACGCAATCTTGGCTCACTGCAACCTCTGCCTCCCAGGTTCAAGCAATTCTCTTGCCTCAGCCTCCTGAGTAGCTGGGATTACAGGCATGCACCACCATGCCCAGATGATTTTTGTATTTTTAGTAAAGATGGGGTTTCACCATGTTGGCCAGGCTGGTCTCGAACTCTTGACCTTGTGATCTGCACACCTCGGCCTGCCAAAGTGCTGGGAGGTGTGAGTCACCACGCCTGGCTGCCCATCTCTTAATCCTCTGCTCCAAGTGGGTTGTTGTGAGGATTTGAGATAATGTACCATGTTTTCTGGATTCTAAGATTTACTGCCTTCACTTTTTTTTTTTTTTGAAATATGTAAATTCCCTACATGTATATGTATATTTAATAGAGTGTTTATTTTACTTTTAAAGCTTAACAGTTTTAAAAATGTCATTAATGTATGGGACAGCCAGCCTTAGAATCAAAATGCCTAGAAACATGTCTTACATTAATTGGCATTAACTACATGGCTGTTCTCAGACTTATTGGAAAGGCCAAGGGGACAAGATGAGGTCGAGCCACTTTCCTGCAGCCAGGTGGGCACCTGCTCACCCTGAGTCTTCGTCCCAGTAGTAGTGGCTCCTGCCAGGATAGCTCTGCTCCACTTTGTCCATCTGCAAGGTCCTCACAAAGACACCTGTCTTGGACGTTTGCTTCAGCAGGCGATTGTGAACATCCGAGAGGATGGAGAAGGTGGTGCCTCTCGGGTAGCAGAGCCCCACTCGGATCCAGTCGCCCCTAGGATTGGAAGTAGAGTCAGGTTACAAGCAAGGGTGTCCAGGCCACAGGGCCTCTGGAGCATGCCTTGGAGAAACAGACCAAAAAACCTCCACCAAATGACACCTCCACTTTTGTATGGGAAATTTTGAAAGAACACTTGCTGCCATGGCGACTGAGTTGCAGTGTTCAAGGAGCGAGGGAGAGACAATGGCCGCCTGTGAGCAGAGAGTCTGAATGCTTCACTGGTGTGTCTCCAGGGCCAACCCTGGGGGTGCTCCGTATGGAACTTTGGGAAAAAGACATTCTTTTTGTAGTTAAAGAGCACAGGATCCAAAGGACCTAGGCTCAGCCCCTTCTGGGTCCAGCTTGATTGTAGGGTCCATTTCATCTCTGCGGTCTCATTTCCCACATCTGATCAATGTCCGTCTCACAGAAATACTGTGACAAGTAAATAATGTGCATAGAAAATACTTGAATCTAAATATAGGAAGCCCTATCTAGATGCCCTCACACTCATCACTTTATCTCGCAGAACCTCATTTCCCTCTCTGTAGGATGGTAACAACAATACCCAGATATTTTTGCCATCTATCGAGCACTCGCTAATGCCAGGTCCTGGGTGCCCACCATACCTCATCTCCCTAGATCCTCATTGCACTCCTGCACGATAATACTATCCTCAACTCAAAGATCAAGGAGCTCAGGCTCAAGAGGTTACATGCCCTACCCAAGGTCACCCATGCCGGAGCGGGGGCTTGGCCTGTGTCCTTTAATGCTTAACTCCTGGGTGATGTCAGCCCCTCTAGGTACTCCTGCAGGGATCAATCACATGGGCTAGCTTGTGGTTCCATAAGAGGCAAGGCCAGGACTTTGCAACAAGTCATCGTTATCAGCTTTGAGCTCAGTCAGAGCAGCTGCCCACAGATCTCACTGCTCCTGGCCGGGCACCCACTCACTTGTTGAAGTTGATGAGCCAGATGGCGAGTTCGGCGGGGGCCGTCTGGTCCCAGTGGATGGTGTAGCCCTTCTGCAGGGTGACAACCGGCTGGTACTGCTGGTAATGGGTGCTCCTGGTGAGCGCCCCCTCCAGGTAGAGAGGGTGGCTGGGGAAGTCATTCTTGATGATCTTCATTCGCAGGTTACTGGTCTTGTAGGCTTGAATGTACATCTTTTAAAACCCAAAAAGGAAACACACAATGAGGCTATTACAAAGGGTTATTCCAAGAGAGTCTGGTTAACATCTGACTACAGACTGCACTTTCAAAGGCACTTTCTCTTTACAGAACCCTTTTTAGAAGGCTTGAATGAAAGAAAGGCCAAATAAGGGGACATCTCTTTCTGCTGGTGGACACAGCCCAGGCCTTACTGTGTAATCCAGCTAATGCTTTCTGTGCATCTTCATAAAAGTGTTCTGTTGAGCTTCCAGTGGAAATTTGAGAAGAGCCTGCATAATAGTCAGATGGCAAATTTTGGACAAAGGACAGAGATGTGGACGGAGGAGGAAGGGAGTGAGAGAAAGAGAGAACTTTTATAATTCTACCATAAAATGCAACTCGCCTATAACTGGCAGTTACTCTGCCTGCATTTGAGAGAGTGCCTGGGTGTGTTGGCCTATTTCTCCCTCCTACTCCCTCTCAGTGTCTGGCCCCTGAGGCCAGTCCTTGTGGTGCCACAACACACTGCATGAATAAATGGTGCCTCATTTCAGAGGAAAAACCGAAAGCAAGACTGTCAGCCATTGAGATCCAGGGACCTAAGAGCCTGGATGCTTTAGCCCAGCATTGGTTTAAAACACTGTGTCGGCCAGGCACAGTGGCTCACGCCTGTAATCCCAGCACTTTGGGAGACCGAGGTGGGCGGATCACCTGAGGTTGGGAGTTTGAGACCACCCTGACAGACATGGAGAAACCCTGTCTCTACTAAAAATACAAAATTAGCCGGGCGTGGTAGCACATGCCTGTAATCCCAGCTACTAGGGAGGCTGAGGCAGGAGAGTCTCTTGAACCTGGGAGGCGGAGGTTGTGGTGAGCCAAGATCACGCCATTGCACTCCAGCCTGGACAAGAGTGAAACTCTGTCTCAAAAAACAAAACAAAACAAAACAAACAAACAAACAAAAAACCCACTGTGTTTTATGGCACATCCCAAATTCATAAAACGATATCCCCATAACTGTGGCCAAGAGAGACAATCACACCAATGTGCAATGATGTTGTGCTTTTGGAAAGAAGTGGTTATCTTCCTCTCTAGTTTTATCGCATATAAGATGGAAAGAGAAACCAACCCTGCCCATCTTAGGGACTTGCCCTGAGTATCAGAAGGTAAAGGATACATTAAAGCATTTTGTAAGATGTAAAGTGAAGGGAAAATACTATGGATAACAGTTAACCAGTTGCCAGTTATGATAATCTGGCAAGCTCTAACAATGAGCTTTTCTTCACAGAAGATAAGCAACGTATCAGAAAGAAAGTGTGGGAAGGAAAATCAAGGCTCCGTATGGGATACCTAGACCTTGAGCTGAGGCTGTGTAATGCTAACAGCATGGATGCCAGGCTTGAGGGTTTGGTCATCCTTCAGTTACTCAGGGCATGACTGTCCTCCATCAGCTCCCTTCTGACTCCACTTCCCTTCTTATCTTTCTCAGACCATCACATCAACCACTCACTCCCATTAGGATCTTGGCCCTTCCTCTGCCCACACCTGCAGCAGAAGCCTCCCCCTGACTCATTGCACAGCTCCGCCTCTCCCCGGGCTCTTGAGCAGAGCTGAGAAAATCCCACAGCCTGGGAGAGAGATGCCTCTGCAAATGCACCGCCTCCAGTCTCCGCTAGGTTTTCAACACTGCCAGGTGCTCCTTCCACAAGCTTCTTGTCAACATTTTCCACTCTCTAAGCAGCTCTTCCAAATCTTTATCACTCTCTGGAGGTTACTTTCCTCAAGCCCAATCCCCAAATTCTCAGCACATGACATCACCTTCTACTGCAGAGAGAAACACCCTCAGCTTCCTGCCCTCTGCTCCAGTCTTCCTGTGGTCCTTCTTCCTGCTAAATGCTAGCCCTGCCACCTCCGCTGGCACCTGACCCCCACCAGCTGCACCCTGTGCCCCCTTTGCCCCTTATGGCCCTTTTCCTTCAGCCCAACACTATCTCCCTCTCCTATCACTCCTCCACACCCAAACCACCATTTAGCTCTTTTCTAACACCCCAATTCCTGACACCCACAGTGGTGATAATAATGCCTGCCTTGTAGGATAGTTTTGAAGACAGCGTCTTCATTCATACATGTTTCCTTCACTCTCTGAGATGATCTGGCTCACTGTGAACCTGACAATTCATTTTGTCAGGCCTCTCTGCCCTTAGTCATTTATTCATTAGTCATTCATCAAAATACTAGAAGTAACAATAATATAATAATAGCTAACTAATATTTTCAGTTCTGCCCCATTCTAGGCACCATCTAGACCTGCCCTGTCCCTCATGTGGCCACTGAGCACTGGACATGTGGCCACTGTGACTCAGGATCTGAATTTTAAACTTTAATTCATTTAAATTTCAAAACAAAAGCAATGTAAATATTTTTTCCTATCCCATTACCCTGATTTGATCATTACATATTATATACATGTATCAAAATATCATGCATGCTCCAAGAGAATATACTATATAGCAATAAAAATGCAAAAATAAATTTAAAATAAAATTAAAAATTCACATTAAACACAACGTTATTGTTTCAGTAGGACTACACTTCCCTTGATTGAAAATTGAGTGGGCAACAGTGGATTTTGAAGACAGAAAAAAAAACAAGAACTGTTTAATGATTTTCTACACTGATTCATGTTGAATGATAGTATTTTGAATACAATTAAAGTATTATTAAAATTAAATTATGTTTCTTTTTACTTTTTAACATGGCTACCAGAAAATTTAAGATTACATGTATGGCTTGCATTATATTTCTATTGGATAGGGCTGGTGAAACATTTTACATGTATTTTCTGAAACCACCCCCAAAATCTCGCTAGGAAAGTTCAACTATTTTATAGGTGAGGAAACTGAAGCTCCAAGAGTCCAAGTAATTTGCCCAAAGTCCAATGGTAAGTGTTGGAACCTGACTTGAATCGAAGCATTTGACCCAGAGGGTTCTTTTTTTTCTAAGCATTCTGTTTACCAAGTGTTTTGATTTTAACTTTGTAAAAATCCTACTGGGTGAGAGGAAAAAAATTAAAAGAAAGAAAGAAAAAGAAAAAAAAATTCTGTATCTCTTTGTGCCCTGAGACAGAGCTAGGCATACAGTAGACACTCAGTGAATGCTTGTTGCATGAGTGAATAAGTGAGTGACCGGCCCCCAGAAAGGTGTCCCCACCTGTGCATAGCGCCCACTGCAAATGGCCCCTCTCCAGTCGGGAACATTGATGCAGTCTGGGTGCCGGACCAGCCAGTTGTCATCCTTCGTGAGGTAGGAGCCAGGGTACTCGGACACGGAACCATCGACGTCATGGAACACAGATGTCTTATCCCCATCCATGTCCAGCTGGTTGAACCAGGGCCCAGGCTCTCCGAAGAACACTCTGGAAGTAATCTAAACAGAGCCCAGGAAAGTTAGGCAGGGCTAGAAGGTGAAGGGAAACTGCAGCCGTCATCAGGCCGGGGCGAGGTTTCCGATTTCCACTGACGTTACAAGCCAGCCAAAACAAAGATGCTCTCGGGCACTGAGAGAAACCGCAAGGCTGACCCCTCCGATGCAACCGGAGTCACAGTCAAAGGTTCACCGTGCCTCAACTCCCAGACCTAGCACACACTCTTGGCCTCTGCTCACTGGAGGGTTGGCTGCTGTGGGTGAGCTTGGAGACTGCTCTGACACACAGGCTTCACCAACTGCAGAGATGGAGGAGGGGGACTGAGGACTGTGAGTGTGAATGTGTGTGAGAGGGAGGTGGTGGTGATGTGTGTATGAGAAAGGGCACACACACGTTTACACATACACACACACACGGGGGCATCCATGTGCAGGAGAAAATGTGTGTGTGGCATGTTTCAGGAAGACAGTTTTGCAGCATGGGCCCTCTCAGATTTCCATGACTGACCTTTTTCAGGCCCTCAGTCGCCTGAGTAAAGATATTAAGTCATTTCAGTTTCACATCATTTCCCTCAGCCTGCCAGAAACTGGGCAAACAGGCAAAAGGCAGGAGCAGGGAGGAGAAGGAGGGAAAAGTCTGGGAATCCATAACCTGAAGGAAATGCACAGGAGGCCTGGCCCCGGCTGGTCTCACGGGGCAGCCCTTGCTCCTGATCTCCTAATCCTCAGCTCCTCTTCTGCCTTCTCTGTCTAGGGCAAGGAAGGCTCTGTTTATAGTCTGCTCTTGGGGAGAGATTAAACAGAACATCATCAGTTAAGACTTCCCTTGGAAACTGTGGGGCTTGTTAGATTCTTTGTGCCAACTCAGGTGGCCTGGTCATAAGACTCAGTTTGTCAAAGTCAAGACCCTTGGAGGAACAGCCTAGGAACCTCGATCCACACGTCGGGGTCCTCTGGAGGCTGGCCTGAGTTTTGAGCAGGGAGAGAGCAAGCGGGCATTTACCCAGACCTGACCTGTGGGGCAACCTACGCTTGTACTTTTCCAGTTTGGATGAAGAGCAAACTGGGACATGGCCCAGCCTAGTTGGAGGAGGCTTTTCAACCCCTGCGGTGGTGGCAATAGCTCAAACTCTGGGCCCCGGGGGACTTGTGAATCACCATCCAAAGTCTGGGTTTGCCGGGAGTCTGCCGTGGCGCCTCACTCACCGGAACGTCCTCAAAGGCAATGCCGGTCACGTTGTTATGGGGGCAGCTCTGCCAGGCATTATTCAGGCGGAAGGCCAGGGCGCTGGTGTGCCGGCCCTCCAGGGCCACAAACTTTCGGAAAGTGCAGTTTTGGATGTTGATGGGGCCATCATAGAACTGAATTCCTCTAATCGGAAAATTCCTATGGAGTTAAGGAAGATGTCAGTCTAAATGTTGTCCATTCCTATGGAGTTAAGGAAGTAAGATGTCAGTCTAAACGCCATGTTGTTTGCCCCTTCTGAGGTGGATGGTAGCAGAGACTTCCTGGGTAAAACCATTCCTGATCCCCACCTCTAGCAACTCCCCCTGCCCCAGATCATTACTGATTCATTAATTAATGAATTATTAATTCATCAATTAATTTAAAGCATGTATAGACAAACTAATTGTCAATGAATGACTGCCAGATGAATGGATGGATGGATGAATGGATGGATGAGTGAATGAATATCCATCTAGTTGCTGGTTTGGAGTTTGGAGAATGGTCCTGTATTTCAACATTTCCCCCAGTGTTTCCATTATATAAAGAGTCATTGGGTAAATACTGTAAATACCACTGGAGCGTGCCAATAATATGTTTCTTGGGAAGGTAGAGCTGTTAGTCATTATCGCCTTAGCTTTAGTTGCTATAACAATTTAATCAGATTAAGACCCACATGAGTTTCTCCTCTGTGAGTAAGCCTTTCACACTGGCAGTGTGCTGGGTTTGGGAAACAGAGGGGAAAAGAACACAGAATGGAAGGTGATAAACATGTGATAAAAGTAATTGTAAGGCAACATTTTCAGCACCCCCAGAAGAAAGGGAGGTCCCACTGAAAAGCAAGACTGTGGACTGACAGAGAACCCCAAGAAGGCCCTGAGACCCAGAAGGAGGTAGGAAGCGGCCACAGGCTTGGACGTGGAGGTAGGAGAGACTGGACAAGAACTGGTGACTTAAAGATTTTGCCTTGGTCTAGCATGGAGTAGGTTGCTCAGACACACTTCTCCCATTGTCTCAGACTCCTGAGCAGAGCACAGGAAACAAGGGTCTGGGAGGTTGGCTGGGCTTCCTGGTGGCCCTTCTTGGGCCTGGCCCCAGTCTAGGCTTGCTCCTTCTCCAAACCCAACATGTATGCTTATGCTGGTGTCTCTATATCTGGGTCAAGCCCATTCTCTTCCACAGTAAATATAAAGAAGAAAAGATAGAAAGATGGAAAAAGAAGCAGAAAAAATATCTGCCCACAGGGAGAGACCATACTCCAGTTGTCCCTGATCTTCAACCCTGGGCTCCCTTCCTTTCCAATATGGTTCCTTGAGGAAGACCCTAGCCACAGCAGTCATGGTAACATGCCTTCAGCGGGCACCAAAGACTCCTTGCATTTCTATATTTTTATGTTTATAATTGATTAACATCATGACCTAGAATCCTGATTCTCATGGGGTGGCTCCATGCATTTTTTCATTTCACATATTTTGGAGACAGTCCATTTTTACTAGCTCTATACTTAGGTTTTACACTTCAGCCTGACCCAGCTCTATACAAGATGGATCAACCATGATGAGGATTGCAAGGTCTTAGGTTCCTACTTGCAGATGCAATTTGAGGAACATGCCTCAGTCTGATAGGTTTCCATAAACAGGATCACCTTTGGAAGTCATCAGAGCATTCTGGCCCTGGGAGGCTGCTAACTCTTGGCAAAGAAACCCTGAACGTGCAGATTCAGGGTCACTCATACAAATGCTGAAAGGGACTGATCCGTCACTCAGGTTAGACAGAAGGAAGGGCTTCTCCCACCTCGTGCTGAAGGAGATCATGATTTTGCCTTTGCAAAGTCTTTTCCATGTCCACTTGGGTTGGAAGTTTTAGGTCAATGTGTATTTTGTGCCCTGGCTCTAGTAGTAGAAATTACATCTTCCTAGAGAAAGAGTAGAAAGCTTAGAAAGACAAGAAGGGCTGATCTTATCATCAGGAGCACAGGGACCACCATGCTGCTCACAGGCTCTGAACCTTGCTCTCTGGCTTAAAATCACACCTGAGCAGAAACACCAGCAGAAGAAGGGAGATTTCCTCACCACTGACCCAGCCTGTGGCTTTCCAAGGAATTGACTGAGTTCATTATCCCTGTTTGCTCATCAACCTTCCAAGTCACTCACTCACTCTCCACCCACCTGCTTATTGTCTGACCTTCATTTGAACTTCCCCAGCTGCAGAGCCCAGGACTCCTCAGGACAGTCCTGCTATTCTGTTGTTTAGCATATCTGATGTAAAAAGATCCATCCTTCTTGCAGTAAACTAACCCTAAGGACCATTGTAGAATGAGTCTCATCCCCTATGTGCACAGCAGCTCTGAGAACATGCAACAATATCCCCCATGTTGTCCCCAAAGTGATGATCCTGTCTCCTGTTTGAAGACCCCAACCTGCATGTGACATGGCTTCAGCTTTTGTCACCCTCCTGGTTATTCTCCTTTAAGTGTGCTTTGGCCAGACTCTATCGCTCTCCCATCCTCAGGAGTGGATGCAACACTCCAAGTGAGTGTGCTGTCAGAGAAAAGGACTCATGATCCCTGATCCCAGACACTAAATTCCCATTAACGTAGCCCAGGAACACATTACGCATTTTGATGGCCACATTACCCTGTTGACTCATATTCCACACCATTTTTTGACTTCTCTCTCCCCATTCCAGATTTCATCCCTTAATTGTTAGTCTCAGTCAGCTCAATGATTCCTCTGGCTGGTAGAGGACAGAAGAATTCAGAGTCAACAGGTAGAAACTACCCATTAAGTTATTCCCTTCCAACACAGCCACTTAGGTTAAGCCACTCAGAACAAGGAGCTACATGGTTGCAAACCTACTGGCCTATAGGGAGGGTCCTTCCACTATGGTCCAAGCCACCGGGGCCCCAGATCCTATTGTCCATCATTTCTGTCCCCACGTTGCCGCTCTCGCCAACAAACAAACTGTTCTTTATCTCTTGCTTGGAGCCGTCATCATATGGGAAAGTTCCACCACTGTAGAGAGAAGATGTTTAAGGTGAGATGTCCAGAGACAAGATCCCACAGAGGTCCAAATACAATGACAGTTGCCCTTACCTGGCCAGGGTTAGGCCGATGCCATTGTCAGCAAACCTGTGGACAAGAGCAGATAGATAGTCAGAGCATGTCCTGGCTTCACATTCAGTGGAGTCGTGGAGAGAAGGACACTTCCCTGCCCTTGGAGTCAAACTGAATACCACGCAGAGGAAGGAGTCTCTTTGTAAGCAGAGGTGTGCTCTGGGAGTTGTGGCTCTCCTGTTCTACACAGGAAGGGGATGTTCTGGGTCCCCTCCCACTCCAACTCTGACTCTAGAGAGAAAACAGTGACCTCTGTGGCTCTCCATGTTCAATGGCATTGACAGCATGCAGACTGGGGTCCATGAGCCTCCCTCTCCAGCCCTATCCTCTGTGATTCCAGGACTTAGTTTGGGGTTGGATCAGGAGAACTTGAGAGTTCAGGAGAACCTGAGAGCTGGTCCGCTCTCAGGACCAGCACCAGGGAAAGGTGGAGTATGTGAATGCACTTCTATTTTTTTCTTTTACCATCTTCACTACTGTTTCAGCCATAGAGAGAGGCAACAGTAGCTACTTTTCAAGTTTCCGGGAAGTCAGGCAGATGCTGGCCCTGAGAAGGGCAGGAAGTCATTTTGCAATTGCGCTGGAACCATCTCGTTAGCTCCTTTTCACCTCTGCCCTTTTTAGGGGTCAGATGAGCATGCTCCTGGGGGGTGTCTGATTGCGAGGGCCAAGGGACTACACAGAATCCAGAGCTGAGTCTTGGGTCCGTGCTACCACAGACTCTAGGGCCAAATACGGTGGCTGCCTTCACTTCCTGTGTCCCAGGGGTAGATTTAACTGGTCTCCATGCCTCTGCTCCTTCCATCTGTCCTGTCCACCCTACCAGGCTCATCTCAAAGTGCCATTCTCACCAACCTTTCTGCTCCCTAAAATTTCCATGGCTTTATATCCTTCATAGATCCAAGCTCAAGGGCCTGGTGAATCCACAACAGCTGCACCAGGCTGGTCCCGGTGGCCGGCATGCTCTCTAATTCCCAATGTACTTTTTCATACTCTGCTCACCCTCTTTCAGACACATGGACCTTTTTCTTTTTCTGAAGCACATTTAGTTCGAATGAATCATTCCAGTCCCATCATTAGGGCACTGTCTACTCCATTTATTTTCCAAAACTTCCTGAGTCTTGTCTCCCAGACCGCTCCATGGCTTTTTGTCATTGCTTCTGTCCCCCAGTGCTCGGCTCCTGGTTCCCTCATTCTTCCAATCCTTGAAGGGATCCCTATCTTCTGTCAGCCTCTATTGCACCAACCTTGTCCACGCATAGGACCACAGCCTTGGTGCCAGCCAGATCCTAGGCTACCTTGGAATGAGTCTGGTGGGAGAGTAAAAGACACACCCACTTTGGCAGGAGGGGTCTTCGCAATTTTTCTTACTGCCCTAAATCTGGCATTCACCGTCTCTTTAGGGACCTAAACTCTGAAATGCCCACAACCAGAACCAAGAGATTTACCGAACTTAGGATACTGCGAAGAATTTTGGCATTGACACCATCTAGTTTCTCTTCAACCCAAGGCTTCCACCCACCTTCTGCATAGTGCCCCTCCCAAGGATGCTCTAGGGTCTGCTCTAGGGATAAGGAGCCTGGCAGCTTATCACATAGACTGGTGTCTTATATGGTAGGAACGCTTTTCCTTCTCCAGAGCTGAAACCTGCTCCATGCCTATCACTTTTGCCTTCTAGAGCCAATCAGAACAACCCTGTCCCCTTCCCCTAAATGCCCTTCAGAAACCCAGAATCAGCTCTCTTCTTTCCCGTCCCTTCTTCTTAAAACGAATGACTTCTTTTCTTGCAAAATGAAGGCCCCTCGGCCTGGCAAAGTGACTCACGCCTGTAATCCCAGCACTTTGGGAGGCCAAGGTGGGCAAATCACAAGGTCAGGAGTTTGAGACCAGCCTGACCAATGTGGTGAAACCCCATCTCTACTAAAAATACAAAAATTAGCTGGGCGTGGTGTCGCATGCCTGTAATCCCAGTAACTCGGGAGGCTGAAGCAGGAGAATTGCTTGAACCCAGGAAGCGGAGGTTGCAGTGAGCTGAGATTACACCATTGCACTCCAGCCTGGGTGACTCATCACAGATGAGAGTGAGACTCCATCTCAAAAAAAAAAAAAAAAAAAGAAGGCCCCCTCAGTCTCTCTGCCTCTGTTTTTAGGTTTTGTTTTTTTGACTTTTTTTTTAAAAAAATTTATTGTTTATTTTTGGCCACTGCCTGCTGCCATTCTATGCCCCTGCCTGGCTGGGAGACCCGAAAGCCTTTGCACCTCCCCTTCTTTGTCTCTCATGCATCTTCCTGGGGCTCCATTGCTAAGTCAGTTTCTCCCCAGATCTCTGCATATCGGAGCAGCCTTTCTCTCCCTCCCTCTCTCTCTTCTCTGTCAATGCTGTGTCTCTGCTTTTCTCCTCACATACTTTTCAATTTATCTTGTTCCCTTTCACCTTTATTTCTCCTTTACTTGGTCACAATAAAATAGAGAAATATGTTTATTTCCTAATAGGGTTTCTGATTTCCCATTTTTAACACAAAAGGCAGACAAGGAGACATTTCACAATACTCCCTGGAAACAAATCCCAGCTCTGCTGACTGTGCCTTCTGGATCTTGTCCAGCATGTGCCAGTCACTTATATAGGGACTTCATATGAGAGCTCAGCGTTCCCTGCCTTTTTCATTTGAGTCTTGGAGTCCAGTGAACTGTAGCTCCAAGTTCCAGTTCAAACACTAGCTAACTGCATGACCTTGGGAAATTCACTAAACTGAAACTCAGTTTATCATCTCTAAAATGGAGATTGTAATTTATATGTTTGAGAAACATGGTAAGAAAGAAATGCAACTAAGGCTTCCACACAGTAAGTGCCCAGAATATTCTGGCTTCTTTCTTCTTCCCTCCCTTAGCTGATGGGCCGTGTGACCTTGAGAGAGCCAAGACCAATGACTATTTGGAAGCAAATCATAACCCGCAGCACCTGGCACTATGGGCTGAAGCCAATATGCTGCTTTTAGGTTTTGCTTTTTCTGATTTTTTCTTTGTTGTTGCTGTTTTTTGGCCACTGCCTGCTACCATTCTATGCCCCTGCCTGGCTGGGGGACCAGAAGGCCAAACGTCAGTATGTCTGGCTTCCCCTCTCTGTTTTGCTCTCCTCTCTCTGTGGGGGGCTGAGGGAAGACGCGCCATGCCCCCTTTGTGCCAAAGCCACACGCCACTCTGACTCACCGGCAGCTGTCCAGCCACACATCCCCACCGCGCAGCCAGGCCCCATGGTCCTGGTTCTTGTAGGCAATGAAGTGCTTGATGATGGCTGGCTCCCGAGGCTTCAGCGGGTCAGCATCCTGGTGAGGGCTATATCTGCAGCACACCATGGGGAGGGCACAGGTGGTGGTTTTGGGGGCACACCTCTGCTTCTGGGCTCTGTAAGCCTCTCTCTACTCACAGTGCCCAGGAAGGCACTGACTAAACAGAAACCCATTTGCATTGCCTGGGCTCTGGAATGAACTTTCTGAGTTCATCACAGAAGCAAGAGGTCACTCCTCCATCAGCCCATGCAGGCTCCTCACATACTGAAGAACCTGCCCCCAAGTGGGTCAAAGCACAGAGGAAAGTTCAGACAGCCATTCCCACAAGGGCATGCGACATAGTCCTCGTGGCCCAGGAGAAGAGTCTGGAGATACCCAGCTCTCGCACTATCTGGCAGGTCACCTTGAACTAGTGCCTTTTCTGAGCACTTCTTAGCTACAAAACGGAGTGGACTATCATGTTACCATATTACCCACTTTTGATGGAGAGCAAGCAACTTGTCTCTTTAAAGGAGATTGGTTTTGCTAATTACCTTGAGGTTTTTAAAGCACCTTTTAAAAGTTGCCCCTGGCTTTCAACTGAACAGTAGGTTTATTTATAGGCATGACCTGCATGTTCTTTCCCATTAAATTGATGGTAAAATTCTTCCCTTCTATTCTCTTCATCTTTTCATCCTGGCCCAACCTACTGTGGCCCTGCTCATTTCTGCTGACTTACCAGCTATTCACTTTGCTGAGGGATCTAGAAACCTCTGGGAATTTCTATCTTCCTTTGGCTACTGGAGCTGGAATCCTAATTCAGACTTTACTCTGCTCAGATTTTCACCATTGTACCCCCAGCATATAGCTCAATGCCCAGCAGAAAGCAAGGGCTCAACAGATGCTCAGGGAATGAATGAGTGATTGAAGGAGGGGGAGGCAGGAACTGGAGTGCAAGGTCACCATGGACTGTGTCTTCCCAATGGCTGAGTACCTGGCAGAGATGATCGAGAGGAAGGGCCGCTTGTCCTTGGCAGAGGCCTCAGTGGTTTTGACTCCGTTGTCTATGATCATGCCAGCCTGCAGGGAAGAGATATTGAGGGACACATTAACTGCTACTGTGGGCTAAAGGCATCTTCTCACACTCAGCCTCACTGCATACTTCTGAATGCTCCAGGAAAACCGGCTCTGTTCTCAGGCTGCATCAACAGAAGTAGAGGATCTACAGTAAGGTAGGTGAAGATGCTGCCTTATTCTGCATTGCTCAGACCAAATCTGGAATATTTGACCTCTTTGAGGAGCATATGTGGAAAGTGAGGTCTAGAGAGATTATATATCTTGTCCAAGGCCAAATGGCAAAGTCCATGTGCAGAACCCATACTGATTTGGACAACCCAGGCCCCAAGTCAAGAACAACAGGTGTACACTCGGAGGAAATTTATCTGCTGTGATTTAAAGCAAATGCTGAACCTAAGTCCCATCGTTACCTTGGACAGGGGACAGTGACCTTCCCACAGTCTCATTTTAGCTCCTGTCTGTCTTGAAGACAGAATCTGGCTTTCTTGTTTGACTCTAAATATGTCCACTTTGTCAGCCATGGGGTAGGGAGAAATCAAGGCAGCTGAGTGATGCTGCCCAGGGAGGCCACCATTCAGTCTTCATTCCTTTCTGGATTCTCTTGGCCTCTTGTGAATGCTCAAACTCAGATTTCTCTTCTTTAGATAACTGGAGGGCACTGTGGTCATGTCATTCTCCCTCTGGCTTATAATTCAGCAGCAGTGATGTGAGTCAGATGATGTGGGGTTGACTCACAGCTCTACTCCCACTAACTGACTGGGCAAGTCCCTTCACCTCCTTAGCCTCAGTGATATCATCTGCAAAATGCGCTAGTAACACCTATGTCACAGGATGGTTATGAGGACCCAATAAGAGACCCCAGGTGAGGCCTCCTGGAACAGGTCCCTCTCACTGTGGATGTGGAGTCAAGGCTTACTGGGCATGAACACCAAGGGCGGGACCTCCTCCTTAGCTTAGACAATTGAATCATCCAGCTGGAGGCTCCTCTTCACTCCTTCCCTCCCTGCCTCAGAGAATGAGACCTGCCACCTTCCTCAAGACCCACCCCCGCCCCACCCATAAGCCCTTGCATCCCTGCTTGTTAGAAACCATTCACCTGCATGCACTCCTCCCCTTTCCAGCCTCTCCACACCTGCTAGGTTCTATGTGGCCCACCTCTCTTCTCATGAAGCCTTCCCAAGGGGTGGGAGTGGGGGGTTTCTTGACAAGCAGCCAACACATTCTCTCCACTGTTCCCCCTGCCACCAACAGCAGCATGCCCCCTGCACCTGCCTTTGTATGAAGACAGCTCTCTGAGGGCCATGTCAGCCTCTAAAATGCCCTCTCTGATACCCTGCACTAATTCTCCTCTGTCAAGGTGAGACTGTTGTCCTCCACACCTCTGCTCACTGCTCGATGACACTACCCTCTTCCTAGTTCCTGGGATATGACACTGCCTGGGGACTCTTCTTCTCTTTCTGCCGTTCCACTCTGCAACTGCTCACCCCTTGCCCCACCCTGCAATTGCTCGCCCCTTGCCCCACCCCATCTCCTAGGTGTAAGCACAGATCTATTCTGAGACTGTATCTCTTCATTTTGGTCTTCTCTCTGGTTGGGCTTTTACAAATCTTTTTACTTTTTGACTCTGAATGTATCCGTTTCCTTTGAGGAACATCAATTTTTCTTCATTGGTATCATTAGGGATTGGACCAGAACACCAGCCTAGGCATTTGGGAGTCTGCCTGTGCACTGCCCTGGCATCCTTGAGACCACCTCTGCCCCCACAAACAGCGTCTCTGGTCTCAGCCATGCTCCAAGCTCCATTCCTATGCCCCACGACTCTGGTCTTGACTGCTGTCCTTACTGGGAGGTCCTTGACAGACTTGAGATCCCAGTCATCTTGGTATGCCCTCTGTCCCCCAGTGCCTAGCTTGGTGCTGGACACAAAAGCAGGTGCTTAGGACATATTGATGAGCAAATGAAGATGACTGAGGACTTTGTGTCCCACCTGCCCACTGAGCTCTGTACAGATGCAGCAACCCATTCATTTCCCAAGAAACAAGACAAGGGCAAACAGCAAAGAGGATGCCAATGCTGCCTCCACCTTCCTTCAGAGCCACGTCTTGATTTCCTTCAGCTTATGGATCAGGCCTAACTTTTCATGGTTGAGACTACACCCAGACCCGCCAAGTGAACTGCAAACCAAATTCAGGTGCCCAGCTCAGGGGCCACCAAGAGAAGCTCTCCCCCCGTCAGCATGAGTGAAAGCACAACTTGTTCCTTTTGGCTCTGGCCATATGCTAAGTCCATGCCCGTGCAGGAACCACCACAGGAGATTTGTGTGAAGAATGTGGCCAATGGCCTGGGAGGCCTCACAAGGCTGCTCCATTTTCTTCGAGACCAGCGTTAAGAATGCAGTTGTTCCCAGCTCTCGCCAACTGGTTGTCCCGGCTCTAATCATCTGCAGGCCTGGGAAGGGGACCGAGAGGCTGGCCAGAGAGGCGCAGTCTGGAAAGACTTACCCGGTAGTTGGAATGTGCTCGGTTGTTATAGAATTTTCCCAGTGGAATGTGCTCTGAATAACCTGGGGAGTACATTCCCACGGAGGGGCCCGTTGGTACGTGGTGAAAAATAAACCAAAATCCAGTTTCCTGTTGGGGAAGGACAGAAGGGAAAAGCCACAGCGTTCAGCCTCAGAGAGCTCCTGGGCAAGGTGGCCACGCAGCCCACGCTGGAGGTGGGTCTAGTATCTAGTGCCGTCACCCACACCAGCCCTCAATGCCTACCCCCAACACACACCTCCGTGTGGTCCAGTCTGGAGGGAAAACAGTGACAAGTAGAGCCCACCATGAGAGTTGAAGCCCGTCATGGGTTCCTACTCTATCAGACATGGCTCGGAACTGTTGCATTTCAATCACTGTGGGCTTAAACTCCTCTTCCTGACACACAGGGAGATTTCATTGTCTGCTTTCCCCTTCATTCTACAGATAAGGAAGCTAAGTTCCAGGTCAAGGTCAGGGTCCCAAGGAAGGCCAGAAGCATGAATGGGTGGGTGAGAGCAGGGCTGTGTGGATGGAATGCTGTGGCCGCCACCTCCCAGCTGTGTGTGTGTGCCCCTGGGCATGTCAGCTCTCCTAGCCTTAGCTTCCTCCCCTATCAGATGGGGATAATAATAGTACCTGCGTCACTGGGTTCTTATAAAAATCAAATTATGTGAACTTACAACACTGATACGTCAGGTACCTTTCTAAGCTAAAATCATGGCATTCTAATATGATTTATTATACATAAAGCATTCAGTGTTCACTAACTACGGTCACCAGTGTATTATGAAGTGACAGGGCTGTCCTTTAAAACCAAGTCCAAAGGACACCCCCTGCCCTACCACCCCCAGTCTGTTGTTTTCCTCTTCACTGTAGCTAAGCCTGTCTGCATGGATATCTGGGCTTGGGGCTCAGAGCACAGATACTTCAAGGTAAGCCTCAGGAGCTGTCTCCCAGACTTCAGTCCCTACCCTCACTTTCTGCCAAAGAAGGGATACTTCTGCTCACCTCAGATCCTGCAGCAGCACAGTTTATGAGGTTGTTGTTGGGATTGGCCATCCAGAAGGTGGACACAGCACTGCAGGGAGGGCAGAGATACCTGAAGTCAGATAAAGGCCACCAGGGGTCATCCTGCCACACGGCAGGTGCAGGTCAGGCACTCTGATATTGGCCTGAGAGTCTCTTTTTTTATTATTATTTTTTTGAGACAGAGTCTCGCTCTGTCACCCAGGCTGGAGTGCAGTGGCGCAATCTCAGCTCACTGTAACCTCCATCTCCCGGGTTCACGCAATTCTGCTTCAGCCTCCCAAGTAGCTGGGACCACAGGCACCTGCCACCACGCCCGGCTAAATTTTGTTTTTTTTTTTTTTTTGTATTTTTAGTAGAGACGGGGTTTCACTGTGTCAGCCAGGATGGTCTCAATCTCCTGACTTCGTGACCTGCCCACCTCAGCCTCCCAAAGTGCTGGGAGGCCTGAGAGTCTCTTATCAGAGATCTGAGAAATAATTGACTTATTCTGAAACCCAGTTTTCTAATTAAAGTGTGGTGCTCGTTTAAGCACTTAAAATGTTGAGAAATTTCAAAAAGCATGAGTCTTGAAAATAGAAGCAGTGTGCAAGTGATGTCTGAGATTGGCTCTAAAATACTTGTAGGTCAGAGGAACCCAGGAAAGTAGTCCTTTCTTTTTTTTTTTTTTTTCTTTTTTTTTGAGACGGAGTCTCACGCTGTTGCCCAGGCTGGAGTGCAGTGGCGCGATCTCGGCTCACTGCAAGCTCCGCCTCCCGGGTTCCCGCCATTCTCCTGCCTCAGCCTCCTGAGTAGCTGGGACTACAGGCGCCCGCCACCGCGCCCGGCTAATTTTTTGTATTTTTAGTAGAGACGGGGTTTCACTGTGGTCTCGATCTCCTGACCTTGTGATCCGCCCGCCTCGGCCTCCCAAAGTGCTGGGATTACAGGCTTGAGCCACCGCGCCCGGCCTGGAAAGTAGTCCTTTCTAAGGGAGGGGCGCTGCACTTGGAAGGGCTTACTGCGGAGAGATATCACCCCGTCTCTGTGTCTCTCTCTCTCCATATCTAGAAAAGGGTCCGTGTGGTTGGGGCCTCCGTGGCAGCTGAGGTGACAGCCACTTCCTCTCATCAAAGGGCACTGTGTGGATAAAGAGAAGCCCCGCAGATGAGAACAGGGGTCCTCTTTGGACAAGAAAAATGCACATGAGGCGAACTGAGAAGGGAGAAGAGAGAAGACACCCCTCCCACCTGCTCTGCAGGAAGCGGGAGCAGTAGGTGGTTAAGGGCTGTGAGGCCCAAGCTGCTCAGAGCCCCAAAGTGCAGAAGTCTGGTGCTGGGCTGAGCTGAGTGAACACATTGCTCACACATGCACACCCCTTCCCCCCAGCACACAGAGAGGGCTCCAGGCACTTACTTGCAGTCTTGCCTGGGCTTGGGGATGTACCCCGGATAGGAGTCCTCTGTGATCATCTTGCACATCTTGCTGTCACGGTCTGAGGGGAGGAGGGTTCCGGACTTGACAAGGAGGCCAAGACAGTGGTCAAAAGTGTTGCGTTCCTCTGGCCCATCTTCCGTGAAGAAGCAGTGGCCCAAAGAGTTATAGCCCACAACGTCCTTGGTCTGCAGGGGTCAAGACAGGGATGTTTCACCAAGCATCCAGTTATTCATGTGCCCATTCATTCATTCAGTAAACACTAAATAGTCTCATGTGCTCATTCATTCATTCAACAAACACTAAATAGTCTCAGCCATACACTGGGCCCTGGGAGGAGCATTGGGGGTTTGGAGATGAATAGGACACAAGTGATAGGCCTGGGGAAAGTGGGACATGGGGTGGGATGGTGACTTTTTTTTTTTTTTTTTTTGAGACGCAGTCTCGCTCTGTTGCCCAGACTGGAGTGCAGTGGTGCAATCTTGGCTCACTGCAAGCTCTGCCTCCAGGGTTCAAGCGATTCTCCTGCCTCAGCCTCCTGAGTAGCTGGGAATATAGGCGTGTGCCACCACACCCAGCTAATTTTTTATGTGTTTTTAGTAGAGACCCGGTTTCACCATGTTGGCCAAGCTGGTCTCAATCTCCTGATTCGTGGTCCACCTGCTTTGGGTACCCAAAGCGCTGGGATTACAGGCAAGAGCCACTGCGCTGTGCCAGGGATGGTGACTTTTAAAAGCCCTTTCCAGCTGGAGGAGCTGGGAGTGGTGAGGCTCTATAGGGTAGGAAAGGGGGCAAGATATCATACGTGAGAAGGTGAATCCAAGAGGAGGCCATGGGCTGGGCCATGCGCACCCACTTCGATGGAGCACACAGCTGAGTGCCCCGCGTACAAGGACTTACCATGGAGGGACTCCACAGAGGAGATCCCACTGAGGAAGGGTGGACGAGGGAACTTCATCTAGGAGCAGCACCTGAGCTGGGGCAGGTGTGCTTTTTATTAAGACCAGTATAGATTCTCCTTATTGTACCCTCACCCAGAAATCCAAGCCAGCTTGTTAGCCCAAGACGCATATCAAGCCACATGTGCAACACCTGGGTTCAGAACTAGAAAGGGCTGCAAACTCCAGCTCTTTGGTTTCCTTTTTGGAATACACAGTTAGTGGGGAAAGCAGAAAGAATATTTGCATGGATATTGAGATACCAGGGATGTAGTTTCAGCAGCACATCCAAGCAGCGTGGGGATCTCAGACAAGACTCCTATCTTCTCTTCAGTCACTTTTTTTCCACCGCAAAAATGAAGGACTTGAATTCCATGATCTCTGAAGCCCCTTCTGGGTCTGAATCTCTAAACTCCTCAATCTCAGAACTCAGGTCTTCAGAGGGCCTCTAGCCTGGGCCCCACCTCCCTGTCCAATCCCAGACTCTGTTCCCAAGCATAACTGGCAAACAGGTACCCTACTTCTGCTCAGACACTCCAGAGAGATGCTCACTTCCTTGCAAGGTGGCCTGTTACACAGTGGGGCAATGGCGAGAAATGCCTCCCTTATCTTACACCCTTCATCCCCACCCCTGGGTACAGACTGCCCAATGATGTCATCCACCAGGGGAGTTCCTGCTTCCTGATGACATCAATTCAACACATACCTATTCAGTACCTGCCACCATGCCATCACCGGAAAATCCACATACCAACCAGCAACAACCCTCCACCTCCCACCCCTGGCACTGTGAACATTTCGAGAGGCTGTCCTATGCATTGCAGGATGTTTAGCAGCCTCCCTGGTCTCTACCTACTAGATGCCAGGAAAACCTCTTCAGTTGTGACAACCAAAAATGTCTCCAGACATTCATTGCCAAATATTCCATTGGGTAGAAGGGAGGAAGGGTGACAGAATCATCCCTGATTGAGAGGCCCTGATGTAGACACCACAGTTCCTTCCAGGCTTTTTTTTTTTTTTTTTTTTTTTTTTTGAGACAAGGTCTGGCTCTGTTGCCCAGGCTGGAGTGCAGTGGTGTGATCTCGGCTCACTACAACCTCTGCCACCTGGGCTCAAACCATTCTCCCACCTCAGTCCCCCGGGGAGCTGGGACTACAAGTGTACGCCACCACGAATGACTAATTTTTGTATTTTTGGTGGAGTTGGGCTTTCACCATGTTGCCCAGGATGGTCTCAAACTCCTGGGCTCAAGCAATCCTTCTGCCTCGGCCTCCCAAAGTGCTAGGATTACAGGCGTGAGCCACTGCACCTGGCCCAGGGTCTTTCATATAATAGCCGCCTACTCCCCAACTCCCAGGCAGCCATCCTTTAAAAGCATCCTCAAACCACACTCCATATCCCAGCACTGGACTGGCCTCTTATACTTTTTAATCTTGCTGAAATCTCACACCATCCTCTATTCAATTTTTATTTTTTTTAGAGATGAGGAAAACGAGACTCAGAGAAGGTAAGTGATTTGCCAAAGGTCACATAAGCCATATGTAGAAGGTCAAGGCTAGAAGCATGGTTTTCTGTGTCCTCACTCCATAAGGGAGAACCCAACATACATGTAGCTCTGTTCCAGGCAGGCTCTCTGTTCTTCTGAATAAACATCCTTCCCTTCATCTTTAGTAATAGGCAAGGGTGTGATCTTGAATCCTACTCACCTGTTTAATAAGTCAATCAGTATCAAGGTCAGCCAATGGGACTGCTTTCCTTTCTCCTATTAAGCTCGAAAAGTTTGTTATAAATAGCCTGGACAGACAAGCATGGGAGAAAAAGGCAAGAACATCTGAGGTCAAGTGTAATGCCTTCAACTTTACAAAGGAGGATCCCAAGGCCCAGAGAAGGGACATGGAGTGTCCCAGGATGCTCAGCAACCTCATTCTGCAGCTGTGATCAAACTCAAGCCTCTTGCCTCCTGCCTCCTGCCCCCTGCCTCCTGCCCATAGCTCTTTCTTTCTAAATCTTAGGAACCCATTTACCCTGCTGTGTGGATCATACTTTGGGTAGTCTTTCTCTGAATAGCAGTAAATAATGAGTTAGGTACATTCTTATTCTAAAAAATGCCAGAGAAAGAAACTAACTCCTGAGAGAAAAACCCTCATTGAAAGGAAGAAAAATGATCACTGTTTATTGGATACTAAATGTTTTTACATGTTATCTTATTTAAACCTCATGGCAACTACGATTCTATAAGTGACACAGACTTAGAAAGTTGCCCCACATCACTTCTCTTGCAAGGACTGAATTGGGACTTGATTCCCCATCTGTCTGAGTCCATAACCTGTGTGTTAATCAATACTCAACAATGCCAGAAAGAAAAAGGTGCTCTCACTTTGGGCTGCATTTCTTTCTTCTCATTAGGAGTGGGGTGAGGATGGCACACAGAATCAAGAGGGAAGCATGATAAGGCCGAGGACAGCCCTGAAGTGGGGGTAGAAGACACAAGTTCAGGTCTTTACTTAGCCACAAACTTGCTGTGTGTGACTTGCGTAAGTGTCCCTGTGTGATAGGATGATGTCTAAAGTTTCTTCCAGCTCTAACATTCTGAGATTGTTCTTCCTTAGAACATTACCCAGAGTTAAATATTTAAACTGTGACGTAGCTTGGGATGATAGACGTAGATAGATGGATGGATGGATAGATAGATAGATAGATAGATAGATAGATAGATAGATAGATAGATGGATGGATGGATGGATGGATGGATGGATGGATGGATGGATGGATGGATAGATAGATAGATAGATAGATAGATAGATAGATAGATAGATAGATAGATAGATAGATAGAGATAGCAGATACATAAACAGTAGCTGCATAAACAAACATGCATATAGATTCACAGGTGGCCATTCGGTCCCTATGTGTGCCAACCAGAAGTAATGCGTAAGTTCTCCCCCCATTCTTTTGCACAAATTGTATTTTTCCCTTTGTTCTTCTGGATATCTTCCTCCCTACTGTTGGTTGGTAGTTGTGAAAGCAATTCCTGAACACTGTTTTAAGTCTTCAATTGTTTTTAGGTGTGGTCCAGGCAGAAGATTGTGAAGGAGAAAATTCCTGGGCTCTGCCTGACACAGAGCTAGAAAGAGCCAGCAGGGACTGCTTCAGTGGCGGGGGAGGGTGTGACCATTTTATTTGGTTTATGGTCTAAACCAGGACACTTTTGAAGTGAAGGAGGTGTGATTAGTAGTTAAGCTGGGACAACAGGTCAAAAATGGACCATTCTGTGCAAATCAGGACATATCTGTATGTAATAATTTCCACCATCAACCTGTATACAGCAAGTAAAAGAAACTGCTGTTTAAAACAAACAAATACAGATAGAAGTGAACTTTACTTGTTTCTGCCTGCTAGGGTGGGTGTGATATGATTTATGTGATTGAGAAACTCGACAACAAATACAACCATGTTATAAAGAAGACCGGCATTTCCAATCTTCTGCCATTTTTTTTTAAAATTTCTTTTTGAACTGCTGAAAAGAAGATTGCCATAGAGTAGAGTGGTGGGTCATTTGTTTGTGAGTGTCTTAATGAGTTTTTGAATATGCAAATTAAAACCGGGTGGAAGAAAAAACCTGGACAACCAAGTTACTCTGCCTAACAAGGAAAGGAATGAGTTTCTAAGGCAGCCCAGAAGAGGTGGGGAGGAGGATGGGAGAATGAAGAGGAGGGGAAAAGAACTCAATAACCTGGTTGGGGGTGGGGAGGCAGTAGCCTAGGGGGAAGCGTTTGGTCTATAGAGGGACCTGTTACTCCATCTCTTACTGTTGGTTTCCGTGCTGATCTCTAGTGTACCCCCTCTCCCTCTGCATCTCTTACCCCAATCCACCAGTAAAAGCCCTGGGCCAATGAAACTTTTGGGGAAATCAAGGACAAGGGTCTGGGTTTCATATTTGGGTTCATATGGAAAGGAGAGATTGAAACTGCCTTTGCAGCAATTACAAGAGTTAGAAAATTATGACAGTGAAAGAGATCTGACCTAACCAACTCCATCTTGCTTCTAACCTCCAAGCTGTCCTTGGTCATTCCTGGGCGTAGGCCAAACTGACTTTGGGAGGAACTTAGTTTATAGTTTAACTTTGAAACAAAAACTATAACAGCCCCTTCCCAAAACAAATCCCAGTCTTACGGGGGGACTAAACTGCTTTTGTAGGACTAACAAATTAGCCACGAGATTAGAAATTATGGTTTAGGAGTCATGCAGCTAGAGGCCACAAGATTCCAAGCCTCCCCAACTGCTCCTGGGGACAACATCGCTATTGTAAACCCTAAGGTTAGTGCTTGAGATATTTTTAAAATTCCGCACTAAATGGATCAGCTAGTGCCTCCCAGATGGATAAACTGGCTCATCTGACCTTGTGGCCCCCACTGGGAACTGACTCAGCACAAGAGGACAGCTTGGACTCCCTGTGATTCCATATCTGACCCGACCAATCAGCACTCCCCCTTTCCCACCCCCTAAACATCAAATTATCCCTAAAACCCTGATCCCCCAATTTTGGGGGAGACTGATTTGAGTAATAATAAATCTCCAGTCTCCCATAGAGCCAGCTCTGTGTGAATTAAACTCTTTATTGCAATTCCCCTGTCTTGATAAATCAGTTCTGTCTAGGTAGCAGGAGAGGTGAGCCTGTTGAGCAGTTCCAAGTTGAGAGCAGCTACATGAATCAAGAAGTGAGTGAGAATGTGAATTCAAGAAACTGAAAGAGGGAGGTAACCAGGAAAAGCCGAAGCCTCTCCCACAAATTCCAGAGCTGTGAGTCAGGGAGAGAGGGCACTGGATTTCCTGCCAAATACACAGAGGGCTCAGCCATCTTTCATAGGATGCCAGAGGGAGGATGTGTCCCTGGGGCTGGGGCACTTGGGGACTGGCTGCAGTCCATATAGATGGCACCCCTGGAGCAGTGCAGGGCACAACCTGCAGGGCCACATGTAGCAGCCTGTTGGGGACATCCTGGTTTCAAGCATCTTGTGGCTATTGGGAGCATTTATGTCAAAGATAGAACATTTTGAGCAATGCACAAGGAGGAAAAGAAGGAAAGGAAAGGGCATGGTTTCTTCTCCCATTCTCTGCCTTAAAGAGGAAAGGGAGGAAGAAACAAGTAGAACCCATATTGAAGTCATTTTGTGCTTCCACAAAAGTACTGGAATGGATTCATTTCCTCCAGGAAAAACAGGAAGGTGATTCCCCCTATGTCCTGCCTCAGTGTTGAGAAACACATGTTAAGATGAAGTGGGGGCCCATTTTGCATCCCCTACTCCCGCTATCCAGCCTACAGATACTGTGCCATAGAGCCTTCCTTTGAAGGCAGACTGCACCCCACATCTGCCTGCATCCTGCAGCTTTGGTGCTAACCATTGCATTTCAAGAAAGACACCATTGACAATATCAATACAGTGAGAAGTATTTTCCAAACTGTGTTACAGAACACCAGCTTTGTGAGACGCGAATGAGTTTAGGCATTGCTAGGATAACCAAAGCTAAGCATGTGTTTTTATTGCAAGCCTTTGCTCTGCTAGCACTCATCATGAATTTCCAAAACAGGGAAAGAAGACGTGTATGCAGTGTTTGCCAAGGTCTTTTAACTACAGAGGCCAGTCTCTTTTTGTTTGTTTGGATACTTGCTACTATCTTACAGAACCAGAGATGTTTACACAGAACACAGTTAGATACAGAGGCACACAGTGATACTATTTAATAAGTAATACTATTCAATATCATTGCTGACTATGTCATATACATTGTCTGGTTTAATCTTCCTAAAGACCCTTTGAAGTTAGTTCTATCATCATCCTCACTTCACACAGGAAGGAACTGAGTCCCAGAACATTTCCATCAGTCCCACAAGGCCACACTGGCAGATGAAAACACAGGTCTCTGTGACTCTATTCTCTTTTACCTCAATGTTCTACTGAAGCCCACAATAACTGCCATATCAAGAAAGAGTTAGGAATTGAATGAAGAAGGAGAGACAGCGGTGGGTTTGCTGAGCTTGGTGGTGACATTTTGAATGACATTGTTGAGAACCATCACCAAGGCTCAGAGAGAGCAAAAGTTGAGAAGCCCACATTTGTGTCAGGACAGGAGTAAGAAGCAGGAGTTGGTGGAATTTCAGGCCACCCTTCCCAAGAGTTGGTGGTGAAGAAAGGGAAAGAGCAAAGGTGGCTGCCCAAGGGGGAATTAGGGATGAAGGAAGCTGTCCTCTGAAGATAAAGGATATCAGAGCCTATCTACAGGCAGCAGGGAGAGAGGAGCTCATGAGCAAGGGGCTTCCAGGACACTGTAGGATCAGCCCAGGGCCAGGCTTTAAGGCACTCTCAGCTCTGCACACCTAGAAACCCTTCTTTCTCCCAAGCCAGTATCTGCTTGTCTGGAATCTTCCTCCTTCAGATCAGGGATGGTGTTAGGAAAAAGGCTTCTCTGATGCTACTGAGTGGCCTCTGCATTCCAAATCAGGATCTCATCTTTGTCTGTATTTGGCCTCCTTTTGTCCCATCAGCTAAAAACGTCTTTCCAAACATAGTCAGGCGTGAGTAAATCCTTCAAGCCAAAATGAGGGAAGCAAATGTGAAATACCTATGGAGATCATCCAGTTCCCAAGGCAGCATCTCCGAATGTGGAAATCTCTGCCCCAGTGGCGGAGCATTTACAGGGTGAGGTGCCAATCCATAAAACCCAATTCCCATGTGGGGGATGGCTCTTGGAGATCTTAGGGAAGGACACTGGAATATGCTGCATTACCCTGCTGTCTGTCTGACTTAGAGAGTTAGAGGCCTGCACTTCATCTAGATTCTAAGCCAGGACAATTTGGTTTTACCTTGGGAAGGCCTCAAGGGCAACTTCAACTTCTAACCCACCAGCTTGGCCAACAAGCTCAGTCCTGAGCTGAGTGAGGCTGGAGTCCTACGTGGCCACTAGGACCAGGCTGTAACTGGTACCTCGGCCACCTAATGTCTGGACAATGGCCCTGCCAGTTTGGCAGCTGGCATCCCTAAGAGCCAGGCTGGAGGGAGACTTTGGCATACAGGGCAGCAAGGGTCTTCTGGTTCTGAGAAGTTGTCCAAGGCTCTAGCTCCAAGAGTCCACCTCCACTGTGGGTACAAGTAACCCACGTGGCTGCTCCAGATACAGCCCCGTGGGTTACCCCCGATCTGCTGCCTTCCCTCTTACCCCACACATTTCTCACTCCCCCAGACTATCTTCACGAACTTACACTCCTGGCTCAAGGCCTATGCCATCTTTTCCAGCCTCTCCCAGCTCTCCCAGCCTCTCCCAGCTCTCCTAGCCTCTCCCAGCCTCTCCCAGGCTGCAGCCCTGCTGGGATGCTCACTCTCAACACTGCCCTGCTGGGTGTCCTAGAGTGCCCAAGGCCTCTGCTCCTGCCACCAGTAATTCTTGTGCCACTTCCCCCTTTTTGAGTCCATTGCTACAGCTGAGACCTGGGCTCAGCACTCTGAGAAAGGTTTGCTATTCCAAAGACAGCCAAAAACATTTCACAGGTATTTCCTAACTGAACCACCCTGAGAGGAAGCCATCACATTCTCCACAGCATGTGTGAGGAAACTGAAGACCTGCCTGGTTAAGTAGCTTGCCAGCAGTCACACAGCAAGTGTGTGAGAAAGCACAGCCACACATCCACACTCCAGGGTGTGTGTGTATGTGTGTGTGTGTGGTGTGTATTTTCCCTGAGATTCACAAGAGCTTCCATTCAAACTGTTCCAGATCTGTAATCACAGGCTTCTGGTAATCTTAATATCTTTCTTTTTAATAAAGTCGAATGTAGGTGAATTTAAGCTAAATTTATGAATAGAACTTCAACGAAAATGCTTAGAACAAGTAAAGCTCCAAAGACTCAGTGAGGCCTGTTATCTTTCCTAACCAATTCTACATTGTTCTCTTCACCATGTATCCTGACTGCCATCACCACCCTGTGTGAGAAAGGTGTGATTGCATCCATTGCACTGGTTCTGCAAATCACATGAGGGAGCAGGACAGACCTGAGGCCCGCACCCAAGGCAAAATGTGGGCCACACACTGGGCTCCATGCTTTCTGTGTTCTCTGCTTGCTTAATCCTGGAAGCAACCATGTAGGGTAAGCAGTGCCATCCTCTCCATTTTACAGAAGCATAGAGTGGTAAAATGACTGGCCCAAGATCACACGGCTTGTAAGTGGCAGAACTCTAATTGCAACCCAGGAAGTCTGGCTCCAGAGCCCATGCTCATCCCTGACATTCTGAATTTATTGTAAATCTTGATGTCTTTCAGCTTTAGCCAGAAAACATTCTCCTTTCCTTTTTCCTTGAGCCAGAAAAAATTCCTATAGCTTCCAGCAACGGCTCCAGCACAGTCCTCTACCACCTGCTAGGAAGAATCAGCCTTCATGTGTGGACAGTACCTCCACATGAAACCTACCTGCATCTCATTCATCCTCACAACAGCCCTATGTGTTTGGTGTTTTTTTTTTTACTTGACTGAGCAGGAAGCTGAGGTTCAGAGAAGTTAAGCTACTTGCCCAAGGTCCTACAGCTCACAATCTGTGGATCAAGCCCTTGAACCCAGGCCCTCCTAGACTGGGCTCCAAAGCTGAGGATCTCTTCTCTTTACTCAGTGGGAGGTTTTAAATCAGAGCATTTAAAACACAGAAACAACAGACACTCTTTATAATAGAAGAGTACGTGGAATAGAACCACACCAGTGTCACACGGACAGCCTCCTTATTTTCCCATAACCATATGCCTGTTGGTGAGGCTTGCTCTGCTTGGTTTAAAGCAGGGGTTACAAACGCAAATGCCCACAGGGGCCAGCAGGCAATGAAAGGAGTGGCACTGGCCTGGGGGATTTATAGTAGTTGTAACAGCCATGGTAGGCCTGCTGCACACTGGAGAACGCACACCTGTCTTAGTGGAGGCAGCCTCGACTCTGCTCCAAGCCATTGTTGCCTTGCAGGGAGGCAGGACAGGCATTGCCAACTCATCCTACTTTTCAAAAGAAGACAGGAATCCATATTTTTATGTAGAATCTCTTAATTTTTAAATGATGGAAACTAATTCAAATGTTTCTGGGCACTATTTAAGCCAAACAAAACACATTGTATAGCTGGATTCAGCTTGAAGGGTGGCATTTTGTGACATCCAGTTTTAAAGTTTATAGAGGATATAAAGTGTAGTTCATTTAAAGAAAGTCCAATTTAGTGTAAAATTATCAATTTAGTGTAAAAATGTTCAAATGTTTCTCTAAACACAGTATAAGCCAAACAAAACACATCTGGTTGCTAGATTCAGCTAGCAGGGTGCCATTTTGTGATGTCCAGTGTTAAAGTTTATAGAGGATAGAAATGTAGTTCACTTAGAGAAAGGTCAGTTTAGTATAAAAAAATTATCTGTGGAAATCAAGACAAGCCTCTGATACACATGCCAATTTGCTAATGAGAGTATTTCTCCCAGCAGAACTTGCTCTGAAGGTACACTTGGTTCAACAGAAGAAAAAAAGCCCATTGTTGTCACCATCTCAAATCTGTTGGGTAGATACCACAGCCAAGTCTTGTGTGACCCCCCTGTCTGCAGTTAGCAGAGCTGTCATGCTGTGTGGTGGCGGAATGATCTCCAGATTTCATGTTATGCCAGTGAAGCACAGGAAAAACTGGACTCCTAGAAACCACCACAAAGTAATCACTCTCCCATCTCTGCTTGGTACCTTTGGTAAGGACAAACCTCTATTTTCTCCTTCTTGTTTGGTTGGTGATCTGCTCCCAGTTGATATCATTCTAAAACCTGAGCTAAGGATGGTTCAACCCCCAAAGGCCCTGGATTAAATGTCTACATCCAAACACCCCTCCAGTGCTAACCATTCATGGCCCATCCCCAGAGTTCCCTGAGGGAAGGAGGTGCTTACCAACAAGCCATTGGAGCCATGGACTGTGACGCAGCGAGAGAATGTATGATGGATGGAGAGGTCCCTGATGTATGTGGGTGGGTTATAGCCTCCCCTTTCATCTACATCACCGGCCAGGTGGAAGTGAATCGGGTACTGACCCATCAGCTGCTGTCCCATATGCTTCAGCTCCATGCCCTCCAGGTGTGCTGCCTTAAATCCCAGCGCAAACTAGGAGAGGAGAACCAACAGTCAGAGGAGCCCATGAGATGCTTTGGGATTTCCCTGGCTAGTGCCCATATTCCGAAGATGCAGAGGCATTGTTCTTTGTCAGTCCCCACCCAATACTCAGTAAATCAAAGATATTCTCTGCAAATGGGTTAGAATGCCTGGCCCTTCTTATACTGTGGAAGACAGGCAAGGAGCTGCTAATGACAGAGGACATTGTGAGGAAATGGAGTGCTTGGAAATGAGATGTTCTGAAGGGCTATTCTATAGTTGGGGCTCACTTTGACCCTCCTTTCCTGTCCCCAAACCATCAAGGGTTAGGAGCAAAGGATGACTCCGAGATAATCTAGAGGAGTGGGCTAGCAAAAAGCATGCCCTATGAGCATGGGGAATCCAGGTTACAGTGAACTATGGAGCAGCAAGAGCCTTTGCCATTGTCTCCCACCTAAGACCTTCTCCTAGCAGAGGGAAAGGGAACACCGACTCTGGAATCTTCATGAGCCCATGTTCTGGTGGCATGTGTGTGAGCAGAGGGGATGCCACACACTCGCTTCATGATATGCCTAGAGTCATTCCTTTTGGGCTCAAGAAAACCACTTGACCACACGGAATTCCTGCCCTCCAGGTGTTCACCATGAAAGCACAGTCTGAAAATGATTCCTGTCAAAGGTCAGGCTCAGCTAACCTCTACTAGAGAAGGATAATCTTGGCATGCTAACCATTTCTTCCAAAAATAGGTGTCAACTGGAGTGTCAACTCCAGCAGTGGCTGCCCTGGAGAGCTGTGTTGAGAATGACTCTGAAGGCTAGTTTGAGCTCAGTGGGAAAGAGTCCCCTGATCACTCAGGGACTGCTCTCAGGATTGGAAAGGGGGCTACAGCAGCTTGTGTAACATAGACCTGTTATTTCTGCTTTAGTTTCACTAATGAGTTTCTCAACTGAGGACAGTATTGTCGCCTCTGCCCCACCCCATACCCAGGAGACGAGTGGATATATGAAGTGTTTTTCGTGGTGATAATGACTGGGGAGCACTGCTAGCATTGAATTAGTAGGGACCAGGGATGATAGAAATCCTATAATACAGGCCTATGTGACAAAGCACTATCTCACATAAAATGCGAGTAGGCCCCCATTGTGAATGCTGTAAGTTTCACTCCATTTGTCTCTTCAGTTCCACTACCAAAAAGTCTTATCCTTAAAGTGCATGATATTAGCTTTAAGAGAACTATCTTCGCAAAACTCCGAGGTAATATTATGCTATCGGCATTGAAAGCAATTACCACATGAAGAAATTTTGGGTATCTTAAGCAATACAATAGAAAGGCACTTTGCATTGTGATATAAAAGAAATTCCTCTTTGAGCTTAATACTAGGAAAACGTAAGCACCAATAAACTAGTACCATTTTTCTATATTGTGCGGTAAGAACCCTGCAGCTCACTACGTCTCTTCTTTGTCTTGACTCTAACCAGGAAATTCACAGGTAAATTTAATGCTACAACTTCTTCTTTTTGTTATTGTTGTTGTTTTTGTTTTGACACAGAGTCTCACTCTGTCACCAGGCTAGAGTGCAGTGGCGTGATCTCGGCTAACTGAACCTCTGCCTCCTGGGTTCAAGCAATTCTCCTGTCTCAGCCTCCGAGTAGCTGGGATTACAGGCGCCCGCCACCAGCCCAGTTAATTTTTGTATTTTTAGTAGAGACGGGGTTTCACCATGCTGGCCAGGCTGGTCTTGAACTCCTGACCTCAGGTGATCCACCCACCTCGGCTCCCCAAAGTGCTGGGATTACAGGTATGAGCCACCATGCCCAGCCAATGCTGCAACTTCTAGTTCCTCTCACCTGCTTATTGTTTTATCTATATGGTAATGGATCTATCGTAAATGTGACCTTTTGCAAGTTAAATGCTAGTTCTTTTAGGAAGTGATCAGGGCAATAATGAAGTAATAATGAAGTAGTCATGAAATAATGAAGACAAGGAATGAAGGTAGTGCTGAAACAGTGTGATGTGTACCAACCACGTGGCAGAGAGCTGTTTGTTGTCGAGTTAGCTCTGTCATCTCTCTTATTCCCAAATATTTGTAGGGGGAGCTGCACACCAATGGATAATACATAAGACTTCTCAAACTTCCAGAAGGCGCCCTCCCCTTGATCCCTCCTCCTGTTCCCCGACCCTCATCCCTACCAAGAAGCCCCGCCTAGAGGCTGACATCATGGGAACTCTCCTGGTTGGGTTGAAAGATTCTGCCAGACTGATACATACCTTGATGTGGCCCCCAAAGGTATCAAAGTCAAAGAAATTGCAGATGTGGTTTCTGTAGGGGTAGCATTTGTCCTCCATCTCCCCCATCACTATTATGTTCCGGCTCAGAAGCCCAACCTCTGCCCGCATGTCCACGCCATCTATCTCCTCCCCGATGTGCAGGTACATTGGTTTCCCTAGGGCAGAAAGGGAGGAAGGTAAACAACAGCAGGTACTGCATGCCCACTGAGTTCCGGGCCCATGCCAGGTGCTTCCATGGCTACTGCTTACTCATCACCATGACCGGTGTGCACAGTGGTCTCATGTTACAGAGGGATGAAGGTCAGGGAGGTGAAGTCACACGCCTGCATGCAGAGCCAGATCTCACAGCCACACAGGCTTAGGTCTGAAGCCCTTAGCAGAAATGGCTAATTGTCCCCTAATATTTGTCTCCTCTTCTGCTTTTCAGTCCTAGACTCCCGCATTTTAGCTGGACACAGGGCCACCCAAGGGAATGACATTTCTCAGCCTCCTTGCAGTTAGGTGTGGCCGTAAGGTGTGAGAAGTGGTAAGTGCCACCTCCAGACTGCCCTCCTCTTGCTCTTTCCTGGGGGCTGTCAGGCTAGCCTCACCCATGCAGGTAAGAACCATGCCCCAAAGACGGCAGAGCAATGGGAGAGAAGAAACCTGGTCTCTGGATGATACCGTAGATTGCCAATGTTAGGGAGATAAAACAGATCCTCTCTGTCTTTAAAGCCCCTGCTTTAGAACAGTGCAAATTCATAATCTGTTAAAGCAGGCAAATCCCTATTCTGCTTACCTCAGCCTCATGTAGAGTATGTATCTACAGCCTGGGGCTCCAGAAAGAGCCAGATTGGAGCTTCTGCATCCACCACTGTGGCCTGGCTCTGGATGCCTCCATGGTACCACGTGGAGCAGGGAAGAAGGGCCTTCATCTGACTCTATACTGAGCTCCTCACCATCCCCTGCCCTCCCTCTGGTGTTGGTGGAGAGGATGCTCTCCCCACTTGTGCACTGACCCCCCAGTCCCACCCCTTTCCATATCCTTAAGGCCCTGGACTCCCTGCACTAGTAATTTCATTTCTTCCTTCTTTTGGGCTCCTTATATTCTATCTTCAAACTTCTCTAGACCTTCCCATCCTTAAAAAACTAACAAACAAAAGACCTTTTCCAGTTCTGCTACCTCTCCTAGCAATTGCCAGTCTCTTTCCCGCTGTAATCAGAGCCCCTGAACTTGTGGTCTGCACCTAACCCCTCCGTTTTCTCTCCATTCTCTCCCTCCCATCACTCCACTCAATCTCTTGCCAAATGCAGTCTCTTCCTCTCCACTCTGTGCAGAAAATGCATCTCAAGAACGGTGCAGGGTGACAGGAGTTCAAACTTTAGAACTTCCTTTGATTTATAGCCCCAAATTCTGCCTCCACAACAATCCCACAATCTTTTATGGAATAAAGAGATCTTAGGCGAGCTCTAAATTTGTTGGGCTCGTCACTGAGGTTGCTGACCTGGCTTATGGATACTTTCTCTTCCATTTGAGGATGCAGTTACAGACAGCAATAACCTCCCATGTGGATTCCCAGCCTGAACCACACCACCTACACGGCTTGGCTTTCACTGTGATCTTGACTGGAGCAATGGAGCACCGGCCTCAGCCCCCAGACACTGCCAGTGTTCACATATGAAGACCATGGTTATAATTAGCCCTGAGCAACACCCTCTACGGTGACATTGTCCTGCTGTCTCCTCCACAGGAAGAGCTGAGACCCTTGCCTGCCCCTTCACCCTGCACATATCCTGTGTGCCTGCAGTGTTTCTAGGGATGTTTACCGTTTTGGGATTCTGCAGATTCAGTGAGATTGTAGGTTTTTTTTTGTTTGTTTGTTTGTTTTTAAGTATCTTATTCAAGATGTGAAATTGATGAACGGCAAATTTGAGAAAATATCTCCCATGGAGTTGGTATTAGTTTCCTATCCTGCAGTAACAAATTACCATAAACTTAGTGGCTTAAAACAACATAAATTTATTCTCTTATAGCCTTGGGAGTCACAAGTATGAAATGAGTCTAATGGGGATAAATCAAGGTGTCAACAGGACTGGTTCCTCATGAAGGCTCTAGAGGAGAATCTGCTCCTTGCCCTTTTCAGATTTGAGTGGCTGCCTGTGTTCCTTGGCTCATGACCCTTTCCACCCTCTTTAATGTGCATCACTCCAGTCTCTGCCCCTGTCATCACGTCACTCTCTTCTGACTCTGACCTTCCCATGTCCCTCTTTTAAGGACCCTTGTGATCACATTTGGCCCACCCAGATAATCCAAGATAATCTCCCATCTCCAGAGCCTTAATTTATCACATCTGCGAAGTCCCTTTTGTCACATAAGCTAACATTCATGGGCACTGAAGATCAGGACATGAATATATTTAGGGGTTATTATTCCATCTATCACAGAGTCCTCCTTTTTTTTTAGATACTGGGTTGGGTCTTGCCCTGTCACCTAGGCTGGAGTGCAGTGGTGTGATCACAGCTCACTGTAGTTTCAAATTCCTGGGCTCAAAAAATCCTCCTGTCTGGGGATCCCAAAATGCTGGGACTACAGGCAGGTGCCACCACACCCAGCACAGGATCCTTCTTTAAATAAGTATCAGACATTAAAAAATAATAATCTTAGAAAGATTCCATTTACTGCCATGGACTCTTACTCCCTGATATGCAGATGCCAAAAAGTTCTGTGCCCTGCCGAAGGGGTCAGGAGTGGACACCATACATGGAAGTTGTCAAGCCTTCCGTTTCATCCAGGGTTCTGACACCGACCAGGGGAAATGATATGAAATGAGTTAACTCTGCAGAATGCTGGAGTTCCCTCCTCCAGGACAGCCCATTGAACATGGCTTCTCATTTGGGTTACAGGGCCATGTGTCTTTACAGTTCTGAGATCCAGAAGCAGGGCTCCCTCTGGCCACCCTCAGAAAAACCTCTCCTTCCATCTCTGACTCATCTCCCATCCATCAGCTCTGTGGCCTTCAGTTACGGGGCCTTCCCAAGTGTGGGGGTGCAGAATCTTTCTGAAAAAGAGCTTTGCACTGGCTTCTGAGTGGATCCTGAGAGCACAGAGCAAACTTCGCCAAGGAAAGGAAGGAGACTTCCCAAACTCCCCAATGGGTTGAGCATGTTGAGGGAACAGGCACAGAGAGCAGCAGGATCAGTCTTGCCAGGCAGGGAATGGCAAAGAGGTCTCCATGCAAAACTCAGCTCCCTGTTTACCAGTCTAAGGGGCTGACACAGTGAAACTCCAACTCCTGTGGGTTCATCTCTTATCACTCCCACACACCCTCTTCTGTTCCAGCCAGACCAGACCATCATCCTTCCTTGAACATGCCTTTGCTTTCATCAGTGTATCTCCCTCTACCTGCAGAAAGCTTTCTCCACTTTGTCCCACTTAGCTCCAGTTTCTCCTTCTCAGTGATGTGCTCCTTGACCACACTCAGTGTTAGTCTTTCCTTATGGGAGTTCCTGCAGTGCTCAGCAGAGCCAGGAAACCAGGCCAAGCCTCCCCACCTCCAGGACACTCATCTTCATCTTCCAACCATCCCTCACAGCACGTGCATCCTGGTGCTCTGGGTGTTTCTCTCAACTTGCCAGCATCCACCTTAAAATATGGTGTCCAGGAAGGACGCTGACTAGAGGTTTCTGCTCTCATAGGTGGCCAGAGGAACTTCCTCAGGGATCCGGTCTTGAACGTGGCTGCAGAGGTAAGATAGTGTGATGGGGAGGATTGTAATTCTGGAGCCAGGCTGTGAGGGTCAGATTCCAACTCAGCTCACAGCTGTGAGTCCCTGAGTGTATTTAAGCTCTTGGAACCTCAGGCTCTTCATCTATAAAATGGAGATAATAATAGCACATACCTCAAAAGGTGGCTGTGAATGTTAAATGAGTTAATCCATGGGATGTGCTTAGAAATTAAGCCCCTGGCATATGGTAGGAGGCTAGTGTAACAGAAATGACACCTGCAGCTGTCACTAGCACCATCTCCAAGGCTCCCACCGCTGGCTTCACACCTATAATAACGGGAGTTGGTAGATAGCAAATTTGGCATCTTTCTTTGTTCCACGGAGGAAGGTGGGCAGGGTGTAGGAGTGACTGTCAGGTAGGTGGAGGCACTGTGTTTGTCAGACTCCTGTCAGCCAAGGAAATATAACTCAGATTGAGAGTTGCAAGAATATTTCAGTCCAACAGCCGTCTTCCCAGCTGCGGCGCTTCCTATCAGAATCTTTTACAAGACCTAGCCATGGCTGTTAGCTGCAGCAGCCACCTTATCTGTCCTGTTGCCGTCTTCACTGGCCACTCCCAGGCTGCTATCCGAGAGACAAGGGACACTGTGTGCCTGACTCCCCCACACCGCCTCCTGCCTCAGAATTCTCCCACCAGCCACCACTCCTCCCTTCCTCCTCAAAGTACTGATATGTGAAGCCCAACCAGGGAAAAGCAGATGTGGCCAAACTAGCCTTGTCTCAAATAATCCAGGAGAGCCGTGAGCACCTGGGTGAGGGGGGAGGAGGCCTGTGAAGCAGAGGGGCTCTGCACAGTTGCCCTACACAGGACTGCAGATGCCGACCTACCCTAGTCTTTACTCTGCAGGTGTCCTGGTTCCACAACCTGCAGACCCCTCTCTACAGGGTACACAAGGTGCTAGGCACCCTGGGGTCAAGAGAAGAGAAAACATCAAGGACCTTCCAATGGAAGGAGCCAGAGTGTGCACGTGTAGCTCAGACCTAGCAGGACTCAGTGAGTCTGGGGAGATGGGGCCTAACCTTCTCAGATCGGGTATGAGGACAAGTCCAGAGGGACTCAAGCTGGAAGGCCCCAGAAAGCAAACATAAACCCAGGTTCCCCACAGTCATCTTCATGTGGAGACCTTGGGTACAAGGGCTTTCACGGAGGGAGGATGAAGCAGCGCGTGTAGTCTTGGAGCCAGATAGCTCTGAGTTGGAATCCTGGCTCAGCTGTTGACTTGCTTGACCCTACATCAATGCCGCCCACTAGAACTTCATGTGATGAAGGAAATGCTTTATTCTGGGTTGTCCAGTATGGTAGCCACTAGTTACTGGTGGCTACTGGACACATGAAACCTGGCTGCTGTGATCGAGGAGTAGAATTTTTCTTTCTTTCTTTCTTTCTTTTTTTTTGAGACAAAATCTCGCTCTTGTCCCCCAGGCTGGAGTGCAATGACACGATCTCAGCTCACTGCAACCTCCGCCTCCCAGGTTCAAGCAATTCTTCTGCTTCAGCCTCCTAAGTAGCTGGGGTTATAGGTGCCAGCCACCGCACCCGGTTAATTTTTGTATTTGTAGTAGAGACGGGGTTTCACCATGTTGGCCAGGCTGGTCTCGACCTCCTGACCTCAGGTGATCCACCCGCCTCAGCCTCCCAAAGTGTTGGGATTACAAGCATGAGCCACTGCGCCCGGCCAGGAATAGAATTTTTAACTTAATTTAATCCAATTTAGATTTAAGTAGCCACATGTGGCTGGTGGCCACCATATGGCTCAGTTTCCTCATTTGAGTCATGAAGAAAACAGTAGCCCCTACTGTATTAGGTTGTTGTGAAGAGTGAACAAGATGGTTTATGTGAAGCACTTGGAATATCACAGAAAACGAAATTCATGTTAATTCTAGCTAACAGCGGCATTCTTTAAAGATGTGGGGGGTGTTCACGGGCAAAGTGGGGAGGTGGTAAAGACAACAGGGCAGAAAATCAAGGGAGGGGAGTTCTAACTGCCACACTGTGAGGTGTTGGCAATCATACTGTGGTTGACAAAATTTTGAAATTTTTTTTTTAGGTGATTCATGCATTTTCATTACTATGTTACCCCCATCTGTTTCCCATCAGAAAGTCCTTAAGGGAAATGCAAACAGTCCTGTAGAATGAAATCTGGGAGCAATGAGGAAGGAGGACCCAGATAGATTGTGTCCCTGTCTGTAGCCAGCCTGGGGGAGAGAAGCCTAAGAGACGGCTGGGTGGGTGGGGGTGCTCACAGAAAAGGGAGAAGCGGGTGGAGTCCTTGATCCTGTCAACGGGGAGATGGAGAGCCAGAGAATGGGCTTGGGGATGAATAGGAGGAGCCTCTCCAGAACAGACAGACACAACACACACACATACACACACACACTCTCTCACACACTCACACACATGCACCCCTACCTGGGGCTTTTCTGGTGCTGTTCACCAGGAGCTGCTGTTTTCATGGGGGCCCCACAGCTCCCGGGCAGAGCAAAGGAGGTGGCTGCTCCGAGCTGAATGTCTTTAAGGGCGGGGCAGTAGGCTGGGGTGGGGCTAATGGGGAAACAAGCACGGGCAGTGCTGACCCCAAGGAAAATAGAGGGTGTTGAGGTGGGCGCAGCATCTTCTCCACTTATCCTCTCCTGCTTGGTACTTGGGGCCTGGAGCTGCCCCCCTGCATTCTGTCCAGCCTTCAGGGACCTCCAGAAGCAGCCGACCCTGGTGGTCAAACGTGATCAAGAAGAGCAGCTCTCCTCCATGGACACCCCAACCCCATCATAGGCTGAGGCAGAAATGCTTTGATGCACACAGGTTCTCCATTCTCAGGGCCACCCTTGGCACCACAGTTGCCTTGTTAGGACCTGCTCAAAGTGAGACCACCCATGCAGGCCTCAGGGTGACCCGCCCTGGGGTGCAGATGAGGACTGGTCTGAAGAAACCCTGAGCAGCTCTCCCTAGAACGCCCTCTCACCTCCATGCAGGCAAAGGCTCACAGTCAGGCTTTCACCCTCCTAAATAGCCCAAACGCTACCCCAGGCCCATGGATCATCTTACAGTGAATAGTGACATTAGCTCAGATGGTCTGAATGCCACTCCTGCCAAGAGTCCAGGAGGACATCTGACCTCCCAGAGGCTTCTTCACAATTGTCCCTGGGTGACACATAGTCATTCAGTGAAGACCCAAGGGTTTAACAATCATTAGGAACTTGCTTCTCTTGACACCCCTCCTATAAACATAGATCTAGACAGTCTTTCCTTGCCAAGGGAAATCCAGTAAGCTTCTGCCCTTCAGTGACTTCCCTGTGCACTCAGAATAAAGCCCCAAATTGCACCACGGCCCCACCCTCTCTCTCGAGCCCCATACAGCTCTCCCATTCTCCACTTCAGCTACTCTGGCCTTTTGGTAGCTGGAACACACCATGCACCCCTCAACTTTATGTTCCCCTCTGACAGTACTTCTCCCTAGGTAGCTTCTATTCTGTCTCAGCTCAGTCACTCATTCCTCTGGGAGGACTCCCATGCCTGTTTGTCTTTGCCAAATCTCCCTTTTCTATACTCCCAGCACCTCCCATATCCCACTTTGATAGCAGTTGTCATCGTTCTATTTTGGAATTCTATTTTGATTGGAATAATACTTTGGTGGATATCTATCTTCACTGCTGGACTGCAGGTTCCCTGAGGACAGGGAACACGTCTATCTTGCTCACCATGCCGTATACAAGCTTGGCACATTGTATGTGTTTCCTTCCTTCCTTTCTTCCTTCCTTCCTTCCTTTCCCTTTCTTTTTTTTTTTGAGACAGAGTCTCACTCTGTGCAGTGGCATGATCCTGGCTCACTGCAACCTCCGCCTCCCAGGTTCAAGCGATTCTCCTGCCTCAACCTCCTGAGTAGCTGGGATTATAGGCACAAGCCACCATGCTTGGCTAATTTTTGTATTTTTAGTAGAGAGGGGGTTTTACCATGTTGGCCAGGCTGCTCTCGAACTCTTGACCTTGTGATCCATTTGCCTCAGCATCCCAAAGTCCTGGGTTTACAGGCGTGAGCCACCACACCTGGCCTGTATGTGCTTTCTAATGGCTTGTTGAATACATGATGAAATACTCCTGCCCACCTCCTCGTGGAGGAAGGGCGGGACAAGGCCACCTGCCCAGGCTAAGGGTGGGGAAAGTGTGCAACATGCACACTCACACCTTGAAGCACTGGAGACATGCACAGAAATAGCTGCAGGCCTATGACAGACCTCGGGTGTTCATTAATAATGATGATAGCCAGGTGTGGTGACTCATGCTTGTAATCCCGGCACTTTGGGAGGGTTGAACGGGGAGGATCACTTGAGCCCAGGATTTTGAGAACAGCCTGGGCAATATAGTGAGGCTCTGTCTCTATAAAGTAATAACAATAATAATAATGATAGAAATAGTTTGTTTCCCTCTCACTACAACACCCTCTACCTGCATGTCCCAAAGGAGCAGAATTGGTATAAATTGCTGTTAGCCACGCCCCTTCCTCCTTTCCCATCTTTAAGCATAGTTGCTAAATTATTGCACCTAATGGTAATAATAAGAGCTAACACTCATTAAGCACTTACTGTGTGCTAGGCAATATTATAAGTGCCTCACATATACGAACTCCTTTAATCCTCACAATAATCCCATGAAGTAGTCACGATCATTATCTCCATTTTACAGATGAGGAAGCTGACATAAAGAAAGATTATGTAATTGTCTAAGGTCATACAGCAAATAACTGGCATTCCTGGAACCCAAATCCCGGATGTCTGGTTCCAAAGCCCACATTTTTATTCTATTCTGCCTCTGCCAAACAAAACCCAAGCCAAAAATGTCTTCTTCAAAACATCTTTAGAGAATGTGACCAACAACATGTCCCCGTCTACTATGAGGAGTCAAACTGCAAATAGCCGCACAGAGGGCATCTTTGCATAAAACTGCTCCCAGCATTGCTGCTCACATTGTTGTGAATATCTTTCTTATGAAAACCCTTGTGGCAAATTCCTCAGTGGCTCAGAACTAAGAGAAAGTTGTCCCTCTTGGTCTTCTGGGCTCCTTGTTGCCTTCCTTTCAGTGGATGATGGTTAAGTAATTGGTGAAGTTTCTTTCTTTGCTCTGGCTGCCAAGGAGCTCAGAGATAAAGTTTATTGTCTATTTTAGTATCTTCTGCTCTTCCACTAATCTTAGTCACCTCCCCCTCTGGTTTTGCTGAATTTATTCTCCTTCCATCTTTTTTACCTTCGTTGCCAGATTTACTTGGACTGTGTTTATGGTAAGATACCCCAAAACCTTTTGCAAATAATGTAGGGGTTCAAACACTGTCATTTTTAAAAGCAGACTCTGCTACTTTGTCAAGGAACAAATGTCTAGTCATCTCGGCCTCTACCCACAAGCTGCTGTTTCTTTCCCTCTCTTTAGCTACACTCACCAAATTACCACCTGCCTCAAAAACACGTAAGCCTTCTTTTTCAGGTTCTGAAGTGTAAGGTGGGCATGCTGACATCACAGCCACATTGTTTGTGGACTGTCTCCACCACATGACCTCTAGGGTCCACTTCCCCTATGAGTGAGATAAGAGGACTGAATTCCATCAATGTTCTCAGATTTTTTAAACTTTGCCACCACAGATTCTTCCACAAGCACATCTCAGGCAGCCAAGAAGATTGTGTTGAATTTTATGTTCTGTGGGTTTGTTTCCAAAATAGTAGATATGGTGAGTATATTGGATACGCTTTCTCAATCCATGGGCTTTCTCCCAACCCCATATTATAATACTCCTCCAGGTGCTATGGTCCTGTAGCATGTGATATTTTTGACGCCCCTTACATGTTGATTCCCCTTTCTTCTGGTAATACATACCAATTTTCCTTTGGGGAACAGCCATTTATCCCTTTGATGCAGTCTTAGAAGAACTTTCAATGATGGTTTTTGTCTTTCCTAGCCAAAGGGTGAGCACACAAGCCACCAGCCCAAGCAGATGTTCTCTCCCTGGAAGGTGACTTTTGAGCACTGTGTCCCAGGGCCTAAGCATGGTTCTTAAAGATGATGCCTTAAGGATGCAGTCCATTAGTTCCTGCTACCCAGATCCCAGAAGCTACCCTGTTCCCTGTCCTTTTGGAGGTTAGTTATTCAGCTTTTCCTTTAGTTCTCCAATTAGTTGAATAGCCTCTCAGTAAATTCCTGTTTTGCTTAAGATAGTCAAGTTGGATTCTGTTGCTTACAACCAAAGAACTCTAATTGATACATAACTCCCCCTACTAAGAATAATTGACCTGGATTATATTTGAAGTCTTTTTTACCTTTAACAATCTGTGATTCCAGTAACCTCACATAACATAAGTTACAGGATATCTAAATCAAGATTTAGGAGAAGAAAAAGAAAAACCCCAAATCCACAGATAGAAGAGATTAAAAATTTTGTAGTAGATTGAATAATTGTCTAACAAATATTCACTTCCTCCCCCTCAAACTTGATGAGAGACATATGCTTCCCTAGCCTCTTTGTGTTGTGCTTTACCATGTGATTTACTTTAGCCAGTGGAATGTGAGTGTGAGAATGTGCCATCTTTGAGCCTAGGCCTTAAGAGTTCTGTGTTTCTGTTCACCACTAGGAGTTTGCAACCTCCCCCATGAGAAGAACATGTTTTGGGAAGAATGGGAGTCATATGGAAGTGACTTGAACCCAACTCTCAGCCTGGAGTCAGGCTCAGTCTAGAGAAGCTGAACCCTAGACAACCTGTAGATGCATGAGTAAGAAATAAAGACTTGTCACGAGGTTTTAAGATTTTTTTTTGTTATGCAGCATTATTACAGCCATAGCTGACTGATACAGATTTGTTGTAATTTCACTTTACTTTAAGCCTAACAATTTTCAGATTGATCCAGTCTACGAAGGGGTTAGTAAAAGTCCTACCTGCCACTTTGACCTGGTTGGGAGCGCAGGATCTGCAGGGAAGAACCTGGAACTCTTCTGCCTGGTACATGGAGTAATCAGTACTGGCAATGACCAAGGTATCTCCAGGCTTCCATGACTGTACATTATCCTCCAGGTTCAGAATGGTGCTGTTCACATTGGTGTCAATGGTGACTGTGAGTTTGGGCCTCACTGTAACCCAAAACAGGAAAGACTGAGACAGAGGCCTTTGCCCTTGGCAAACTTTTGGCTATCTCTTTTTTCCCTTCCCCTCCATAAATAACTAAATGCCAGGTTTGCCTATCCAAAACCCAAATCACTAGCTTGCTCCATCCCACTCTTGGTAAAGGTTTTTGAAATCAACAAAAACCCTACCAGAAAAGAGCCATTCATTAGCTCTGGGCAGGGGAATTTTCCACTAACTTCTTAGCTGGAGTTAAATGTGGCTGCCTCACCCCACCGACTTTGCTCAAGATGTAAAACAAATATAGTTCCTCTCAACTATTATTTTCAGTTGCCATAAACCTCTCCCCCTAAACTTTCATTCCTAATGACTGCCTTCTGGAGATGGCCAAGTGCCTCTGAGAACAACCCAACCATTTCCAATCTCTTCTAACAAGCACCTTAGGAACTGGGTTTAAAATAATAGCACCCAAAGAGGCAAAGAGCTGCACATCTCTGCGGGGGAGGACAGCTCTGTCCATCTGTACGTTGACTGTCTTGGACCAGGCCCTTCCCTTTCCTGAAAGGCTTATGGGCAGGGTGGGGTTCTGCTGTCTCCTGCCAACTCCAAGGATCCTCCCACTGCTCCTGTGTCACAAAAGTGCTCTCCTTTAGGAGTACTGTCTCACTGAGATGTCTGGAGGTTGCCTGCATAGCTACCAGTTCAAGGAACCGAGCCATAGTTGCATCTGCATCCCCGACAAGGGGCTGCTTACCAGGCTTCCCACAGAGGAACCGTACACGGTAGCTCCGGCAGGCTCTGCCCCGGTCATAGCAAGCAAACCTATAATCCTGGCCTTTTTTGTAGACAACCTCGGTGCTGAGGTTAACTCCATCCATTGTAGTGGCCTGGGAATGACACAGAAATTACAGAGCAAAGTCACTTTTTTTTATAAAGAAGGAAGGTGATGATTAATGTTCTAAACATATACTCAGAGGTCTAAAATTGTCCCTGCTGCAACACTATTTACAACTGCCTGAGATGATTATCCCAATGATTGCCCCCATCACTTTTGTTATGAGAAAGACAGCCTAAAGTCTTGGAATAGATAAATGCCTGGCTTGAGGTCCTACAGTACTCAATATTGAAACCAGTGATCTACTGCTTATGGCTGGGTGAACATTTTATGGAGCATCTACAATAAGTAACCACTCTTCTAGGCTCTGGGCTGGCCACTTTTTACAGTTTGCACCACCTCTACCAGCACCATGAACAGCGGCCAACAGGCCAAACATGGTTCCACATCCCCTGGGGAGGAGTCTTTAAAAAATACTCATGCCCAGTCCCCATCCTTGGAGTCTCAGATTTGATTGTGTCTGGGGTGCAGCATGGAATCTGGACTTTAAAAAGTTGCCCAGGTGATTCTAATGGGCAAGAAAGTTTGAGAGCCACTTGTGTAGTTATAAAGCTAGATGTTTACCTATATTATTTCATTTCATCTTCATAGTAAAACTATGAGGCTGCTGTTACTTTTATAGATAAGGAAACTCATCCTAAGAGAGGTTCAGTCACTTACCCTGGATCACAAAGTCAGTAGGTGGCAGAGCTAAAACTTGAACCCAGACTTATGTAACTACAACGCAACACTTCTAAGCCCCATCCACTCTTGCCCTAAGGTGGAAGCCACCTAATGTCTTTTGTTCAAATGTCTGCCTCCTCCCACCACATGGTGGGCTCTGGGAGGGCAAGGAGCTGGTTTCTGCCCCCTTGTCCCCAGCATTCAGCCCAGGGCCTGGCACAGAGTGAGGTCTCAGTGGATGAGGGCTGGCTGGTGAGCCGCCACAAGGCCAGGTGGAGAATTTAGGGAGCAGGCTCCCAGGAGGGCACGATCCCTGCCAGCTGGGGCCCATCCCAGAGCCAGGGTGTGTCTGCATCCTGACCGTGACTATCATTCAGAGACATGCAATTTAGAGCAAGGGCTGTAGCTGCTGTCATCTTTGGCATAGAGACCAAAGGGACCAGACTGGGGTAATAAGGAAGGAAAGTATAGCCGATCAAAAAAAAAAAAAAAAAAAAAGAGGAGACTTTTTAGGAAACATTGTTTTAAACCCAGCAAATCCGTTATCTTTGGCTTGGAAGAAGAGCCATGTGGATGTGAGTTCAGCCACAATTAAAACTCAGTCATTTCCTGCAAAAACACACGCACACCCACTATCTCAGGTGGTCTCCGCAGCAGCCAGAGAATCAGGGGTTGCAAACTTGCTTTTTAGACGGAGGTCAACGCTGATGGGTTCAGATGTAAGCCCAAGGTCAGTTAAGGCAAGCCCAGCTCCTCCAGCCTCCTGACATTTTCCCCTGAGGCTAGCATGTTCTTCAATGGGAGACCCCGTAAGATTGAGAACTGAGCATGGAAACATCATCGAAGGGAGCTGGAGATTTTTTCCAGGTGCAATATCCAACAATAATTCCAGGAGAACATTTACTCAATTCTGCTGCTTTTTCTTTTTTTCCTTTTTCTAACCTGAAGAATGACCTCAGTTTTGGATAAGAAGAGTAAAAGGGAATCCATCGTCATTCAGAGAAACAGATCTTTAAGTAGACTTGAGTTTATTATTATTCCTGGTAATAATAATTAGTAACAAAATAATTATCAATATTATAACTAATAATTTTGTTTTATTTTATTTTATTTTATTTTATTTCATTTCATTTCATTTCATTTATTTATTTATTTTGAGACGGAGCCTCACTCTGTTGCTCAGGCTGGAGTACAATGGCGCCATCTCAACTCACTGCAACCTCCACCTCTCAGGTTCAAGCAATTCTCCCACCTCAGCCTGCCGAGTGGCTGGCATTACAGGCACCCGCCACCACACCCAGCTAATTTTTGTGTTTTTAGTAGAGATAGGGTTTCACCAGGTTGGCCAGGCTGGTCTCAAACTCTTTTTTTTTTTTTTTTTTTTTTTTTGAGACGGTGTCTCACTTTGTTGCCCAGGCTGGAGTGCAGTGGCACCATCTCGGCTCACTGCAAGCTCCGCCTCCTGGGTTCACACCATTCTCCTGCCTCAGCCTCCGAGTAGCTGGGACTACAGGCGCCCACCACCACGCCCGGCTAATTTTTTGTATTTTTAGTAGAGACGGGGTTTCACCGTGTTAGCCAGGATGGTCTCGATCTCCTGACCTCATGATCCGCCCACCTCGGCCTCTCAAAGTGCTGGGATTACAGGCGTGAGCCACCGCGCCTGGCTGGTCTCAAACTCTTAACCTCAATTGATCCACCCACCTTGGCCGCCCAAAGTGCTTGGATTACAGGCATGGGCCACTGTGTCCGGCTGATAAATTAATTTTAAATAATAAAAAATGTGTGGGCCACTTTTCGGTTTGCACACTTCACTGCACTGAATCCACAAAACATGCCCATGAGGAAACAATTATTAGCCCTATTTTTACTGTGAGGAAACTGAGGCACTAAGTAACAAGACTGTGAGTGAGGTACCCAGGGCACAAAATTTAAGGCAGCACCCACTCTTGGGGTCATGCAAGTATTGAGTTGGCACTGGAGGGAGCGGGCTGCCTTAAATTTTGCACTGTGGGCACCTCACTTGCTGATATGCCAAACCTCACAAGTGGTAGAGCTGTGATCTCTCTGGCAGGCTTAGATCTCTCTGACTTCAAAATATGTTTTCATTACCATCAGGCCGACCTCTAGCCACTGCACCAGCTGCTGTGGGGAACACACAGACTGCCTGATGTCCCCAAGGAAATCTGAGTCCAGTAGATCCCACTGGCCTCGAAGGGTGGCTGGGTTTTAAGAGAGAAGGTGGGAGGCAAGAGAATTTTCAGCCAAGGAGAACTGAACGAAGGACAAGACATAGAAACAGTGTGTTTTTGTTACTATTATTTTTTTCAGAATCACAAAATATCAGATCTTGGAAAAGCTTTTCTTAAAGTCAACTGTGCAGTCTTGCTGCTTCCCCTTTCTTCCCAACCTGCCTCCTCCAATCTTGCCTAGGTTGCAAATGTCCTTGACACTCCCTGGCCCAGAGGATCTGGCTATGTCAGTGCATGGCAGGTATCCTGGGACCCACTGTGTATGACACGGAGTTGGGCACTGGGGGCAGACACAAGCAGGAAGAGGAGCACGTAAGAGCTCAGGGCCTGGGGAGGTGAGAGGCACAAGGTGACCAGAGAAAAACTGCATTTTTGCAATAGTGGCAAAAATGAGCATGTGGAAAGTGCTGTTTCATCTTAGTCTCTCCCTGGGTTAATTAACTAGGTCATTTAGCTTTTGGCTGATGCGTTTGTCACCTGCTAAAAAGGAGGAGATCCTGCTTCTCTCACCTCTTGTGACCATAAACAAGACTGGCTTTGTTTTTCTGGCCTTGGAAACATCCAGGAGCATATTCTGTATCACCATTTTTACCTTTGATGAGTATGAAGAGATGCTTTAGCTAAGTCTGGGGATGACCATTGATTAAAGATTGGTGGCGAGAATTAGGAGTAAGACTGATCTTTCCAGCATGACAACATCTTCTCGTCGGTAGAGATGGAGGTTTGAATTCACCCTTGGAGGCACATGACTCTTACCTCTTAGATGACCATCTCAATAGACCTTGGTTTTGCCAAGTAAAAGCCAAAGGTCTTATTATGGAATTGGGAGTTCTGAATGCTTTCATTGTGGGAAGACTTTCCTAAGCTTCTGAGTAAGGGGACCACACTGCTGTTGGATCTTCTATTCTCTGAACCTCAAATAATGGAGAACTCGAACATGGGGAATGTATTGTCAAGGGAACTCTTTTTGTTGGAAGAAAACTAGGCCTTGAAATATGGCAACAGACTAATAGCTATAGAGTGTAGGGTTGGGTCCCTATGAAGGGTCTTGGCTTTCGGAGCTCTCAGCCTGGGTTTAATTGTGTTTTGGGACATTCAAGGAAGGGCCTGTGTCTGTGCTGGGAGCAAAGTAAATGCAAGAGTGGAGAATGTCTAAGGAATGCTGTTTTCCTGGCACCGAGAGGTGGTCTTCCAATCAACAATGTCTGGAGCCAGACAACTGGCAGAGCAAACACCGGGAAAGATTTGTAGACCACGTAAGCATTCCTTGAGCATTTCCAGAAGTATTTGGAGAGGGGAGGTTGGTAAAGAGCTAGACTTCCTGTGGTCAAGTGAACTGGAGGGATAAGATTATGGCTATTTCAGAATTAAAGCTGGAACATTCAAGGTTACGAGAGAAAATTAAAATTAAATCTGGAAAGAATGTGCTGTGGGGGATCAGTGCCTTTTGATTCTGTTGGACCCAAGGAGAATCTGCAACTTGAAACTTAATCTGGGTAAATCCTTCTCAATAACATTGAAGCCATGTGAAGGGAAGAGCCTTAGCCAAATAATGAGAAAGTTTTCCTCAGCCTTTGCTAAGTGCAGTACAGAGGCTCCTCCCTTGGATAAGGGCTCCTTCCTACAATGCAAGACAGAGGGCAGAAGTTCTGATCAGGATGGTGTGGCGGGGTGAAAGCACAGACAGATGGCCTGGGACTCAAGCTGACCTGGGATGTGAGCTTTGATATTCTAGGAAAAAGTGTTGTACAAATGTGGTAGCTCTTTTTATTGGCTGAAGGAGGATAAAACGGGTGGAAATGGCCTTTCTCAAATGCCTTTTTTTTTTTTTTTTTTTTTAGTCGGAGTCTTGCTCTGTCACCCAGACTGGAGTGCAGTGATGTGATCTCAGCTCACTGCAACCTCCACCTCCTAGCTTTAAGCAATTCTCCTGCCTCAGACCCCTGAGTAGCTGGGACTACAGGCACCCGCCACCACACCAAGCTAATTTTTTTTTTTTTTCATATTTTTAGTCGAGAGGGGTTTCACCATACTGACCAGGCTGGTCTCTAACTCCTGACCTCAAGTGATCTCCCCACAGCCTCCCAAAGTGCTGGGATTACAGGCATGATCCACTGAGCCCAGCTCAAATGACTTCTAATTCTCTATCAAGCATTTAAGCAGCCTCAAATCTTGTCTTGGAATGAGACTGGACATAAGGAAATAAATCTCACTTACCTTGCCTATTTCTCCTGTCTCTCCTGTTGTTCCCAAAGCCCAGTATCCCACTGGCTCAGCTGGTGAATGGTGAGGCCTGTGTATTTACTCAACACTTTCTTGATGGATGGGGCCAACTGAGAACATCAAGGTCCCCTTCAGATGGAATTAACTCCAATGAAGATTTTGAGCAAACACTGTCCATTCTATGAATGCTGGCTTTGATTTAGTTCAGTTGAGAACAAGGCTGTGCGTGTGTTCTACATCTGGGCTGGCCTGGCCTGCACCCCAAATCCTAGCTGCATCCTGTGCACTCAAGGTCCCTAAGGAAATTGACTGGGAAGTGAGGCTGGGGAGGCCAAACCCATCCCTGTGGTGGGGGCACACTCAGCCATGGCTGAAGAAGCAAGTTAAAGAGAAGGAACTCGGAAGCTGGACCCAGGAGAGAATCTGAGCCCTGGTTTTTGGGCAGATAGTAAGCCTCTGCTTCAGTCTCTAAAGTGGGAACAGTACTCTTTGACTGACCTACCTCACAGGAGGGCCATGAGAATCACAGCACACAAGTGGCAAGAATGTCTGTGATCTATAGAGTCCTCTTCAAAACAACACGTTTCTATTTTCTATTTTTGCTGTGAGTTTGGTACCTGTATATCAATGGGACGATTGCAGATTTTTCCTGGGTGAGCTTTCCAGAGGTCTGAAATTTTATCCCCACCTTTAGTCTGAGATGCTTTATCATGATCGAACCACTCCGTCCACTCCACATCTAGGCAGAAAGCAAACAGCACAGTCAGACAGGAGGTTGCCTGTGAGGGCAAGTCACACTCAGTGTGTCTCCAAGCGTCCTCAGTACCATGGGAACTGAATATTATCTGTCTGTGGTTGCACCAGGCTGGGGCATGGATGGTTCTAATCAATCTGCCTACACTCCCACATTTTAATTAAAAAATGAGTTTCTCTTAATGAGTTTCTTACTTTTATAAAAGCAATTTATATTCTTTGTTATTGCAAAAGCAAATAAACCAAGAGAAAAGAAAGAAAGTCCATCTGTAAACCCATCATCCAAGGACTGCAACTAGGATTGCTGCTTTCTGTAGTCCTTGAGTGTGGGCTATTTGAAGGGCAGGTTCTATTCCTATCTGCATTTCCTGTTCAGTGCCATTGCCTGCCACATCAAAGATATTCTGTGAACTAAGCTGAATGCCACAGACCCTGACTGAGGTGAAACTGAAATCTTAGCCAGAGGACAACATCCTTCTGGGCTATGGGCTAAAATGGCTTGACTAATTAAAGACAACGTTTGTTTGCACATTTTTAGTTGATTCTGCAAAAATTTAAGTGGTCCTACTGGTGCAAGAGATAAATCCTAGTTCTGCAAAAGACAGTGATTTCTGGTCTTCTATCCCACTCTTAGGGGTCACCAAATTGTCTGAAACTCCTCACCTTGAACCCACTCGCTGGACAAAGAAACATTGAAATATTCTCCATGCTCGGTCTGGAACAATTTGAATACCCGGGCAGCAGCAGAGCCTCGATGTCCTGTCAGAGAAACCAGACCCTTTAGGAGCTGGATAGACCCCCAAATTCAAAAAGCTATGATTCCAAGGCAAGGAAATCCCCCTACACACATGGACATTGACTCAGTTCTTTAAAAAAATTTTTTTAAGTAGATAAAAGAAAATCAGGACATTCATTCACTTGGGAAGCAGATTATCATCCATTCTTTTGCTTCAGTTTTGACAGTTTAGTTCCAGCCTCCCAACGAATTCAGATTGTAGAACTCCAGCGTGTCTCACGGTCTGAATTCTTCCTTGGCATTAGAACTGCAGCGCTTCCCACAGCCTTTGCTGGGCAAAGGAGGCTACCACTGTGTCCTGAAAGCCCATCTAAAGTGTTGTTTTAGCTCTTCTTATTTTTTATTTTTTATTTTTTTGAGACGGGGTCTCTCTCTGTCACCCAGGCTGGAGTGCAGTGGTGCGACCTCCTCCCAAGTAGCTGGGACTGCAGGCGCCCGCCACCATGCCTGGCTAATTTTTTTTTTTTTTTTTTTGTATTTTTAGTAGAGACAGGGTTTTACCATATTGGCTAGGGTGGTCTCGAACTCCTGATCTCAAGTGATCCACCTGCCTCAGCCTTTCCAAATGCTGGGATTACAAGTGTGAACCACCACACCTGGCCTCGTTTTAGCTCTTAAAGTACCAACCCTGCTGGCTCTATCTCCGTTCTTATCTTTTCTATGCCAATTCTAGGTTTTAGATTAAGTCAGTGAAGATTTCCATGAAAAGGTAAATGTTATCGCAAGTGATGGGTCTTTGGCCAGCATTGGCCTTTGCCACTTCCATGTAAGGTGGCCAGTTAAGCGGCTACTCACTCATCTAGGCATTGGGAGCTGGACAATCATGCTCAGAGAAAAGTGAGCTGTTCAGAAAAGCCCTGCACCTCTTGGTCAGAGAGACACTGGAGGGAATCAGGCCTCCAGCCAGCTATGTATTACCATGATATTCAATATGGTCTTCCACTGAAGAAGATGGATTTCCTTTCACAGTTAGAAAACTCCAAGGGTGTCTGAAATAAAGAAACAAATAACAAAAAGTAAAGTTCTGCATAAGTCTGAACCTGCACAGGGTGTGGGGGGATGGAACAGAGTTGAAGCAGCATCAGGTGGAAGAGGGTCCCTCCCTGCTGTTTGGGGGAAATTCGTTCACTTGCTGGGCTTCTCTTCTCCAGAAGAAGCACCTTGCTTTGCAAGCACTCCTCTGGGCTTCCTCGCTCGCTGGCCTGCCTGATGTTTGCTCCCTGTGAGTCTCTTCAGCTCCATTCTGGCAGAAGATGGGAGTATGAATCACAAATAAACAAACAAGCCAACAGACCTACCATACCTCCCGCCAAGCTCAATTATGTCCTGAAGCAAGTGCTTGGATACCTTCAGGAAAACATGTTCCAAGAGAGAAAGGTTATTTCTCTCATGCTCAGCTCCCCTAGAGTTGAGCTCGAGGAAAATACCAGAGGCTAACGTGACTGACTACCCTAGCCATCTGCCTTGGGCCGTGGAAAGGAGAGAAATCTCTCTTCTTCTTAATGGGGAGGGAAGCAAAAAACGGTTTAAGGTTTTCAAAAATTGTACATCCATCTTTCCTCCATGAAAGCACATGCTGCTTTAGGGCAGGAAAGTTTTCTTACCCCATTTTGTTTTAGGCATTTTGCATAATGCCTAATGCAGTAATGGGGTTCAGGACATGCTACCCCCCAAAATGGCAACTTGGCATATTTAATATTTCAAGCTCAAGGAATTTGTGAAATGGCAGGAAGGAGTTTCTGACTTTCCCCTGAAGCAGGTCTAAGACCTTTATGTGAGAGAGCCTTCCTTATTCTGAGAAAAAGATCATCCTTATCCCCAAACACAGAAGGAAGCCAAGAGGAAACTGAAGGAACAGAGACCTTGCTAAGTTTCCCCTGTTTACTGTGCTTAACTCAAGCCCCTTGTCCTACCACATTTTCCCACAGCTCTCCACTTCATCAAACCTCGTGTACAGATACTCAGGTTTAACTGTTTCTTTGGGTCCTTGTTTCCTTATGAAGGCTCCTGTGTTGTGTAAAACTTACTACATTTGTGTGCTTTTCTCCTGTTAATCAGTGATTTGTTGCAGGTGCTCCAGCCAAGAACTTAGAAGAGTAGAAGGAAACAGGTTTTCCTCCCCTACAGTAGCCCTCTCTTACTATAAGCCATCAATCGATTTTGGTGCTGAATAGCTCTCATTATTCTTGTTTTGATCTCTTGTCTTGGAAAATGAGTCACTATTGAACGGTGTTTAACTGAGGTTGGGGATTTGACTGTCCACTTTCCTGCTTAAATCCTTCAGTAGTTCCCCATTGCCCTTTGGATAAAATCCAAGCTCCTTGGCACAGAATCGAAGGTCCTCTGCTCCCGCCCTCCTCCAGCCTCACCTCTCATCCCTTGCCCTCTCTCATATACTGCCACTGCCTGACCATCCCCACCTTCTTTGGGAGAGGCATACTTTTGCCCCTGGGCCTCCGAAGCTGCTGATCTCTCTATGGGAACTTTCTTGGTCTCATCCTCATGTGTTCATCTGCACTAAATTCCACTTGCCCGCTCTGTTGCTCTCTCATGCCCCGTCACCAATTTCCATTCATACCTGCCTTCCCCCGAGAGCTCAGGACACCTGGTCTAACCGAGTACCTCCCACCAGTATGTGTTCAATAATCATTTCCTGAATGTGTGAACAAATGAAGGGTCCAAGTTTCAGTTCTCCTACTGATTTTCGATGCTTTAAGTTTATCACTCAAAGAATGTCTCTATACAAATGAGGTGTGGACATGTAATTCCTGCCTACATATCTCCTTTGCCCATGTGAACCGCCCTAGCAAAAGATGGTGAGTGCCCATCTTTCCAGTGGCTCTTGTTTATAAGGAGAAAATAGTTGTTAACATTTATGGAGTGCTTATTCTGTGCCAGACATGATGAAAAATATTTTGCTCATATTATCACATTTAATTGTCCCATAGTCCTTTGAGATAGCTGCTGGTATATCCTATTTTACAGACTCAGGACCAGGCAAAGAGAATGAGTCACTTGCCTGCAGTCACACCTCCTAGGAGGTACAACCCAGACTCAAACTCAGGCCACCGGATGCCAGATCTTGGGCCCTTAGCCACTTTCTTCTTCTGCTGAGGCCCTAAGTAGTCAGCTTCCTGGTGTTTCTAACTCTCACTGTAAATTAATAAACTGGCCTTTTGGTTTATAAAACAACAGAATGGAAGTGCACTTAGTGTTTGCTAACAAAGGAGACTTGCAATGCCAAGGTATCATTGTCATCTTTGGCTGCTTAAGTTTCCTGCTTGAGTTTCCCATCCAGAAGAAGTAGTCTCTGGGCTGTCGGAGAATGCACTCTGGAACCTGGAGCTCCCCTCCCTTGCCCAGGGAATTTCTGCCCAGCCAGCAAAATTGCTTTGCTCCAAGCCCAGAAAAGTCTCTGGCTTCCCTCTGATCTTGCTCCCAGATGCGGGAAGCTGAAGTGGGGAGCATCATAATCTCTAAACAGCCGTGGGACAGATAACCTCAACTTTCCACTGAGCTGAGATTTGATTCAACATGATGAAAAGGCATGCTTACCATGGACACATGGAGGGGAACAACACACACTGGGGCCTGGCAGGGGCGGGGGCAGAGGGAGGGAGAGGATCAGGACAAATAGCTAATGGATGCTGGGCTTAATACCCCGGCGATGGGTTGATAGATGCAGAAAACCATCACGGCACACGTTTACCTATGTAACAAACCTGCACATCCTGCACATGCATCCCGGAACTTTAAATTAAATGAAATTTTTTTTAAAGGTGTGTTTACTATGGGGCAAGCAGCGTCCTCTTGGTGCCAATGTGTGTGCATGCCAATGTCAGGCATGATGCTGCACTCCAAGGCAAACAAAACACACACTAGAACATGTCAAAGGGCTGCTTCTCCTTGGGCATTTGCCTCAGCGGAAACATTTCACATAATCTTTGAAAAACTATCTGCCAATCCCCAAGCCATTACATGATCCGTTTGCCAAAGAAAGGGAAAATGAATATTAGTTGTGCATTGGAGGCATGGCTCTTACACACAGTGGATACTCACTTAATATTTTGTAAGTGGCTGGCTGAATGAATGAGTTCATATAAACACAGAGCTTTTGTGTTTTTTGAGTGAACTATGCTTGTAAGAAAAAAACAAGCTTTCTTTAAGAACAATCCCCAAATATGCCAAATGCAGATGTCAAATGCAAATGCCTGTATCCACCAGGTCATTTAGGATGGTACGGCTACGGGGAGAGGAGATGGGAAAGGTAAATTCTCAGTGGGATAGGGTGGCTTCAATGTTCCAGAGCCCAGTGGAAGCCGAAGTGAGGGGCAGTACCTAAATCCAAGGTGCAGGAAGTGTTTGCTTCCCAATTTGGTCATTGCCTTCCTGGCCATGTCATCCAGATTTCGAGAACCTTCATCATTCACTGCAACAGAAAGGATCCTGCCATCGGGCACTGCGTTCAAATACTGGACCAGACGTTCACTCTCTTTCTTGGATCTATAGGTGTCAAACCTAAAAAGGGCAGAGAGAAGAGATCTGAATAGTCTTGACAGATGCCAAAACAGAGAACTCTAAGCACATGTCTGTGCTGCAACAACTAACATGCTATCCGATGATCCCAGGGCTACAATTCTTAAAGAAGGAAGCCTTTTCTTTAAAGAGCAAGCATGTTTCATTATTTTGCATACCATACAGGGATAGCCAAGAAGAAGGGTTATGACTTGACCATAATGTTCATTCGCTAAGTAAAATGCCAAAGAAATGATTGCAGCAGTGAAGACTTCAAGCTCCAGGACATTGAGTGGGTCACATACTTGAGGTCTAGGCCTTTTGATGTTCCCTTTTCATCCTGGAGGCAGAGGATCATGCCTCTTGCAAGAGCCTGACTTTAGGAGATAGTTCAGATAGCTAGGGCATTAGGAATTTATATCTCTGATCTAGACTAAAACACCAGTACTAGAATTCTTGGAAATGACATGGAGACTATCCCAAATCCCTTCTCCCACCCCTAGAGCAGCTTGCAGAGAGTTACTTGCAGAGATCCAACTTAAAGTTTATTTATTGACCTGTTAATGATTCTTATGATAATGCATCTTAGAATCATTAAAATGTAATCTTGATTCACACAGTAGCAGTCATATAACATTTGAGTATTGTAAATGTTGTTGCATTGCTATTTTCTCCTGTTTACTTTTTAAAAATTATTTTACTTTATTAATTTAATAAATTTTTAATAAAGTAAATTAATTAATTTAATAATTTAATAAAGTAAAAATTATTTTACTTTATTGTGGTAAGAACACTTACGTTGAGATCCACCCTCTTAAAATTTTAAGTGTACTCTACAGTATCGTGCAATGTTAGACAGCAGATCTCTTATAAGAGCAAGAACTAATAATCTCCAAATTGACTGATAACCTACCCTCATGCACATAAAATATCCATGAAATACAAATCACACACAAAAAATCTATACTTCTGGTGAGAATAATTTACAAAGCAAAGACACAATTTTGTAATGATTCAAACTCTTCCCCATGTAAGGATAAAGATTTTATGCAATTACAGTGGAAATTCCTAAAAAATATGTCTTGGAACTTAAGGAAAATAGTTCTAAAATGAATCTGGAAAAGTAATCTAAGGAAGTTTTTGGAAAAGAAAAACAATGTTGGTACCAGTGTTAGCTGGATAGCTGCTCCTGGGTCCTCACACTTGTTTCTAACTGTGGCACAATCTAGTCCAGTCCCACCTAAGCTCGCACCCTCCGCTGACCTTCCCCAGGAAGCTCCTGCTACAAGCCTAGTGCTTCTCAGTGACCACCTCACCCACCCACTCCTGTCTTCATCATTCCTTCCCACCTTTTCTCTACCTGATCAAACACCTACTACCTTTCAAGAGCTGACCTAAGTTCCTGCTTCTCTGAGTGACCTTCTCAGATGACTTTTGCTTGCATTTACGTGTGTGTGTGTGCGTGCGTGTGCGTGTGTGCTTATTAATATCTTTACTCATACACATTCATCTATCAGATTATTGAGATCTCCAACACATACTTTAGGTAAAAGATATTCGGAACAAACAGACATTCTGTCCTTGCCATCTCCACAGCATCTGTCCAGATCACTTCTCATTAACAGGTCAGTAAATAAACTTTAAGTTAGATCTCTGCAAGTAACAGTGTTGTACTTAAGAAACAGCACCAGAAAGATCAGCACACAATTGAAGAGGCCATCCTCTCTAGTATGAAGGCAGGGGCTCGCTGACATACTTTGTGTCAATCAAGGCATCAGCTGTTTCCTGTGGGCTCAACCTTGCTCAGTCTCAGGGCAAGGCAAATCGCTGTCACTAGGCAGCCCATGGAGGCAATACAGGCACACCTGGGTTTGAATCCCATTTCCAACACGTTCCAACCTTGTGACTGAGTAAATTTAGCCCTGTGAGCCTCAGTGCTTTCATCTGTATAAGGTGGATAATAACAGAACCTGCCTCACAGAATTTTGATGAAGATTGAATATATTTGACAGGTAAAGTGATGAACAGTGTTTTGCGGGGAGAAAGTCCAGTGACTATTAAAGGTACTAATGTTTACCAGCAATGTTGGGTGTCTGTGAGCACCAGCAGGCACTTCAGCTCCTGCCCACCCTGTCCCTGACCACAGCTGGCTCCTGCTGCCTTCATGGTGACACCCACAGCTTGGGCCCTGTTCTTGAGGAATGCCTGTCTCCCTCCCCCAGCAGCCCCAGGATTGCTCTGTCTCTGCTTGTCTACCACACCTCTGTCCTTCCCTCTGAAGGGCCAGGATGAGAGCCCCTGGGATTGCAGGGAAGGTCCAGCCTTGGCAGAATCTGCCAGCTTACACCTGCCCATGCTGCCTTCCAAACATCTCACAGGTACATCCACTAACCGTCATTCCTTTTGGGTCTCACCACTGCCATGTCTTGCCTAGACCACAGCAGAAGCTTCCTAACCCCCTGCACCGTCTTTGCTTTTGCCTCCACAATTAAAACCATTCTCTACATAGCAGCCAGAAAGTTCTTTTAAATCAGCTCACGCTCTTCTTAATGCCTTTCAGTGACTTTGCATCCCACTTAGAAGAAAACCCACCTCCTTATCATGGCCTCCGAGGTCCTGTCCCATCCCCATTTGTAACTTCCAAGTGACTGCATGCTGCTCTTGCGCCACTCGCAGTGCTCCCACCACTCTAATGGCCTTTCCTTCATTTGAGAATGTCATGCCCTTTCATACCTCTGGCCTTCTGCACTTGTTCTCTCTCTTGAACACTCTTTCCCTGACATAGCCTCACCCTTCATTTCTCAGCTCACATGTTGCGTCCTTACACTGCCTTTCCCTGACCACCCTATCCAAAGTGGTCTTCCCTAGTTACACTCTAGCATCTCACTCTGTCATTTTTCCCACTTACTACCAATTATCACAATCTGAAACTACGTTATGTGTACATATGTGTGTATGCTTGCTCCTCTTCAGTTCAGCATCACTGGGCCAATGCCTGGGGAAGGACAGAACTCTTTGAAGGCAGGGATTTCCGTCTGTTTCATTCATGCTGTTCTCCCAGCACCTAGAGCAGCACCTGGCCAGGAAGCACACTCAATCAGCGTACTTTGAATGAATGAGTATACATTTAAGTGAAGGCAAACCTTACCGGTCAGAATGGATGACTGTGCCTGATTTGGGGTCGATGACGTGAACAATAACTCCACGGTGGCCCCAGCTCCTTTCAAAAAAATAGCCTCCTTCTGCCATGCCACCTGGGTGGAGGGTCTTGTTCAGAAATGTCCAGGAGAGCTTTTTCTGTCCATGCAACTCAAGAGTGCCTCCTCTACCGACCCCAATGTACTTCAGACCATAGTAAGGATCTGGCTGAATACCTTCATCAGCCCTGCAAGAGAAAACAGCTCCCCAAAGTTGGCTGACACATCTCTTTTACTGGATACTGAACCCAGAGGGAACCTAGGAGTCACAGCTCAGCTCCCTGACTCCCCACCATAGCCACCATAGAGCCAATTACACTTTTATCACCTAAGGTCAGTAAAAATAACACTAGCGGCAGGGCATGGTGGGTCATGCCTGTAATCCCAGCATGTTGAGAGGCCGAGGCGGGCAGATCACTTGAGGTCAGGAGTTCAAGACCAGCCTGGCCAACATGGTGAAACTCCATCTCTTCTAAAAATATAAGAATCAGCCAGGTGTGGTGGAACACGCCTGTAGTTCCAGGTATTTGGGAGGTTGAGGCACCAGAATTGCTTGAACCAGGAAGCAGAGGTTGTGGTAAGTTGAGATCATGCCACTGCCCTCCAGCCTGGGCCACAGAGCAAGACTCCATCTCAAAGCAACAACAACGATAACAACAAAAACATTAGAAACCCAATCTTCCTAAGCCAGACCAAAATAAAGCCCTCAGGGCCAAGCAGAAGTGCCAATTATTAGTTCACAGGTTGGCACGTCTTCCATTCAGTTCTAAGTGTTTTGTATTTTGGTCCATATCAGATGCAGAATCACCTGGACATGAACTGCATACCCTTGTGCATTCCTGGCTCTCACTTCTTAGCACTCTCAATTGTTTAAAGAGGGAACACAGCCAGGGGGCAAGTACCACTTGGAATTTTCCTGTATCTTGTCCATCGTAGCCTATTATATAAACACTTGCAGAGCCTCCCTGAACATGATATGATTGGAAGATAGCTGAAAGGCTGGCAGACCCATCTCTAAAACAAGTATAGCATCCAGGCCACTATAAGTAACATGCCTTATGGACTTCAGCTCTCCCAAATCACCATGTCTGTCTTGTTCATGATCCCCATCTGGCAGGACAGAATGATTCCTATCTTACAGGCAAGTCTTGCCCTCTTGCCTCTCTCTCTGTCTTGGAAAGCCTCCCTCTTGTCAGATCCACGGGTGGCATTTGATCTGTAGGAGTGGTCTACGCACCTTCCATACAAAATGATGGTGAAATTGCCCTGGAAAGGGCAGAGGGCACTCCCAGCATGCAGCTCTCCTCCGTTGTCAATCAGGATGTGCCGGGTTCGCAAAACAATTGGCTCATTGTGGTCTTTAATGACTAGCTTGCCTGAAGAGGTAGCATTGGGGGGAGGTTTAATAACACAGTGTTAAGGGTAAGGTTATATCAGAGCCAAGGGCAGACTCCCTAAGCAACCCCCATCTCACCGGGACAGGCAAAAAGGCACATCTTCCAAACATTTCTATGCTTGGTGTACTTACAAGTACAGTCATCCCTCAGTATCTGAAGGGAATTGGTTCCAGCACCTCCCACAGATACCAAACTTCATGAATGCTCCAGTTTCTAGTTCAAATGGCATAGTATTTGCATATTTGCATCTAACCTATGTATATCCTCCCATATACATGAAATCATCTCTAGATTGCTTATAATACCTCATTCAGTGTAAATACTGTATAAATCATTGTTAAACTGTATTTTTAGGAAATAATGACAAGAAAAAAAGTCTGTACATGTTCGGTACAGGTGCAAATTTTCTGGAATATTTTCAATCTGGGATTCATTGAATTCATGAGCAGAACCCACAGATACAGAGGGCCGGCTGTAATTCCTTTTCTATGCTGTCTGCTTTACAATGTGTAAATAATGTCTGTCTGCTCAAATGCATCACTGCATGTACTGCATTCAATGACCAGGCCTCTAAAGGTAAGATAAGCAGAATTACTCAAAACACCAATAAGGAGTTTCCTCTATAAATGCTCCTTTCACTAAGATTGGACCTCCGACAAGCCATTCCTAACAGCTCAGAACTGACGGTTATCTCAAACAACCAAATGCCAACATGAACCCAAATCATGTGATGTTTATTCTGTCCATCTGAGCTCATGGCAACCTGCATCCTATCTGCTAAGTTGTGGGGCAGTGGAGGGAAGAGGGAGCAGCAGAGAGAGATTGGCTTACCTCCCTCTGAGATGTGGATGGAATAGACTGTGGCAGAAGAGGTGAGCAGCAGTGTCTTGCCCTGGCTGATATGCACATGGTAGTCTTGGTCATGGCCAGGGTTCCAGGGTTGCAACTCAGGGCTCTGGTCAGGGCACCCAGCAGCCACTGCCAAGGACAGAGAGATGTCACTGTTCCCATCTACCAGCCTCACCAAGCAAGAATGCTACAGGCCAAAAGGGGGACTCCCATGCATCTTTAAGGCCCCTGCCTCTTCTCTGTTAGAGCTAAAAGAAAGACCTTAGAGAGCTGAGAAGCCTCCTGACCTAGGAGGCTGGAACCTTGGGGACCAGTCATATATTTTGCATGAATTCATCACATATCTGTGAATAAGTCACTTCCCTTTTCTGGGTTCAGTTTTCCCATTTGCAAAATAAAGGGTAGATAGATGGCTTCTCAGGACATTCCAAACTCTGAAGTTACGCGATGATTTACCTAGACTACTCAGATTCCAAGATATTCTGTCTTCTGGAAAGCAACATTTGAATAGCTAATAAAGCTCTTTCCCTTTCTGCATAAGAATTAGACCTTTGGTTAATTTTCTAGCTCTGTTCCCCTGGAAACCTGAGAAAGACAATATTATATAAATTGCTACCTAGCAACATTGTTTATAACAAAGTGACCCCTGATTGGTGAATGTCATCTAAACTGGGAGGAACTATAGTTTATATTTATATGTGGTGGAGATGTCACACTGTAGGCTTCCCTGAGTGCGGTGACTCTTATAATGGGACATTTTGCAAGAACCCTGAAAGTTACATCTATGGAGTTGCTACTAGCTCCAGTGGGGCATGAGGCTTCTAAGACACAGTGGTCTCCACACTTGTCCAGTTAGTCTTATTTCCTTTCCCCTGAGCTGTCACCTGGAGAACCAAAGACAACAGCTTCTGGATGGCTGTCTGGAAGGCTGCCAGGACCACTCCCATGGAAGAGAGGAGCCTGATGCTGCTCTGATGGCATCTGTGTTTCCCATTCTATATTTTCCAAAGGAGCCTGATGACCAGTGTGACATGTGGTCACCTAATGAGTCTGATATGTTTAGTTGAGTCTAAAAAGACCTGGGTGGGGTGGGTATTGCAGAGGCACTTCTCCCTGACCTCTGTAGAAGCACAGGAAGAAGTCTCCATGTTCACATGGCTAACAAGGCTTGAGTGAAGAGGACTGGTGCTGTCACAGGGACTGGAACAATCTCCATCAATAGCATGGAAAATTCAGAGGCAAACAGGTGGGAAGAGACAATGGACAAAACAAGATGAGAATAAACTGGCTCTGAGAACAAGCCCCGGTGCCCTTCTTTTTTCTGTGACCAGAAGGTTGTGAAGTATGAAACAGTAGCTTTCAAAATAACCTAGGGTGGTGGTGAGGAGGCGGGAAGCTGACGTGCAGGTAAGCTCATGGCAGGGCAAGGTTTCAGATGAGAAACTCTGGGGCAGGTACTGGAAGGAATGGAAGCAAGCTCACAGGTCAGGCCCTGAAGAAGGGAGTCTAGGAAAGGCTGTGTCTCTCAAGCAAAGAGGGTGCCACGAACCCTGGGAGGAACTCTGGCTTCAGCGCATGATATGGTGGCTGTGTCCCCACCCAAATCTCAACCTGAATTGTAGCTCTCACAATTCTCATGTGTTTTGAGAGGGACCCAGTGGGATATAATTGAATCATGGGGGCGGTTTTCTCCATACTGTTCTCATGGTAGTGAATACATCTCAGGAAATCTGATGGTTTTATCAGGGGAATCACCTTTTACTTCATTCTCATTTCCTCTTGTCTGCTGCCATGTAAGATGTACCTTTCGCCTTCTACCATGATTGTGAGGCCTCCCCACTCATGTGGAACTGTGAGTCCATTAAACCTCTTTCTCTTTATAAATTACCCAGCCTCGGGTATGTCTTTATCAGTAGCATGAAAACAGAGTAATACAATGCAATTACTGGCATGTCAGTTCTAAATGCTCCTTGATTTTCATTCAGCTATCTCCAGAGTAAGAGTGTCTGTCCCATATTTATATATGTCAAGGAAAACTCGAAGAAAGTTCCCCCTTCATCTGTACTCAAAAGCACCAGATACAGACCCCACACCCACACTGAATTGTCCTTTTTGCTCATCCAAAGGCAGCTACTGGCCCTTCTATTCTCTGCAAAGCGGAGTGTAGGCACTCAGTGTCCGCTGGCTGGATCTCATCCTCATCCCCACTTCCAGCCCCATAACAACCCTCCTCTAGGCTCCCTCTGCCTTGCTGTCAGCCCTAGCACAGGCTTTGGATCTCTTTCATTAAGAAAAGAATTTCATATTTTTTAGAGTTTCACCAAAGTAGCTCTTCCAGCTATTGTAAATACCAAGGGGCTCAAGCAGTGGCAACAAAAGGAAAAAATTTGGGAAGACGTGGGTTTGCTCATCAGTGGACTTTCCATTTTAATGTAAGAGCAGAGTTGCCAGCGGTGGGGTGGGCTCTCTGCAGTGATACTGAGCAGCCAAGGATGGTCTTGAGGGCTGGGCTGCGAAAGCCACTGCTGGTTTTATCTCCAGACAGGGTCAGGTGCTTGGCTGGCTTCCAGTAGAGGCCAGTCAGAGGCCCCGGGCTGCCTTCCATCAAGTCCTGGACAAGAGTGTCAGGCTCCAAGGTGGTGAATTCCCAGCCATGTGGTGAACATATGTGGCCAGCTGAGGATCCCAGTGGTCCAGGCAAGGAGCCATGAGTATGCTGGAAGGAGCCATTGCAACTCCATTGGACAAAGCCTTGCAGCCTTGTAGTCCACATCTGCCAGGACAATCCTGACTGTCCTTTTCACTCTCCAAGTGCAGGAGTTTGCATAGACTTTGCATCCGGATTTGAAATTGGTCAGTCTGACCTGTGTGACCACACATCCCAGCTCTCCAGAAGCTCTGACACCACCGCTAAAGCACAGCAGGTGCAACATTGGCCTTGAATGGACACTCCTCTTTTGGAGCTGGACATTTTCCTCTCAGTGAAGGCCAGTGTCATGGCTTTTCATTTGTATGAATCAGAAAGTGTCTAAAGAGGGTCAGGGCTTCTGCTGAACTATCACCATGGCAACCACCCTCACTTTCCCAGGAGAGGCCACTAGAAGCGGGATTGAGAGGGAATGCAAGCCCGACCTACTTGGAGCATGAATAGCAAGGGTTGGCTTCTACATCCCTCTGACATCAGAGAAAAGCACAGGCCAGAGGGAACCAGAAGCTCAGCCCCTTTCCACATGGCTGATATGCAAACAGCAAGAGAGGTGCCAGGATGCAGGAAGAAATAATCAAGGGAAGTACCTGAGGGCTCCTCTCCAAGGTGGATCACCTTTAGGGTAAGTCACCCTAAAAGATGAACCCAAACCCAGTTCCTGGCACAGAGTCAATGCTCACTCTGTGTTTGTTAATTCAATAAATGAAAGAAGGATAAATGAATGAATTCAGGTAATATAGCCAGTTATTGCCTGGAAAGTTAAAATATGGACTACTGGCTAGGCATGGTGGCTCACACCTGTAATCCCAGCACATTGGGAAACCGAGGCTGGAGGATCCCTTGAGCCTGGGAGTTCGAGACTAGCCTGGACAACATAGTGGGACACTGTCTCTACTAAAAACTTCTAAAAACAGCCAGGCATAGTGGTGTGCATCTGTGGTCCCAGCTACTAGGGAGGCTGAGATGAGAGAATCTTTTGAGCCCAGGAGGTAGAGGTTGCAGTGAACCATGATCATATCACTGCATTCCAGCTTAGGCAACAGAGTGAGACCCTGTCTCAAGGAAAAAAAAAAAAAAAAAAAAAAAAAAGCTACTTGCTGTGTCCCCTAAGGATCAGAAATATTCTTCAAGAAATCACAGTGAAAGAATTTCACTAGTTATCAATTATTTTCTTCTATCAATGGGCAGAGAAAAACAAAATATAAATTTGATGTAAGGTTCTTTATTCTTATAGAAAAGCATCCAACTCAATGGACATAAAAATAGCATTAATAAAAGAGTAATCAAAGGTGATTATAATATTGTAGCACTAAACCCCCATCTGAAATTTAAAAATTGTCCCTGTCTCTCACTGTCTTCTGTCCCAAGTTTGGATGATCTGATCAGTGTTTCCTGTAGCCCAAGAAAACTTACCTTACACTTCTAGATGTTAACTGAAAATCACTTGAAGAAAAAGTTGACAATGTTGAGATAGAAAAATAGATCTAAACCTGGCTTAGAGCATCACAGCTGAAAAGTACTTTAATGTACCCAGATCCTAAGATACCAAAGCAGGACGGGAGCATTGAGACCAGGTGGTCCAGACAGAGTTGGAAAGATATCTCTCAGATATGTGGGGTTTTATTTTTTTTTCAGCCTCTTAGAGTGGTTTTTACATTTTGAATTCATTGGTAACATTTAAAAACTAGGGAGATTTTACATAAAGCTCTAGATTTCTGGTTTCTCTGAAAAATTCAGATCCTGCAAAAGGGGATCCACCTTCCCACAGTAGTAATTGGCTAGAACTGAGAAAAGTGTTTCCCTGCCTGGTCAGCTTCACTCATTTGTATCAGGTACCTGGCTCCTGTAGGCACTGAGTTTGCAACCCCTGATTCTAGTCCAATCCCTTCATTTTGTGGATGATGAAACTGAAGCCCAGGATGAAACGTGCTGGGGACCAAGGAGTTTAGTAAGGTGGGGCCAAGGCCCAGGCACCCTGACCCACTCCTATGGCTCCTTCTCCTGGCTCCCCCAACAGCAGCCTTGCTCCAGTGAGGGGTCGTGCCTTCCATGCTGAGATACAGAGGTCCATCTGTTTGCAGTGCTCACCTGTGGATGTGGCCCCAGGGAAGCAGGTCAGTGTAAGCCAGCTGATTGTCAGCATAGCCTTGAAGGAGAAGTCCTGCCTCCCAGCAGCTCCCATCCTGGCAGCGTGCTCCCTGAAAGAGAAGCACACAGAGTCAGACATGCAGCCTTGGCAGGCTGGAATCAGTACACAGGGCTGACACGGAGACAGGCAGTGCCAGAATGTGCACACTCCAGCCAGCCCACACTCCAGTGCAGCGTCCTCACCAGTGGCTTCCCCAGCTGCCACAGCTCAAGGCTGGGCAGACTGGGGCATGAAAACCCTACCGTTGTCCTGCCTGTGTCCTGCAGCTCAGAGACCGAATGATAGATGGAATTTCATCCTTGGCACTCAAAACTCCCTCCCCTCCAGAATGAAGCTTTTTTCTTAAGCTAAGAAACAGAGCAGAACAAAAATATTCCCACTAAACATGAGCTGGGTATTAGATTCCACCAACTTGCTGTGTGATCTCAGATGATCTGTTTAATCTCTCTGGATCTCAGTCTTCTAACCTTTAAAATGAGGGTGTGGACTGGATGATTTCTAACCTTTACATTATCAGTCTATGCTTCTAATCCAGCCTTGGATATTAATATTGAAAACATAAATATAGATGCCTGCATGTTATAAACCCTCTTCTTATCTATCTAGGAGGAAGATGTGGCAAAGATAGCTAATTATCCCCAATATTCATTTTCTTCTCCTTCCTCAGTAGCAGAATCCCTGGTTTTTATCTGAGCACATGGCTACCTAGAATAAAGATTACATTCCTTAGTCTCCCTTGCATTAGTTGTGGCCTTGGAATTCAGCTCTGGCCAATATAGCAGAAGTATAGTGTCTGAATTCCAGGAAACTCCCTTGAAGGAAGGACAGAAAGACTTTCTTCTCTCCCTGCTCCTTCCGGCTAGCTGGAAGGAAGATGTGATGGCTGGGTTTTCAGCAGCTATCTTGGGCCATATAGTAGCAGCCATGCATGCACTGAGGATGCCAATGCAAGCAGAGAGAAAACTTAGGTCCCGACCCTGTGTAGAATGAAAACAGCCCTAGATGATGGACTCATTTTATTGAGAGAGAATTAAATTATTTTATTTTATTTTATTTTGTTTTATTAAGACAGAGTTTTGCTCTGTCACCCAGGCTAGAGTGTAGTGGCAGGATCTCGGCTCACTGCAACCCCCACCTCCTGGATTCAAGCAATTCTCTTGCCTCAGCCTCGCCAGTAGTCGGGATTGCAGGCATGTACCACCACACCTGGCTAATTTCTGTATTTTTAGTAGAGACAGCATTTCACCATGTTGGCCAGGTTGGTCTCAAACTCCTGACCTCAAGTGATCCAAAAGTGTTGGGATTACAGGTGTAAGCCACCATCTCTGGCCTGAATTAAACTTCTAGTTTATTAAACTTTGATTTTATTTAAGCCACTGTTATTTTTTTCCCTTTTACTCATATAGAAGTTTACTATGGGAATCTGTCTAAGTAAACCTCAAGACAGGAACTTAATAAAGGAAAAGATGTGAGATTTCCTTTTCAGGCTATAATCTCACTCGGAGAGATGTCTTTGTTCAAGTCCTCTGTAGCACACACAGAGAACTTAGATGAGCTTTGGGGGTGGCCAGCTGCAGCTTCTATGCCATCTCCCCAATTCCTCCTATGAATATGACTGTAGTTGTGCCCAGGAACAAACAGATACTCTCCCACACTGAGAAAAGGGTCCAAATCTATCTCACCCAGCCCAGGCTCCTCCCTTTGAACAAGCTCAGTGAAAAATCTGATCACTCCTGACCTTTCGGTTCAAAGTGAAGCTCTTTGTGCGAGTTCAGTGAGTTGGGACAGCCAAGGGGTCTGAAAGGAGAACACTGGGCCTTCTGCCTGGTACCTCCCACACAGGTGTGCTTGGGAGGCCGGGGGAGGGAGGAAACGATACTCCCAGAATCAATGCTGGCCGTGTCCTCTTAACAGCCACCCTGCCTGACCCAAGCCTGCTTTGTGGAGAACAACAGGGCCCATTCTAGTCGCTTCAGCCAGATTGCTGAAGTCACGCCTCACAGCATCTGGGAATGGCTCCTTTCCCATGGCCCCCAGAAGAGGAGTGCTCCATTTTATGCTCCTTGCAATAGAAAGAAGGGGACCCCAGGAATAGGAGCATTTTATGGTCCCCAGAGAAAAGCCAGAACCCTGGTTTCAGATCTCCACCAGTTTAGAAAAACCAAAGGTATTAATAGTTTGCTGTCTGCTGCCAAAGGGCCCCAAATCATCATGGTTTCAGAAGAGCCCTTCCTTGGTAAAGGAAGATGACAGACAGCAAGGTTGGAGGCGGCAGGGTATGGGAGGTAGGTTGGGTGGGGGTATCCCTCCTGCCCTAACTTGTTGGGTGACCCTCATTAAGACATTTCTTTCTGTGGACCTCAGATTTCCCAGGTACCAAGTAGGGAGGTTGGTGACATGGACATTGAATCTCTGATGTCTTCTAATTATATCACAGGTGATTTCAAAGACCAAAAAATAGTCACTTTCTGGATAAATGCAAAAATAATTCCACATGGAGGAATAATGCTCAACCTCCTTTTCCTAACATTTGTGAGACCTTCTGCTATGTCTCAGAGCCAGCTGTCTAAGCCACTGGGGGCAGAGAGATGGCCCTGCCCAAAGAGGCTAATCCCACATTGCTGAGCAAGAGGTCATCCGTGCTTTCTTGCCCCTGAGTAGCTTCCAGTGCCTGAAGACACATGTCCAGAGAAACATTCTGTTGAAGTGAATCCTAAAAGATGCCCAAATTTCTCTTGGGAATTCTTTCACCAAGGGAGGACAGCATTCTCCATTGGCCATTAAAAGCTTTCTGGCAACAAGAACTGGGATTCCACTTCTTAGCTGGCAAGATAGTCTTGAAACAGTTCCCAGCTGTTGAAGGCCTCAGAAGAGCGCACGTTAGCTAACAATGCTGGAAGTCTCTGCAGGAAGCTGTTAGCTGGAGACTGGTTGACCGCTGTCCTCACTGGGTTAGAGGGCTGCTCAGAGATCGAGCCATGAGGACCTGAGCTCGCCTGTCCCTTCAAGGGTGCAGCAAACTCCTTCAGCAGAGCCTGTGCAGAAGAAAATGCAGGCACCCGTTTCCGAAAGCCAGCACTTTGGGATACTCCACAAGTCTTCACAATAACAAGCTAAAATTTTCCAGAAGTTCGGCTGCCCCCGGATCCAACTGCTACTCAGTCCCCGTGGTTGCTGGGCCTCACTGGGTCAAGAGATACAAGAGCAAAAACAGGGCCAGGAGGCGTTGCTTGCTGGCGTCGCTCTCTGCTCCTCACTGCCGTTGCTCACCGGGCACCTGAGTCTCTGCTCTCCCTTCAGGTAGCCCTAGCCCCAGCTGCACCCGAGTCCAGGGCTTGTCACCTGCAGAGCAAGGGGAGACAGGGGAAGAGAAACCAAGTGTTACAGGAGCCTCCAGAGAGGCTGCAGAGCAATGGCACTCCCATGGCATCCTCAACCTTATGGGGACGAGGATTCCTGCTGTCCAGAGAGGCTATGGAAGCTAGGATCTTTTCTAGGGATTATTGGAAGAAGAGGGAGCAGGAGGTAAGAGGAAGGGCCAGTTTAAGCTCTGAGGCAGGAGGCGAGATGAGACCTGCAGGGTGACCTGGAAGTTCCTGAGATAAGATAGCAGAGGGACAGCCATCCCCATCCCTACCCACACTGCATGAGGTGATTCTTACTTTAAGCCAACCTAGGCAAGGTTCAGCTCAGTGACTAGCAGGACAGTGGGGTAGCCAGGAGCAGGGGCTCCAGAGTCTTCAATCCCAGCCATGCAGCTCACATGGAGGGTGCCATCTGGCCACTTGTACCCCATTTAAAAGTCTGTAACGCTGAGATGATGCACTGTAAATTCCAGGGTCAACGTGAGAATCAAAAGAGGCACTGTGCCCCGTGGTCAGTGCTCAAGCCATGAGGGCTCTTGGCATCAAGGACAGTCTGTGGCATGAGAGAAGAGATGGGAGATGGGACCTGAAAATCTGGGTTTGAATTCCAACCCTGGCTCTCATCAGCTGTGTGACCTCCGGCAGCCCATTCAATCTCTCTGTGCCTTATCATTGTGAACATGGGAATAACACTACTGATAACCAGGAGTTATTGTTGTGAGGGTCAACTGAGATTTGCTAACTTGAAAAATGTCAACTCATATATATCACTGGTCTCGGGAGTAGGAGTTTTGAGAGGTACAGAGAGGAATCGGATGTGAATCCTGCCTCTCGAGTATCTTACTGGCAAGAGGAGAGAGAGGCAAGTACACAAGGAACTACACTCCCAAATGGCAAGCTGCTATCTTCTTAGGCAAAGGAAGATAAAGAGATGGTACCATTGACAGGATAGCACAATCTAGACAGTCACTCTTTGCTTCACTTAGCAAAGTTCAAGGGAAATATTTTACTTGAGCCTAATGACTCTGAACACTTCCCTTAAAATGACATATGAGAATATAGGTCACTTTTTCTCCTGTTGAGAGGTGGCAGGCTTTGGAACCAACCACACCCTTGTGAATTCTCTTGGGCACAGTTTTGTGTATGCTTATATGTCACTTAATGGTTATATATCTGTTACAGGCTGAACTGTGCACTCCACAAATCCATATGTGGAAATGTTAACCCCCAGTACCTCAGAATGTGACTGTATTTGGAGACAGGACCTTTAAAGACGTAACTAAGGTAAAATGAGGTCATATGGGTGGGTCCCTAATCTAATATGACCGGTGTCCTCATAGGAAGAGGAGACTAGGATGCAGACATAGAGGAGAGACCATGTAAAGAGACAGGGAGAAGACAGCCACCTACGTGCCAAGGAGAGAGGTGGTTTCAGAAGAAACCAACCCTCCTGACACCTCAATCTCAGACTTCTAGCCTCCAGAACTGTGAGCAAATACATTTCTGCTGCTGAATTCACCCAGTCCATGCTACTTTGTTATGGCAGCCCTAGCAAACTAATGCGGCATCCTTGAGTAAATTACCTAGTTTTTCTGAAGCTCACAAGTTTCTCATCTGTCATAATAACAGTAATAATTGAAGCAAACACTACCAGGGCCCTGTTAGATGCAAGGCACTGCTTTATGTACTTTTCACATATTGACTAATTTACTACCTCAAAGCAACACTCTGAGCTGGGTATCATTATTATCTCTAGTTTATGGATGGGGAAACTGAGGCACAAAGTATATAACTTGCCCAAGGTCACACAGGAAGTAGATGACAAATTTCAAAGCCTGCCTTTCTTCTCCAGAAGTTGTGCTTCTAAGGATTCAATCATTTGCAGCATAATCTCAGGATCTCAGAATATAGGCGCTGGTAGGAATATGAGAGATTATACAGCCAGCACTTTTCAAACTTCAGTGTGCACCTATGTTTCCCCAGGAAACTTGCTAAGAAATGCAGATTCTGATTCTGTAGGTCTTTCGAAGAAATGCAGATTCTGATTCTGTAAGTCTTGCTGAGAAATGCAGATTCTGATTCTGTAGGCCTGGAGTGGGGGCTGAGGTTCTGCCGAGGGTCACAGAACTAGTAGGTGGCTTAGTCAGGATTTGAACCCAGGTGGTCTGGCTCCAGAACCCACATTCTATAAAATGGGAATAATAACACCACTCCCTGCTTATCTCTCACCCAGGTTTACTGGGAAGAGTAAATGCTTGATTTGAGCCATTTCTCTGCCCTGGTAGACAACATAATGATCTTGAAACCAAGCCTGGGTGAGCTTGGGGGAAGATGGGCAAGAATCTCCCTCCAGCTCTCTTGTGGTCAGGGAAGCTTTTATGTTTCCCCCTTCCTTTGTGACCTAGTCACATGTTCATAGATTCTTAAATCCATGCCATGACTCCTGGAGGACTGGATCACCTGCACAGGGTCCACTAAGATTCTTTTCTGGCTAAGGACACAAAAGTCTATCTTTGTGGACACCAGAAATCATGGAAACAGGAAAGCAGAGCTCAGAGATCTTGTTCCCACAGGACAGAAATCTTCCCTGACAAATTGTGATGCAGAAACCCTTCTCTGACATTGCCCAGTAAGAGCCCTGTCTTCCTCTCCTGGGTCAGGTAAGGGGCAGCCAAACACCGCCTCCCGCCCCACTGTCTCCTTCTGCCACTTGTTCCTCCCCAGGCCCAGCTCTCTCCTGACAGAGAAATGCATCTCTCTGGTCACCTGGTCCTGACACAGTATCCCTAGAGAGAAGAAAGAGGTGGGAGACAGAACAATCCAAGCACCCCTCTGGATCACAGATAAACACAGGAAGAGTCCCAAGCCTGGGGAACTCCCAGCAGCCCTGAGCTCCTTCCTGCCAGCCCTTTCTCAAAGGGGTTGCCGTCAGCACAGTCTCCTGAGACAGGGTGTGTGGGGCTGCTGTGCAGGGGCCCCAGGGACAGGGCACCCTAGTCTGCATCCTTGGAGAGAAGCACTTAGAAAACCTTTTGCTTCTGCAGATTGGGGCATCCCAGGATGCTGCAAGAAGCATGTTTCTCTGGCATGAGTTACTTTTACCTTTTGAAAACACACGTGCCCAGACCTCTCCCATTGCTGCAAAGACCAAAAACCCCAGAGGCCCTCCAAAGCCTGGTCTCTCTTCCAGAAACTGTGCTTCTAATTCCTAAAAATAAAACAACTTGCAGTTTAGCTTCAGGCTCACAGAAGGTAGGAGCTGAAATAAGACACCTATTCCAGCACGCACTTTCTTATGCCTATCAGTGTTAGGGAGGGGACTTGTTAAAATGCAGATTCTGATAGGGCAGGTCTGGGGTAGGGTCTGATTCTGCGTTTCTAACAAGCTCCCAGGGGAGGCTGTTGCTGCTGGTTGGTGGACGATGCTTTAAGCAGCAAGGATCTAGTTCACCCCCACCCTCCCTATTTTACAGATTTGCAAACTGAGGCCCACAGAGTAGAAGAGAATTGCTCCTGTTGATTAGGAGCAGCTAAATGGAAACCTGATCCAGTATCTGATAGGGGAATTACTGTCTGAGCTCAAGTTATGGGACACATGTCATCTCCGTCACTCTGCTTGCTTGGGAGGAAGGGCGAGAGAAGGGAAGACTAGGCCCATTTATTCCTACTGTTTCTATTGAGACAACACTTCAAAGCAATATTTGGATAGTAAACACATGCCTTGGGTACCTTTTATTTATGTACCCATAGAGTCCTTTTTTTTTAGACAGAGTTTTGTTCTTGTTGCCCAGGCTGGAGTGCAATGGTACGATCTCAGCTCACTGCAACCTCTGCCTCCCAGGTTCATGCCATTCTCCTGCCTCAGCCTCCCATGTAGCTGAGATTACAGGCATGTGCCACCACACCTGGCTTATTTTATTTATTTATTTTTGAGATGGAGTCTCGCTCTGTCACCCAGGCTGGAGTGCAGTGGTGCCATCTCAGCTCACTGCAACCTCTGCCTCCCGGGTTCAAGCAATTCTCTGCCTCAGCCTCCCCAGTAGCTGGGATTACAGATGCCCACCACCACGCCTGGCTAATTTTTTTTGTATTTTTAGTAGAGACTGGGTTTCACCATGTTGGTCAGGCTGATCTTGAACTCCTGACCTCAAGGGATCCACCCACCTCGGATTCCCAAACTGCTGGGATTATAGACATAAGCCAACCTGCCCAGCCAAGAGTCTTGAATTATCTTTTTCCCAAAAAACATTGATATGGGAAATTTCCAGTGGGGAACCACCTACAAAGCCAAAGAGGAGAGATGCTACAGTTCCCTGTGATAACAGAAATTCACCTTCACAGACTCACCCTATCCCCAAGCATGGCAGAGTGAATCCCGTTTGATCCTGCTGTGCCATCAAGACCAAATCCCTCCTCACCCCACCAATCAGCTGTGGGGGAGGGATGGGAAAGGTAGCTCTGAAACTATTTCACATCCTCCTATTCATTCAGCTCACATCGCTACCCCATGGGCGGCCACTGAGCTGGTGTTGGGGGCAAAGGAAAGTAAGATCCCCATCCTTAAGGATCCCCCAGTCCCATCCCCCTGTGCAACAGGTACTGAAATCTAAATAATGCACGTGACCCTCCTAGCAAACCAGATATGTCCTAATGAAAAGTCAATCTGTAGTTACTCACTTGAGATTAAACCTAAGAGTAAATAATTTAGCCACAATGATAAATCTGGCAGGGTGTCCAAACTTTTGGTTTTCCTGGGCCGTACTGGAAGAAGAATTGTCTTGGGCCACACATAAAATACACTAACAGTAGCTGATGAGCTTAAAAAAAAAAAAAAAAAAAAAAAAAAAAAAAAAAAGGGCTGTGCATAATTTTCATGATATCCACCATCACGCATAAGCAAAAAAGTCCTCACGTTCAAAGGGTTGGACACAGCTGCATGCTGTCCAGTACAGTAGCCATGAATCACATGTGGCTATATAAATGTAAATGTAATTATAATTAGATAAAACTAAAAATGTAGTTCCTTGGCCGGAGGTGGTGGCTCACGCCTCTAATCCCAGCCCTTTGGGAGGCCGAGGCTGGTGGGTCACGAGGTCAAGTGATAGAGACCATCCTGGCCAGCATGGTGAAACCCCGTCTCTACTAAAAATACAAACAGCTGAGCATGGTGGCACAAGCCTGTAGACCCAGCTACTCAGGAGGCTGAGGCAAGAGAATCACTTGAACCTGGCAGGCGGAGTTTGCAGTGAATCAAGATTGCACCACTGCACTCCAGTCTGGGTGACAGAGTGAGACTCTGTCTCAAAAAAATAAAAAATAAAAATAAAAAATGTAGTTCCTCAGTTGCACGAGGTACATTTCAACTGCTCCATAGCTTGTATATGGGGCTACTGTATTGGACATCACAGGTTGAGGACACATTTATCACAGACTTCTATGGAACAGCTCTGAGCCTCACTACTCAGAGTGGTGTAGTTAGGTCCACACTAGAGCTACAATTCAGTTCAGAGCGACAGTTCTCATGGTGGTATTCCCTGAACAGCAGCATCATACTACCTGTTAGAAACAGATTCTCAGTGCCACTCCAGACCTACTGACCAAGTGACTCAGAAAAATCTGAGGGTGGAGCCCAGAAAGCTGTTGTAACAAATCCTCCGGGTGATTCTGATATGCGCTTAAGTTTGAGAACCGTTAGTTACAGAGTATTAATTAAATCCCAAAAAGACACTCGTCAGCCTCCTAAATATTTGAAAATGTATCAGGCTTTATCACAAGATAGATCCAAATTTAAGTCTCAGACCTGCCACTTAAGGGCTGTATGTGTAGTTGGCCAGTTACTCAACAATCTAAGCCTCTGTCTGCTCAGTTGTAAAATGGGGGAATAATAGTAGCTGTCTTAGAGGTCTGTTGGATGGGATTAGATGATGCATGCAATGTGTGTGGTACATGGGTTAGCCCGGATGAAGACTCCATAAAGGTCAGTGTGTCGCCATTACCCACGTCTGCCTCCCGGGCAGTGATGGACACAGCTGACCATCAACCTGGCTTACTACGTGGGCTTTTAGGGTAGCCTTTTTCACTAATAAATTGGTAAAACTGAGTCTTCAGATGAGTGTTACGTCTAAACAAGAGGTGCTTTCTCGAAAGCTTGTCACAGAGGGCTTTATGCAGGAAATTCACCCCTGTCGGGCAATATGTTTATGACCTGGGGAAAAAAACCCAAATATGACCTAATGAGAGTCCCTCACTGGGCTCTGGGCAAAAGTTCTGCCTGGATTATGTGAAGTGTGGCAGATGCACCAAGCCAGAGTCCTGAGGTCCTGAAACAGCAGAGAATTCAGGAGCAGATAAAGGGAGGTTCCTGCTACCTCAGAGGGCCAGGGTATGAGAAGAGGTCATTTCTGCGCTGCACCCTGGCTCATTGTTTTATTCCAGGGGGCTTTGCTTGTCTCTCACATTCAAGCAAAGCACAGCTCCCAAAAGAGAGGAGGGGAAGTGAGAAGAGAGGAGAGAATAGGGGAGGGGAGGGGAGGGCAAAGGAGGGGACAGGAGAGGAGAGGGATTAAAAGATAAAATATGGCCTTGTTTACCCATCCCAGTATTACATTCCCACCCTTCTGGGGGATTCCATGAATGAAAACACAACACCTGCTGGGCGAGGGGCTGTGGAAGAGGAGAAAGGGTGATGGAAATGCAGCACCCGGGGGCAGATCTATTCTTAGTCCCATGAATTTCCTCCTGGCCCCCAAAGGCCTTCCCCCATTCTGATGTTTGCTTCCTTGACTTCAGTGTTTTTTCTCTTCCCGACCATCCTCCCAGCTGCCATGCTCAAGCTTTTGAAATGCATAATTTGTTTTAATTACAAAATAAAATAATTTCTCCCATAGAGGGTTCTTCCTGGCCCTAAATTTCCTATCAATTCCTTCTCCCTCTGCATCCACATCATATTCATCAAACCCTTCTTTAAACTTATCTCATTCTGTCTTTGGAGTTCCTGAACATTTTCCACACTGGGCTGTGGGCTCCTTGAGGGCAGGTACTCCGTGAACACATTTTTCCTTCCCAACAGACCTTAGTTCAGTAGCTTGGCACACCGAGGCTGCCCAGTTAGTATTGGACTAAGTGAATGTGTTTGCCAAATGAATTTGGCTATTTGCCAGCTCTGCAAATTTCAACTCTTTGTCCAACACCATCTTTCAAAACAGGTGGGTGTATTTTGAAGTAGAAATTGGAGACATTAAGCAGATTTTAAAAAATATATATTACTCTTTTTTGTCATTTAAGCATTACCCTCAATTGAGTAAAAAAAAAAAAGAGTATCTTCCCTGTTAAAGTTGGTTTTGTCTTCCAGCATCATAAAGCAAGAGGGGAAGTCTCGTTACTGATACAGGTACTCCCAGGCCCACAAAGTCTGAGGCCAGCCTTCTGCTCCTACAGTTTGGAGTGACTGGAGGCTGCAGCAAGGAAGGGTCCTGGCCTCTCTCACCAATCCCAGGACTCTCTGGAGAGGGTGCTGCCCACTATAAAAGGTAAGCCAAGTGTCCCAGTTTTCCCTGCCCTCAGTCCCCAGGCCATAGACACCCATCACCTCTGAGATTCACTCATTCCTATAGGGCAGGCCTCTTGCATGATTCCTCCAGGTATTTCTGGGACTCCCTACGGGTGCCTACACAAATCCTGTCCCAGCTCATGCTGCAAATATCCTGGGATTTCACAGCCACAGCCTCTTGCTGGGAGTTTAGCTAAGCTCCATCTCCACCCCTGCTCCTCATCCACCTGCTGCTATCTTTGTGCATGGGACATGAGGGATTCTCCCCCAGCCCAGGCTGCCCTGGAAGCTGCCTTTTACCTCACAGTGAAAGTGGCCCATCTCATCTGCATGGAGAGGGAGAGTCCATGCTCAGTTACATGTTCCATAGCCAGGTGACCCAGCTCCCACGGTATTATGGAGGCTAACAGAGAGGTTCATTCAACACACCTAGGACCTGGTAATGAATGCTACTCGGGTAGCTGGGTCACTCTCCACCTTAAACCTCTCCCGACTGTCCCTCCGGCCCCAACTTTGAGTCTGCATGGCACAGGATGGCTTCTTCCATGATGGGATTCCTCTCTCCAAAGCCTCATTGTCCTTTCCTGAATTTGAGCATCTGTCTGGCCTTCCCAGTCCATCAGATGGTCTGTAAACAAGTGAGCCTCATCTGGAAAGACAGTTTAAATTCCACCAGCTCAACCCAGGATCCTCAGCTTCCTTATAAATCAGTGGATGCAAGTAGGTATTTTAGGAGAGGAGCTGCCACCTGACGTCAAAGACAAGTTGACCTGAGTCCCAACTCTGGCTTCCCCAGGCATCATCCATAGAAGGCTCTGCCAGCTGGCTCTTGTCCAGGCAGGGAAAGTCTGCCAGGGTCAGGGGAGCCCAGGAGTCTGCCCCGCCACGAGCCTTTTTATTCCCAGTTCCCTGGGCAAATGTGGTGTGGGCTGGCTCCTCAAAGCCAGCAGCTAAAAGGTCAGGTGATGCCAAGAGCAGCTAGATCACAGAGTTCAAAGACCTCAAAGGTAAGGTGAGCCTCTCTTGAGACCCTGAGTCAGAACTTGGAGCTACCCAAGTCTACTCACTGGGCTATGCATCTTCCCAGCTGGTTGTGTGCACTGTACTGGCTTGGTAAGTGATTGTAGCAATAAACACTTCATCAGTTGTATTTGTTAACTGAAAATACTAGCATCAGCAGTTGACTTGGCATTTCTTCTGGCCTGAAGTTATTCTATGTGTGCCTACTTGTTTCTGAGGCTCAAGAAAAATTTGTACCAGATGCCCCCTGCCCTCTCCCCATCACCTCCTACCAGGGTCAAGACCCACATCACTCCTCATCGGGGTTATTTAGTGGCCCTTTTTGCCCCATTCTCCCCGCTGGGGGGGGGGGGTGTTCCTGGCCCAGTGGGGGAAGGGAGGCTCATAGTCCCAGGAAGAGCTTTGTTTCATAGAGGATAAAATCAGTGCTTAAGGAGATTGAGGATGCCTGGAGAATACATCAGGTGCCAAGGATCAACAAAGATGAGCATAGTGCAGGGTTCATTCATGAAGTACCTTCAGTGCAAAGTTAAGGAGTCTGGACTTTATCTTGAAAGCGTGGGTGTGGGGGCACTGGCGGACAGGAGGAGCCAGAGGAATGAGTCGATGTGTACTTTTAAAAGATACCACTGCCAGGGACAGAGAGGAGGAATGGGAGGGGAATAGGAGTGCAGCCTGGAGGTCTTCACTGGAATTTAATCAATCAATTCATGTTTATTATTAGTGCCTACTGCATGATGGTTCTAGGCATTGAGACACAGCAGGAAACAACTCAGGAAAAGACCCTGCCCTGGATCAGGTTAGAGCTCACAGTAAGGTTGTTGGAGAGAGGGGTTGCAGGAGGAAGAATAGAAACCAATAAGCAAGGAAATGCATCCCATATATGTCTGATCATACAAAGAGCTGCAGAGAGAAATCAAGCACAGGAAAGGAAAGCTCTCTCTGGTAAGGTGACATTGGAGCAGGCACCAGAAGAAAGAGACAATGGGGTTAGGAGATGCCATGGGAATACATAGGCAGAGGGAACACAGCAAGAGAAGGGTGTGAGGGAGTGCAGTAGGCAGGGGCTGGAGCTGTGTGGTGAGGTCAGAGGGCAGAGGGGTCAGCACAGCTAAGGGGTAGGGTAAGTTGAGGGTGATAAGACATGAACAGTTTCAGGTGGCTGAAACTGGGGTGGAGGCAAGGTAGGGGTGGGAAGGGATAGGAGGGACGTGTAGTGTTTGAGGCAGGGCATGCTGTAGAAACAATCTTTCTCTGCAGCAGATGCCCACTCAGCTCAGCGCTTCATTGATTACCTGTTAGGTGAGATAGGCATTGAAAATCCCCAGCGCTGGATGTGGTGTTTGCAGTGCTGCAATGCTGGCTTAAATAAACTCTGCAGTAAGCATTGTACCATTCTCATCCCATCCATGGCTTTCACACCAACAACTAATCCTTTTGGAGTGATGCCTCCAGGCACTGCAAGTACATCATCTCAGACAGTGTGGGCCCAACTTACAACTGTCTTTAAGATTCTAGTGCCCAGAGAGAAGACAGGTAATGTGACAGGGTCCAGGAAGGCTGGACTCTAGCTAAGTGGGCCACACCATACATACTTGGACGTGAAAGAAGTTCTCAAAACCAGAAGATCCTGGAAAATGTTAGCTGCCATTGGAGTGGCTATATGTGTGGCTCTGTTTTGTGTGTTCAAACTATTTTTGTATGATAGAAGTGTAATTCTAAAGCACCCACTTTCCAAATTAAACAAAGGAACGGGGGAACGAAGCACCAGAGAGACTCACCCAGAGGCCTTGAAAGCAGGTGGAGCCAACAACCTGAGCTGGAAAGGTCTAGAAAATGTGTGTACGTGTGCCTGTATGTGTATGTGTGTGTGTGCATGTGTGCATGTGTATGAGTGAGAAACAGGGAGATTACTCTGCAGAGCTTGACAAGCAGGCAGATCCACCCTACCCTTAGGGTTCTGACTCTGTGGAGCTGGGGCAGGACTCAGTAATCTGCATTTGCACCCCTGCCAGACACCCTGAAAGATTCTGATGCAGGTAAAGCCCTTCTAGAGGTACAGTGGAAAGGGGAAAACGTGTTTTCTTCTCTCCACCAACTGAAGGAAAAACTGCTTTTTCCCTCCACTGCTCCAATACTTCCAACCACTACATGTGCAGGGGATTTTCAAACCAAGCAATTTTCCAGTTCTTGGTGCACAATAACTAGGTGCTCTACAATCCATTCGATTCTGATACAGTCTACCTGGAGTCAGCACGAATGCCATGGATTGAAATCTGTGTTTAGACCCAGGGTAGGCCCACCATTGCCTTTCAGCGTGTGGACTGTGAACTAGGGGTGTCCTTCAAACTGGAAACAAGGGTCTTGTGGGGCAAAGGCCTTCTGACTTGGGCAAAGGCATATTCTTCTGGGAGCAGCAGGAGAGACGGAACAGGTAGGGCATCATTGCCAGCAAGATGCCTCCTGCTCCCAGAGCTAGATGTCTTCAGGAGGGACAAGATCCAGACACAGGTTTAGAACAAAATGTGATGAATTGGAACCAGCCTTAATGATTGATGGGAGAAGGTGCTACATTCAAAATGAATGAGGAGCCCACGGAGGATGTTTGCGGGTTTCATTCCCTGCTCCCGAATTCAGCCCCTTGATCTTCCTTTGCAGCCATCTCTCCCTTTACTCTCAGACCATGTGGCTCAACTGGGGCTGACCTGCCCACCTTGCTCCTAAGGTAGATGTGTGACCTGGCCTGGCCAACGGATAGATCCATTCCCCTGGCTGCTGTGATTGGTGCAGGGATGTTCATGTGACCCAAGCCAAAAAAAAGGGACATTGGCTGGAACTACTGGGAAAGCTGGATCTCATTCCACTGTGGTTGGCAAACCTGGAGTTGCTGGGGCCACACTTGCCTCTATATTGACAGAGGATCCCTGAGAATGAAGCTTGCACAGAGGAATGTGGACCCTAGAGATGGAGAAAGCTAATACTTGAGCACCCAGACCCAAATATGCCTGAAGCTACTACTATCCCTGGACTTTTCAATTGCATGAGCCAACAAAGTTCCTTTTTCATTTAAGCCAATTTGAGCTGTGTTTTTGACATTCACTATGGAAACAATCCTAACTAATAAGGAGCCAACAGGAGAAAAAAAGATGAAGGTTAGCTCTTTTTTTTTTTTTTTTTTTTTTTGAGACAGTTTTGCTTCCGTAGCTCAGGTTGGAGTGCAATGGCACAATCTCCGCTTACTGTAACCTCTGCCTCCTAGGTTCAAGTGATTCTCCTGCCTCAGCCTCCCGAGTAGCTGGGATTACAGGCATGCACCACCATGCCCAGCTAATTTTATATGTATATGTATATGTACGTGTGTGTGTATATATATATATTTTAGTAGAGACGGGGTTTCTCCATGTTGGTCAGGCTGGTCTTTAACTCCCGACCTCAGGTGATCTGCCCGCCTCGGCCTCCCAAAGTGCTAGCATTACAGGCTTGAGCCACCGAGCCCAGCTGAAGGTTAGTTCTTTACAAGTCTTTTTGCTCTCATAAAGTGTAATTTAATTAATGAGGCCTTACATTACTTTATTGGAAAAGAAAATTTCTTCTCCTCAATTGTTTTGTGTCCCCAAAACATGCAGTTCCCTAGGGAATGTGACCGACATCAGAAAGAATGAAAACCTTCACTGCCACTAAGGTTGACGACTATTTCATGAAGGATTGTGCACCACAATCATGAAGAACCACCCACCAGCATACTCCCCACCTTATTCCAATCCATCTTCCACAGACGCACCAGCATGAATCGTGGCACATTTTTGCTTAAAACCCTCCAAGCGCTTCCCATCACACCTAGAATGAAGTCAGAGCCCTTCCAGCCCTGTGTGGCCTGATCACTTTCCAGCCTCATCTCACGCCCATCTCCACCCATCCAACATGGGCCTCTCTGTCACTTCCTTGATGATGGCAAGCTTGATTCTGCCCCAGGGACTTTTCACATGCTGCTCCTTCTGCCTGGAATGCTTTCCCTACTCCACTCACCCTCAAGTCCCAGTCTAAAGTCCTGTTCTTACAGATGCTTTTCCTGCCATCTTCTTCCTATCTGAAGGTCCCTCCCTCAATACCCTTTGTAGCATCCTGGTTATTTTCTTCACACAGTTTATAATCATATATTCACTAATGAGTTTGCTTATTGTCAACAAACTTCATGAGGGGAGGGATTTGGTCACTGGTTATGCTACTCAGAGTATGGTCCAGGGACCAGCAACATCAGCATCACCCAAGAGCCTGTTAGAAACCAGAGGTCTTGCCCCAGGCCACTGACTGGCAATCCTCAGTGACTAATGTGCCCAGTGAAGTTTGCAAACTTCAACTTCTAAGGGTCCTTCCTCTGCTCTAAGACACCTTCTGCCCTCATCCTTCCCCACCATGAGAGGAGTCAGAGCTGCTGGCTTCTGTGCATCTCTTTCCATTCTTCTTCCCTTCCCCCAGGAAGAATTAATATTAACCACTAGGGCCACCAAACACAGAGGATGCCGTGAAAAGTTCCTCAAAGAGCTGGGAGCCCTAGCGGGCTTATGTGAGAGCCCCGAGACAGGCGTGCAGCTCACGAACAAGCTGGACACACAAGAGGCCAATTTGTTGGCACCTGCTGTGCCTGGAAGCCAGGATGGAATGTCATGAGGCAGGGCCTGGCAGCAGTTCAGAGAGTGCAGCCTTCCTCCCAGGCTCCTGTTCTCAGGCTCACACAAACCCAGGAAGGGCAGAGACAGGGAATGTTTGCACGGCAGATAGACTTTCTCCACTCCTCCCTCTGCCCAGCCAGAGTGGAGTCGAAAGGGCACACTTGATTTTAGTTCAAGTTTGGGCCAGAGTCCTCCTTTGATCTGACAGGCTTGTCTTTTCTTGGGTTATTTATTTGTAGAAACCCCTCTGGTTTCCTACTACTTCAAATACACCTACAGGAAGCCACTGGCAGGTGGGGTTCTAACGCATAGGCCTGTTTTACTGCCCTGGGTGCCACCAGCTTATTGTGATGGGATCAGTTACCTGGATCTCTGCATGCAGGTGAAATTTACAGCCCTGGGCTATAGAACAAAAGGCCCTATTCTATGAAAGAAAATGGGTCTGATAAAGCTAGCTGGGAGGAGTGGCCAGAAACAGGGAGTCCTGGGTTCTAGTCCTGAGAGACCATGGCAGGTCTTCCCTGGGCCTCAGTATTCTCTCTCTAAAGTGAGACCCAGGGAAATGCATATTTTAACGCTTACTTGGGCCAGGGAGCTGTGACAGAGATATGTAATGATAACAGTTCCTGACTGCATAATCTCAGCTCGCAATTCTGAGCTCCGGGACCCCTAACTCACCACTAGGGGACCCCAGGGTTCCACATAATCGCTTTTCCCTCCAACCCAACATTTTGCTATGGAAATTTTCAAACTCACAGCCAAGTTGAAATAATCTCACAGTGAACACTAATACAGCCACAACCTAGATGCTACCAGTAACATTTTGCCTCTTTATTGCATATCTATCTGTCCATCCAGAAATCAATCTTAGTCTTTGGATGCATTTCACAGTAAATTAAAAACACCACGGCAATATTTCCCCCTAAACACTTCAGCCTACATATTATTAACTAGAGTTCCATATTCTTTTTTTTTTTCATCTTTTGAGGGAAATTTTACATGTAAATAAAACACACAAACCTAAAGCACACACTTGTTGAGTTTTGACAAATGCGTATGTCTCTGAAACCCAGATCCCCAGGAAGGTCTGGAACATTATCATCACCCCAGAAAGTTCCCTCATCCCCTTCCCAGCCAATTCCAACAAGAGGCAACCACTCTTCTAGGTGAGAAATACCAGAAACATTCCATAGATTCACTTTGCCTCTGCTAGGACTTCATGTAAATGGAATGATCCAGTATGCAGACCTTTGTACAAGACTTCTTTCACTCAACATGCTTTCGGGATTCACCTACGTTGCTGTGTGTATCAGTAGTTCATTTCCTAGAATGGCAAAGGAATATCCAATTGCATTAATATATTCTACCACACAATTGCCTTACTATTACTGCTTCAGGGAACTCCAACAAAATGGGATTTGGGAGCAAAAAGAAGGCACGGGCCGGGTGTGGTGGCTCACACCTGTAATCCCAGCACTTTGGGAGGCTGAGGCAGGCAGATCACTTGAGGACAGGAGTTCGAGACCAGCCTGGCCAACATGGCAAAACCCCAACTCTACTAAAAACATAAAAATTAGCCGAGTGTGGTGGCGCATGCCTATAGTCCCAGCTACTTGGGAGGCCAAGACAGGAGCCGAACCCGGGAGGCAGAAGCTTGAACTCAGGAGGCAGAGGTTGCAGTAAGCTGAGATCATGCCACTGCACTTCAGCCTGAGCAACAGAGTGAGACTCCATCTCAAAAGAAAAAAAAAGAAAAAGAAAAAAAAAAAAAAGAAGGCACAACTTTGCTACCAAAATGCAGCAAGAATGAGCTGTGTTTGCCGCCATCCTTCTCCAACCCAGCAAGACACTTTGGAGGCAGGTGTCCTCGGCCCAGTTCCCAGTTCCACCACTCATTTGCTGTGTGAACCTGGGCAAGTTCTGGTACCTCCCTGTTCTGCAGCTTCCTCATCTGAAAGATGCTAGTGACAATAGGACCTTCCTCAAACAATAGTTGTGAGGAAGAGTGAGGTAAGCACATGTTCCATAAATGTTACTAAATGTTATTGAGGAGGAGCTTTGACTTTTATTTTTATTTATTTATTTTTTGAGATGGTGTCTCACTCTGTCTCAAAGAGCTTCAGTGCAGTGGCATGATCACATCTCACTGCAGCCTCAAATCCCTGTACTCAAGCGATCCTTCCATCTCAGCCTCCCGAGTGGCTGGGACTACAGGCACACACCACCATGCCGAGCTAATTTTTTAATTTGTTTATTCTCACTATGTCATGTTGCCCAGGCTGGTCTTGAACTCCTGAACTGAAGTGATCCTCCTGCCTTGGCCTCCCAAAGGGCTGGGATTACAGGCATGAGCCACCATAGACATAGTTTGACCCCTGCATGTTCCACTTAGTGGCTCTGCAGGTCTGGGAAATTTCTGTAGGTTTTTTTTTTAAAGTAGGTATGGCTTCACTATATTTTATAACATTATCTCATGGATTTATTTTTCCTCTTCCTGGTTTTCTCCTTTCCCTCCCCATGACTTCCCTTTGCATTTTTAAGCTAAGATTCCTGTGCAGCTTATAAGGCTGTTAAGTATCTTCTGCCTAATTGAGGTTTCGAGAGGATTCAAAGAGATAATATATATGAAATGCTTAGGAAAGCACCCGGTTTGCAGTTAGCTCTCTTATATAAAAGTTATTTTCCATTGTTAGCTGTGTTCTCCAAAAGGGCAGAGCAGAGACTGATTTGCTGAAAACAAATGTGTATGCTCAAGGCATACTTTTGAAAGAGTCTTGCCCTGAGAAGTCAGGATACCAGGCTCACAGGTCACCCTTGTGCTCCCTGCCCTACAGATGCTATTAAAAATGGAATTCAAGGGAGCAACTGCAAATTGCCTGAAGTATCTCCTGGGCCTTCAGCCTGGTCTCCTAGGGGCTGTAGCCCACGCTTGGTTTATAGCCAGGAGAAGTTGCCAGGCAGAAAGAAGAGCTCCTGCCTCAGGCTCTGGCTGCATTTGCAGAGCTGAGCTGTGGCCCAGGATGCTGGCCTAGTTTCAGCTGTAGTCGGCCGTGTTGCCTAAGATCTTCCAGAGGCTTCAGTTGGAAAAAGTTATTCCTTGCTTTTCTCCATAAAATGAGAGAAAGTGGTCCTGGCAGAGAGAGGAGGTGGCACTGTCATCTCAGGGCAGGCCTTGCTGGCTCGCTGAGGGCCTGCAGAGGCCTAGGGGACAGTGCCTGGTTAGAATCTGAACACAGATCTCTCTGACTCCAGCTTGTTCCTGCCTCTGTCAGTTTGCTTCTGGGTATTAAATTTGGAAGTTGTGTTTCCAGCACCTGGGTCCAAGGAATAACCTTAAAAACCCTCAAGCCCGTGACTTGCCCCAAGGTTCTATAACAAAGATTCAAAGCAAAGTCTCAATTCAACCCAGTGCTCTTGCTCACATATTAGGTTGAACAATACAAAATCATCCATATTCAACTGTCTTGATCTATAATAATGTCTATTCTATGCAATTCAACCTATACATTTATTCAGTCCTTCTTATGTATACACCATTGTCCTTAAGTCTGGGAGGTGGGGTTGGGAGAGCAGAGAGATGAGAAAACAATGCTTGCCCTTAGAGCTTATGTTCTAGAGCCCTTAGAATCTAATCTCTCTGTTTTGATCTTCTCTCTCAAGTAGTCCTACCTCTTACTATGAGATCCATGCCATTTGAATTGGGTCAATTCCCTTCTTAGGGTTTCAAAGACCACCATATTGTAAGGCTTCCCAAATCTCTGCCTTGAGCCAGGGTCTCCACTCTGTTCCAGAGCCCTCTCTGTGATCCACACTTTCACAGGATGGACCTCCTAGAGTCACGCTTGTTCAGCGAGATTTCTCACTCCCAGGCCAAACAGACTGGGCCAGGGGCACAAGGGACCAAAGCTGGGCTGATTATTTTTCTCCTGGTTTTAGTCCCTTCTTGTGGCCTGGCTGTATTCCTGCCTTTGATGCTTGGAGACATTCCCTATGTCCTTATTGTAAATCCAAACCCCCTGCTTTTTTCCCCCTTTCCATTTGACTAAATGTAGCTAGACTTGGTTTCTCTTACTTGCAACCAAAAGTCTTAGTTCTTCAGCCCATACATGAGTGATGTGATTTTTTCCTCCCAGGGTCTTAAATGGGCATCGGAACTTTCAGCCACAACAAACACTTTTCTGCATAGATTTCTACCCTATTTTCCATGTCTTTCCTGTGCTAACAGTACCATCTCTGGTGGCCAGGACTTTGTAAGAACAGAGGAAGTCATTCTCCTGACTCACCCGGTATCCCAGGGCTGGACAGGAGTGAGTTGTGCAGGCTTGAAGGGCTCATGATGATAGTACATGTGGGTGTGGGCCACTGGGACATTTTGCCCCTCAGCTATTCAGGCACCCATTGGGAGCTACTCTCGTGCGTTTACCATTCAATCCATGTTGGAACAAAGACAAGCTGAAAATCAAATAAACGCCTTCCAGACACTTAACACTGCACACACTTTATCTTCCTCCTCCTTCAGGACTGAAAATGAGATAAGCACCACCTTACTTGGCTGTTCTCCAAGGTCCTGGCATACAAGGGGAAAAGGGAGGGGGTGAGACTATCCCTCAAAGTATGTTGGGACATGAAAGCAGAGGCATAAACCCTTCTTTGAATGGGGAGAAATGAGATATATATATATATTTGTAAACCACACTTCAGTATGAAAGAAGACGATGGCAGAGGAAATGTCAGTAAGCTGAGTCAGAATGTTTCCAATGCCATAAAAGCAAATGCTGTCTTCTATATGCAACTATTAAAAGTAACAGCAAAAACGCAATTACTTTTGCACCAACCTAGAATAATATTTTTGCTTCTACTAGTTACTAATCGTACGTCTCCAATTACAACACACACACACACACACACACACACTGGAAGTAGCCCATGGAGTCCAAAAAGGTTCTGATTCTGGTGTCAATGTCATACTTCAAGGGCCTTCTGTGTGCCAGGTATCAGGCTATTTACTATTACATGGTTTAACTCCCACCACATCTCAGAGGTTAAGTGATTTGTCCAAATTCACATAATTGGCAAATGGTACTTCTATTCCAGGGTCCCAGTTAACAGAATTTCAAGCCATTGCATTTTCTCACCACTCTGCTGTGCCAAGGAACGAACAATTCCAACAGAAGACAGCAGTGAACTCTCGATCAAGCACTTCTTCCTGCCCTGCAAACTTTGCCTCCTCTCACCCTTGTTCTTGAACTTACCCTGTCCCCCTTGAAGTTCTGCCCATAGCCTTCTACTTCCTCATCATCTATTCAGTGCAGGAGGACCTCTCTATCCTGACATTCACAGTGGCCTCCTGATGGTCAGCCCATCTCCAGTTTCCTCCTCCTTCCAGTCCATCGCCTACACTGCTGCCAGGATAGTCTTTCTCATAGGAAAATCTTGTATTTTACACCCTTCCAAAACCCATGTTGCTGTATGAGGTCCCTCAAGAAGTGGCCCTTAGATGTCTACTCAATCTCACCTGTTCTCTCGCTTCATGACCCATGCCACCTTCTAACTTACACTCTGGCCATGCTAGTACCACCAGAAGACCCCCTGTTCACCCAATGTCCGACATGAGCTCATGGTCTGTGCCTTTTATCACATTGCTATTTCTGCTGGAAGGCTCTTCTCCAGCACCAATGCCTGGAGGAACCCTACTACCCATCAAGCCTTTAATAAATTTCCAAGAAGAATGAATCACTCTTTCTTCCTTATTTTCCACCTCTATTCAGCATAGGTCTCTTATTATTATAGAATTTTATTACGTGGCTTTCCCATGCTAGAACATGAACGACTGGAGGGCAGGGAACCTTATTTTCTTCCCTTTTCTATCTCTGATTGAGGGCCTGGCCCAGACTAGGAATTCAGTAAAGGCTTGTTGGATGAATCACAGAATCAATGCTCAACAGATCAATGAACAAATGACTCATGTTAACTCTAAAAAGAACCTCACCTAGAGAGGGATTAGATTTGTTAGCCAATCACTGGCTGCATCCCTGTCTTACATTCACCCTTTGTTTGCTCCCTGGCCCTGCTGTGGAGCTGCAGCGACCCCAGGATTGTCTGCCCGCCTCCCCTCCCCTATGCCCTGCCCCTCCCCCTCCCACAGAGTCACTCCAGGGACTCCCATGGGGGCTAGCACCACCCTGGCACTGGCCCCTGCCAACTGGTCCACAGGCGAATGCCTGACTCAAGCCAGACCAATAAGTTGTTTCCCTGGATCCTGGGTTTGGAGCTAGAAAGAGTCTGAAATCTGTCTCACTGCTGTGGTGAAAGTTACTCAGTACAAGGCAGCAACCCCATCAGCTGCCCCATTCCCTGTTGGCACTGGAGCCTTGCAGCCCTGTTTTCAGCCGTCCCTGAGCCTGCCTCCCCCAAAGGTGTTTCCAGAATTTCATTTCTCAATCCTATCTCAGATTATCTGCACCTTCACCTTCTCTGTTGCCTTGGAGCTGGGTTTCTGTCACTGACAATCCCAGAGCCCTGACGAGTAAGGGGATGAGCAGACAGACCTGGGAGAAAACTGAGCCAGACTGTAGGTGAGTCCGTGGGGATCACCACAGTGAAAAGGAACCCCCTTCCCTCCACATCAGCAACTTTAGGGAGCAGCAAAGTCCCTGACAACATGGCTTCTCCTCACCCACCCTACACTACACGTCTCCTTGGGAAAATAACAAGAAGATGACGGCTGGGCATGATGCCTCACACCTGTAATGCCAGCACTTTGGGTGGCCAAGGCAGGTGGATCACTTGAAGCCATGAGTTTGAGACCAGCCTGGCCAACATGGTGAAACCCTGTCTCTACTAAAAATATAAAACAATTAGCTAGGCGTGGTGGCACATGTTTGTAATCCCGGCTACTTGGGAGGCTGAGGCATGAGAATCACTCGAACCTGGAAGGTGAAGGTTGCATTGAACTGAGATTGTGCTACTGCACTCCAGTCTAGGCAACAGAACGAGACTCTATCTCAAAAAAAAAAAAAAAAAAAAGAAGATGACAATAAAGAAGCTGCCACCACTCTGTCCTTGTACACATGCCCAAAATCCCTGACTAAGAATCACTCCCCTGGCCAGCTCCCGCCAAAGACACCCCTCCGACCCCTCCTACATGCACCTCCCACCTCTCCCACCCCCAACCCTCACATTTCCCTGCTCTGCCCGTCCCTTGCCTGGACAGCCATAACAGCCTCCTCTCCCTGAACACTACTTTGCCAATGGAACCTTCCCAAACACGTATTCACTATGCTCCAGTCTTGTTCTAAAGCTTTCAGTGCCGCCCTCTCCCCACCATCACTGCTTACAAACTCTTGACGGCTTAGCAGAGAGTGGCCCTTACCTAACTCATCACACCTTGGGCCAGCTCATTTCCAGCGTGTGTCAGGCACAGTGGGCCATGCATTGTCTCTTGGGTCATCCTTGAGCATCTCTGCCTCTCTGCCTTCACTTGCTCAGCTCCCCTGCCTGGAATCCCTTCCCATCCATTCAGGTATTTCACTTCCTTTCATATATTTCAATCTGGCCTCATTTTTGAGAACCTCCCTGATAACAGCAATTTGACAGGGCACTTCCTAGTTAACCTACTTGCTTACTCTCTCTCTCTCTCTCTCTGTCTCTCTCTCTCTGGTGCTCATTTTGCTCAACTACACAGGACATTTAGATTAAGAGTAGCCTCATCCACCTCATTTGTCCAGCACACGAGTAACTAGAACTGGGCCTAAGGAGTGAACTGGCCTGAGAACTCTCAGGTCACTGGCAGAGTCAGTAACCGATCCCACGGCGTGAAGTGGGTGAGCAAGAGGGAGGAGGCCAGGGTGACTCAGGGGTTTGTAGCTGGAGTAGAGAGTAGGCTCCTTGCCAAGGCAATGGTGAGCAGATTTCCCAGCTGGCTGGGAGTTCCTGCTGAATTAGAAGTGCTTTCAGATGGCCCATGTAGAGGTGCAGTGGGCAGTTGCATAGGTGGGTCTGGAGATCAAGAGAGAGACATGGACTCTAGATATATTTTAAAGAGATTGGCCAGGCACAGTGGCTCATTCTCCTGTAATCCCAGCACTTTGGGAGGCCAAGGCAGCACTTGAGGTCAGGAGTTCGAGACCAGCCTGGCCAACATAGTGAAACCCTATCTCTACAAAAAATAGCCAGGTGTGGTGATGCATGCCTGTAATCCCAGCTACTTGGGTGACTGAGGTGGGAGGGTCACTTTAACCTGGGAAGCAGAGGTTGTAGTGAGCCAAGATAGCACCACTGCACTCCGGCCTGGGCAACAGAGCAAGGCTCTGTCTCGCTCTCAAAAAAAAAAAAAAAAGTCTAAAGAGATCCCTGCAGCTGGGGTGTGTATGTGTGTGTGTGTGTGTGTGTGTGTACGCACGCGCTCATTAGAGAACACAATGACCGTGAGGAGGTTGAGGTCTGAGTTCTGGGAGCACAGAAAAGATTCACGTGGAGTGACCCTGCATGGCCTACTTAGTCCCTCTTAGGCAGCTGCACCCCATATTGCAGGGCTGTCCCTACTTTCAGAAGCTGGGGAAACTGGTATCTTGGGTGCAGCTTCCTGCACCCCTTCTTTCCACCTGGGAACCCCTTCTCATCTATGGGCAGGCGGTGCTCCAGGACATCAAGAGATGGCTTCCTTCCTTTCTTGTTGATGCTCCTTGGAAGAATAACCCCAAGAGAGATCCTCCATAAATGGGATGATGTGAACTGAACTTCAGCCCTCTCCCTGGAAATGCCAGTCACTACCTGAGTCCAAGGCAAGAAGAAAAGGCCCCACAGGCTTGGGGCTTGGCCTGCTGAAGCTCTGCCCTTCCCCACAGCTGTTCCTGAGCCACAGGTCTACAAGGTGTTGAATGGACTGTCTGAGGCCAACCCAAGGTGTCAGAGCATGGAGCAGGAACAGCTGAGGGGCGGCTGTCCAGGAACTAAATCTCACAGTCCATTTCCCAGAACTGTGGAGCGTGAGTGGCTTCTCTATAGGAAAAAGGCTGGCAGAGGCCTGGTGACGAGGCCAGATAGGAGGAGTCCATGTGGCTTGTGGAGGCCAGAATAAGAATACGCTACCTCAGCTCTTCCAGACCTCAGTCTCCTGCAGGGGTACATCTCAGACGTTTTTTCCAGGCTTTCTGATAAATTACCCAATTTCTGTTTTATCTGGGTCATCTCCTTCTTAAAGTTCTGAAGATCATTATCTCCATTCAGTCTGCCACATTTGGGTACAGAACTGTGTCCTCTTGAGGATAAAGCCTCTTTGTCCCTGCAGAAGGCATTTGAGGAGGAGATGCACATGCTGGAGAGCTGTGCATCGTGACTTCACCATCTCTGGAAATCATGGAAGGAATCTCAGGAAGAGCTGAGCATCTCCACGGCTCACTGTTTCACCTTCTGCTCCTGGCTCCTCCCGGGTGGACAGGGACACTGATTTGCATCTGCTACCTGGCCAGCAAGCATCCTGCCACCCACAGCGCCCTTCTGCATTTTGACATTCTGAAGAAACCCACGGTTTTGCCAGAATGAAAGAAGATGGTCCCAGCCTCAGCCTTCTGAGCCCATGGAGTGAGGATCTATTTTCTCAGTAGCCTTGCTGGCCACTGCCCTTGGTGACTAGAATCATCACACAGGCACAAATTGCAGCTCTTTGTCAAAGGCATGTTGCTAGAGTGGATGAAATACCTGAAATATTGGATTCTGGGGGTCCTACTCGCAGGTGGTACAGCAGCGAAGGGACTAGGGACTTGATCTTCACTTTCTTCACAACATGGTCCTGAGTCATTGCTGGAGCTGTGGTGAGCCCAGACTGCACCCCAACCCGGAAGCTTTCTGTTGGTTCACATTTGCTTTATTGATATAAATAGATGATGCTTCCCAAAAAGCCCTAAGTTCACTCCTCACTAGTTTCCAAAAGCTACAGAAGGGCTGGGTGCAGCAGCTCACGCCTGCGGTTTCAACACTTTGGGAGGCCAAGGTGAGCTGATCACTTGAGGCCGGGACTTCAAAACCAGCCCGGCCAACATGGCGAAACCCCGTCTCTACTAAAAATACAAAAATTATCCTGGCATGACGGCGCATGCCTGTAATCCTAGCTACTTGGGAGGCTAAGGTAGGAGGATGGCTTGAGCTGGGGAAGTCAAGGCTGCAGTAAACCAAGATTGTGCCACTGCACTCCAGCCTGCATGGCAGAGTGAGACCCTGTCCTGCCCACCCCACCCCCAAAATAATCAAAAGCTACAAAAGAACCCCCTGGAGAACTTTTAAAATACACAATTTCCTAAGTCCTTTCCTGGAGATCTTCATTGTGAACGTTCTGGTATGGGACCCAGGACTTGATCTTTTAAAAATGTGCTCAGGGCTTCCAGTGCACAGCCAGGAAATGGAAACCACTGACTAAAGCCCCCAAGTCTTGTCACCAGAGTGAGTGATTATTAGGCTCTAGTATCAACAGCTGAGTTGCTAAGCCAGGAATTAGAACTTCACACTTATGCTTAGAAAGTGTCCTTTTCATTTCAGCCACCTTTGATCTTTCAGATCTTGAACTTATCACTCAAATCCTGCCCCCACTGAGTGGCTTCAGGACCACTGGCAGGCAGGCCTTTCTCCCTTCCACACGGGTTTGAGAAAAGAGATGACACTGTCTCTAAGCTGCTGTTAGTCACCAAGTTCACTCCTCACTAGTTTCCTGAGCAGTATCAGTACCACCTCAGTGAGAAGACAAGCTTACACACACCCTGTTTGAACATCAGTTCCCTTGACCCAGACGGCCAAGCACATGAATAGCTGCTCCAGAGGCCTGTGACTACAACGATGATGACTGCAGGCTAAGCACTACTGACAGGTGATCCACCCAGCAGGTGAAGCACAGGAAAGGTTTTCCTGGGGGAGGAAAAGCCTGCTTTGGGGTATCTGGAGACCTGCAGGACAAGCATGACGGACCCAGAGAGAGGGAGGGGAAGAGCGCTCTGGTTGGTTGAGTGACTATAAGTGAACGAGTCAATGCATGTCCCACACGGGCCTATGTGCGTGAGTTTATGGGGATGGGGGAAATGTCCAGCTCCATAATAGAAACCCTCTGGGCCTGACACTGCCAAAGGGTTAGATGGAAAGTATTCCATGACTGTCCTTCCCAAGTGTCTCCCCTTCCCTCTGCCACCTGGCCCGGCCCAAAGCAAAGTGGTCTGTATGGAGATTTACACTGAGGTGGGTGGGTAAAGGAAGCACCCGTCCCTCAGGCTGGAAGTGAGGTTTCGGGGTGGGAGTGTATGTGGCAGAGGGCATGCTTGCCCAGAACAGGGTCAGGCTGAATTTGATGAGGTGGGTGTGTCAGGAGGAGTCGCCCAGATCTAGAGGATGGAAGGAGGAGGGCAGGTGCTGGAATGTCTGCTGGCTTCACTAGTTGCCTTGTGTGTCTTTTCACAACACTCCAGGGTCTAAGCCATTTTTTCTGGTCCCATCCAGCCCCGCCTAGTGACTCGATCTAGCTCACTGACAGGATTTTCCACCTCAGTTATGGCCTGCCCACCTCATCCCAGGTCACAGTCAAAGTCACTGTGGGAGGGTTAAAGGCTGGAATGCCTGCTGTCCCAGATCCCACTATATCAAAATCATTTCATGGAACTGTCTGTCTTCCCTGGATGAAGACCAAGGAGAAGGAGACCAGAAAAGAAGACCAGAAAACCAGAACGAAGAGAAAGGTGATGATCAGCATGTCCCATATTGTCTCAAGTAGGGTCCACTGACAGGTTTTTTAGTGCCATGTTCATATACTCCCTGTATCATCCACACTGTGTGTAGCACAATATTTGCTCAATATATTTCTGGTTACTTTTTTTGAAACAGGGTCTCACTTTGTTGACCAGGCTAGAGTGCAGTGGTGTGATCACTGCTCACTGCAGCCTCGACCTCCCAGGCTCAAGAGATCCTCCCGCCTCAGCCTCCCAAGTAGCTAGAACCACAGGCATCCACCACCACGCCTGGCTAAATTTTAAATTTTTTTTAAAGACAGGGTCTAGCTACATTGGCCAGGATGATCTCAAACTCTTGGGCTCAAGCGATCCTCCTGCCTTGGCTCCCAAAGTGCCATCACACCCAGCCTCAATATATTTTTGAAAGGTATTCCTCCTCAGATATTAGCGTCATCGCCCACTAAATAATTGTCAAATCACTGGTTATGCAGAAAAATTTACCTTTATCCATATATGTATATGGATAATATTTATGGATATATATTATCCCTATATATCCATAACATCATTTTACAAATCATTCATACTTAGGAACATATGGATGAGCTGATTTGAAGGTCTTTCTAACACTTAGAGAATAAATGAGAAGTGGATATGGTGTGTGCTGGGTTCTGGGGCTGAGTTCTGCCCATGGGCACCCTGGGGCTGGGGCCATGCCCTGCTTTCCCAACACAAGGCTGGGCCACCTGGCTTCTCTCCTGCTCCCGCTCCCGCTCCATGCCCCAATCTTTGCTGTGTTTCCACAGCAGCCTCGGGATGTTTTTGGCACCTCTGATATCTGAGCATGGCTGCCTCATTCCATGCTATCTTCTGTCACTCTGGGGATGGTAGGCCCTGAAATCGGATGGGGACACAGGAAGTGGGAGGCAGCCCAATTCTGCCATGGTGGAGCTGCTGGTCAGGTCCAACTGGCTTAAAAGAGCCCCAGCTGAAATGAATAGACATTCCTCTCTGAGCTGCCACAGCTCTGTGAGTCATCTGGGGGTGGTTTTGAGGAACACAGTCCTACGGTGGAGGCGATGGCCACCCAAAAACCCCAGAGAAGGAGGAGCAGGGCAAAGCAGTCACCTGGCTAAATTTGGAAGAGGAGACTGCAGCTGTTTCCACCCCCTCCTGCCCCCTCATCCTGGCGTTAGGCTTTTTTTTTTTTTTTAATGGCCTTTGCTCGTCGCTTGAGCATTGCCAGCTATTTTCCCCAGGAGATATTAAAGCAGGGCACAGGCTGGCTGGGGGACACAGGCAGAGAGGCCCCGAGGCAGCTGCAGCTCATCCCAGGCAGGGGGAGGGCACAACAGGGGTGGGGGCACACAAGCAGGAACTCCACGCCCACTGACCAGCTGCTCCGGACACTGGGTGTGAGTGCCAGAGAGGCTGGCCCGGGACTGTGTGGGCCCGCCTGAGTGGTTGCTGGGTGGCAGCCTTAGTGCTCTGCCTTCCAGGGAAGTGGGAGTGCAAAGCTGGCTTCCCCAAGAACAGCCCCCATGGAGAGTGAAGGATCTGGGGCTGAGGTGAAGCAACACAAACACGGGCTGCATTATCACCTGGCTCTGTCACTAATTCACCAGGAAGCCTTGGGCAATGACTGGCTGTTCCCTGCCTCAGTTTCTTCTTCTGTAAACCAAGGAGGGGTCTCATACTTTCCAAAGTGCCATGCCACCAAGATCCTAGCTATTCTCTGGAGTGAGGGGCAGGCCTCTCTCTTGACACCTGGGTGGGCTGCTAGGGGCTGGGTGACAGAGCGCCCAGAGGAAGAGCCCCTTCATGATCTCCTCAACACACAGTCCCCACCATGAGCTGATAGAGATGGAGGGATATGTCCAGCTCCATATAGAAATCCTTTGAGACTGATGCCGCAAAAGGGTTAGAAGGGTTATGACTGTCCTTCTCAAGTGTCTGTCCTTCCTTCTGCCACCTGGCCTAGCCCAAAGCAAAATGGTTAGTATGGGGATATAGACTGATGTGGGTGGGTGAAGGAATCACCTGTCCCTCACCCAGGAAGTGAGATTTCAGAGTGGGGGTGGGTGTAGCAGCCCCCCTGCTCCTCCAGCCAGCACTGTCATCCCATATCCTCAGCTGTCTCTAAGCAGAGGCAATGTGCGCAGGAGAATAGGAGCTGCGTGAAGGCAGGTCTTCTTGACTGATACATTCAAAGCATTTAAATGGTGCTAGCCTCATAGTAGGTCTTCGATAAATGTTAATTGAATAAATACATGAAATGGGCAAGAAGATGGGCTCTGGAGTCAGACTAGCTCTACTCACTTGGACCAGTGACCATTGGACTGGTGAGTTACTTAATATTTCTGACCCTTAAAATAGTCACCTGAAAAGTGGGGATCATGATGGTGCCTTCCCTCATAAGGCCATCATGGAGATTAAATAAGATACAACACCTAAGGCATTCTGCATGTGTCTGGCATGTAGTGGGTTCACTGTTATCATTTACAGGGTGGTTCTACCTGGATGTGCCACCAGCATTTTAGAGGTCACCTTGTATGGTCCAGCTCATCACCTCTCACTAGCAAGATGTTCTCTGCTGCTCCTGCTTTCAGTTGGTGACAATGTCATCCACTCAATCATCTAAACAGAAATGGGGAGTTCCTCTTGGCTCTTCCCATCCCCTGACCCCTGGGACGTCCTGGAAGGTTTTTCTACAGGTCTCATGCATCTGTCTTTTCCTCATTCCTGCTGCCATGACCCTTATTCTCTCTCACGCCTTGCTGTAAGATCTCCAGATGTCTTCTGCATTCCAAGCCCCTCCACACCCTGGATTTCTCTCTCTCTCTCTCTCTCTCTTTTTTTTTTTTTTTTCTTGAGATGGAGTCTTGCTCTTGTTGCCCAGGCTGGAGTACAATGGCACAATCACGACTCACTGCAACCTCTGCCTCTCAGGTTCAAGTGATTCAGCCTCCCCGGTAGCTGGAATTACAGGTGTCTGCCACCACGCCCAACTAATTTTTGTATTTTTAGTAGAGATGGGGTTTTACCATGTTGGCCAGGCTGGTCTCGAACTCCTGACCTCAGGTGATCCACCCATCTCGGCCTCTCAAAGTTCTGGGATTATAGGTGTGAGCCACTGCACCCAACCCTGGATTTCTCTTTATCCTCAACCTTGATGCAATCTTCTGTCTTCCTCCCTCCCTAGCTGTCAGCCCCTTGAGAACAAAGAACAAGTCTTTGTGCTTAGTAAACATTTGTTGACTAATGAATTAGCAAACACAGGAGACCAGAGTAAAGGTCCTGGTGGGGGAGAAAGGCCAAGTAGGAGGTGAAGAAAAATGAAAGGCAGTGAGAAGTGAGAAGCTACTTTGTGCGTAATTTATTACCTTTTAATCCACCATGATTTTGTTTAAAAGAGAATAGGTAAAAAATGAAATGGAAATACATCTATAAGATATGTACAAATGGTACCCAATGTGTTTCTATTCTAAGAGTGTGTTTCTAAGTTGACTGTTGAGAACTTGGCATAACATCTTCTGATAGACATGCAACTCAAGAATATATTGAGAGCTCATCCATAGTTGTCACTGTCTCAGATCATGACAATTATGGATGAGCTCTTAATATATCCCAGGCACTGTGCTAGACATTTTCCATGCATCTTTGTATGTAATCCCCGCCAGGAATTAGTATCCCCATTTTACAGATGAGGAACAGAGTTGTGGGAAATCTGTGCAACTGTTTCAAGCTCTTTTGGCCAATTAGGGAAGGAATTGAATCTAGGTCTGTTTGATCCCAAAGCTCATGCTTTCCCCATATACCATGTTGCTGTTAATTCCCAGCAATATGGCCAACTGCTCTGATTGGTCAGCCTTGGCCTCCCAGCCTTGTCATTGGCCAACACCGCCTGGAGGGAGGGCTCTGGCAGCTACCAAGGACCTGTAAGAGGGAAAGCCATGGACAGAGTAGAGAAGGAAGGACAAAGAAAGAGCCTCCTGATAAACATACCAGGTGGACTGAACCAGCAGGAGATCACGCCAAGGGCAAGTGAAAGTGCCTGAGAGAGAAACAAGGTCCAAATTCTAGAAGTCATACCCCTCGTCCCCTTCCCCTATGTCTGTACCAACAGAGTGGACGGGAGCCAAGAAGTGGAGCAGTGCCTGCCCTTTTGGAGGAGCAGGGGAAGGATGATCCATGCCTTTCTTGCCTGTGGACTCGGGGTCCCTCCTTGAGCGTTTGCTACACCCCCACCCCATCACTGTTGTCGGGGTGCTTTGCATAGGTGCCTGGGTGTCTGAAGGCGGAGAGTAGAGGTCACTGACTGGCTGCCTCGGAACCAAGTCTGGCCTGCAGATGTGTATAGATCGTCCTGCATAGTGTTTTTAAACATTGTTTAAATCGGGAAAGTTTCATACGAACATCTGGATTTCCAGCTTTGCTGGAAAATCTGAAGATCAGGCAGCCCAGGTCCAAATTCCCACATGGCAGCCATCAGCTGGCAAAGCCACGGCTGCCCCCTTCAGCTGGGGCACAGCCTGCCTCTCAGAGGACGAGATGAGACGGGAGGGAACACTCAAGCTGTCCCTGGCTATGGCCCCAGGTTCCGGGATAGCACCCTGGAGGTTTCCAAAAGCTGTGTCCTCCTCCCCTTGTGGCCAGTGAGGACAGAGAACTGCTTTGTCAGCTAATGAAATTGAGGCATGGCGGCTGCACGGCGGGAAGCCTGACAGCCTCCAAGCCTGCCTATTTCTCGACCACAAGGCTCAGTTCACTCCAGGAAGCCTGCTTGTGTTCCTAATGTAACATAAAACACCACTGACTTCCTGTTCTGGACCCCCTAGGACTCCCTCTCAGGCGGCAGTGCCTGCGCCCTAGGTCCCTGCACCCTAGGCTAGTGTGTCCAGGGCACCTGGGCAAACACTCGGGCACTGCAGGGCCCAGGGCTGGCCTCCCACGCCTCGGCCAGGGACACCCAGCAATCCAGCAGTGTGGCCCCTGCAGCTCCCCGTGCACAGGCCTGTTTACTTCTTCAGGGAATGCTGTAAGAGCCAGGCCCGCTGAGCCGAAGAGGCCATTTCAGAACCACCAGGCAGATTTTTCATTCCAACTTCAAGGAGCTTCCAGAAAACCCAAACAAACATTTGAAAACGGCTGCCTCGCTACAGTTCTGGAGGCAGCGCCAAGTAGAAAGGCATCACCTGTGGGCTAGCAAGGGTCCCTGCCAGGAAGGAGGGTCCTGACATGCTGGGCTGACCTGCAAGACCCGCTGCTTGAGCCAACTGGGGGTGGAGTGCCCTATGAATGACTCGTCCCCCTCCACGCCCCGTGATTGGAACGCTAGTGGATGGGTGATCTCTGTTCCTACTCTGCCTGGAATTCCCTCTCCTCTATCACACTTGCATATCACACTTGCCCTTCAAGACTCCTGGAGAACACTGATCCCCTGGGATTTTCTGGGACCACCCTCTGAGCCCCTAGGAAGCCCCTTTTGACTTAGACACCCCCCTTTCCTCTTTCTGCCTTCTACCAGAATTGGGTGCTTATGACTTTCTCTTCCCTGCTGGCCTGGGAGACCCCTTAGAGGAGGACATTCAAAAAGACCCCGCAGCTTCAAGTCCCACCCAACCTTTCCCAGTTAGGGGTCCTTGGACTTGCCACTTCTTCATTTTTACAGTTCTGTGTCCTCAGCTGTAAAATGGGGTGGATAGTGCCTACCTGGTAGGGTGGTTGTGAGGGCAAGGGAAGAAAATGTGTGTAATGTGTCTAGAACTTTGCCTGGGACATAACCAAGACTGAAGGAATATTGGACAAATAAAAAGCCAGAAGGAACGACCACCTGGGACGGTGAATTGCCCCTCACATCCAGGCCTGTGCCCGTGCCCCATGCAGCTCGCAGCCCACAGCCCAAGGGAGGTGGACAGATGAAGGGGATGGAACTTTCTAATGTCCCTCTCAGCCTGCGGGGGCTCTCCTGAAGCATTTGCAGTACAGCCCCAGTTAACCACGAAGGCAAGCGCAGTGTTGCCTTTTCCCACTACACAGGGCCCCATTGCTGAAGGCCCACCCTTCTGCTGTGAGGGACGCCAGGAGGTCTGGTCGGTTCCGCTGCTGCTGAGGGTGCTGGCCCTCCTGCAGGGCCCAGTTTGCAGGGAGCCCAGGACTTTGCACTTGACTCCCTCAGAAGCTGGTGTCCTCTGGCTCCACACTTATCCCTCCCCCACCTGGGACAAGCTGCCCTTGTTTGCCTCTTTCATTCATTCTTAAGTCTGCCCTCTGTTGAAGCCACAAATTAAACACACACGCACACGCACACACTCACAGCCTTGACTCCACAACCTTTGCTCCTGACTGGGCCTCCTCTGAACAGAGGTTTCCTGTGCTATGGAATACGATTCCTGTTAGCTGAGGAGAAGTGGCTTTCAGGCCTCTGGGCCAGGGCCCCTCTCACTTCACTGAGTGTGGCTGCCACCACATCAGCGGCTTCTTGTCCTCTCCTGCTACCCCAAACACCTCAACCCCAGCCTGAGTCCTGCTGCCTCCATTTCCTGTCTCCTCAGAGGGCTCAGCTGCAAACCAAGACGCCTGAGGGTGGCCTCAGCTCCTGAGTGCTGGACACCCTGTGACTTAAACCCCCTAATACCTCAGCACCAAACATGCACGGAGCTCTTTGGCTATCCAGAAAAAGCAGGGCAGAAGGCAGGGAACACAGATTTTGGAGCCACGTAGGGTCAAATACTCAGTCTGCCCCATCCTAGCTGAGTCACTGAAAGCAAGTTGCCCAACCTGTCTGAACCTCAGTGTGCTCCTCTGCAAAATGGGAATGCCTTCCTTATACATCTGAAGAGAGAACATGGAAGTACTCAATGAATTTTAAAGAGCTGTGTCACTATTGGTTGCCCATAGGGCATTGGGATAGGTCTTGGGAATACAAAGACAAATCACACAGGCGTGTTTATCCTCAAGGACCTCCTGACTAGTGAGGTGGATGAAGCACATAGAACAACATAGTGGAAAGAGGACTTCTTAAAGGGGCCTGATGAAGTGCCTGGGAATTTCAATCCAACCATGTGTATTTGGGCAGTGATGGGAGGTGGCATTGCACTCAGCCTTGAACCAAGGGAATGCTGCAGGACCCAGGCCCGCTGCGCCGGAGAGGCCATTTCAGAACCACCAGGCAGATTTTTCATTCCAACTTCAAAGAGCTTCCAGAAAACCCAAACAAACATTTGAAAACGGCTGCCTCGCCACAGTTCTGGAGGCAGCGCCAAGGAGAAGGGCATCGCCCACGGGCCAGCAGGGTCCCTGCCAGGAAGGAGGGTCCTAACAGGCTGGGCTGACCTGCAAGACCTGCTGCTCCAGCCAACTGGGTGTGGAGTCCCTATGAATGACTCGTCCCCACCCTCCGCTCCCCGCGAGTGGGTTATCTCCGCGCCTACTCTGCCTGGAATTCCCTCTCCTCTGTCACACTTCCACATCGCAGGTCAGGGTCTGGACAAGCAGAGAGTCTGGGGCAGGGAACAGCAGCAGCGTAGAAACCTGGAGGGGCTGTAGCATACAGCACACCTGGGACAGCCAGAGGGGCAGAGTGGGAAATGCACTGGTAGAAGTCCATGGGAGAAAGGGTGTTCTCACCTAAAATGGGTAAATAAGGAAGTTGGTGTGGTCAGTGGAGGGCAGAGAGGAAAGCAACGAGAGATCCCAGTCTGTGCAGGGGTGGTATTTGGGATGCAAGGTGAAACCTCCAGGTGGGGAGGGATTACTTTAGCAACTGCCCATGTCTATACCGTGAGCTCAGCAGGGCAACTTTGCCCCCAACGGCTGGCATCTTGAATGAAAAGAAATGAGCACTAATAATGCCCCCAAATAAATGCAAGGATGCTTGGTCAGATGCTCTGGAATATCTGTGTACTTCCTCTTGATGGAAGGCATATGGGGAAGAAGGAAAATATCATCAGATAGTATTTGGAACAAGAGTTCCAGCCAACCGGTGGCAACTTCTTGGAGGCAGTCTGGTGAAGTGGCTGGAACTCTAGCATTAGAATCCGAGTTTTGACTGTATGTTTCTGGGCAACACCTGGTTTCCTAAGCTCCAGTGACCTCTCAAGGGTGTTATGAGGACAGACATGAGCTGGTGCCTGTGTTCTGTACCAGGTTGCCGTAAAGAATGGTGTTCTTTGGGTCTTGTCATTTTGAACTCCTCTTCCAGAGTAGCCTGAGAAACCCTCTGCTTACCTGATTCTAGACTCCACCACCCATCATTTACACCCCTCCCATCTCTCTTGTTCATTCCATTTGCATATCCATCTGTTTGTCTGCCATGCATGGAATCTGGTATGACATCACTCTCCCCCATCTGTACATCTCGGAGTGCTTATGAAGCAAATCATTCTGAGCAACCACGGATTACTGAGGAGGGCCTGCTAGTGCTCTGGAGTTTTAGCAACCTCATCTTCTCCTTGGCCTCAGAGACTGTGCTGAGGGCCAGACACATCCCTTAGACCAGAGTCAGCAGATGATTGCAGATATAATAGGGATGTTGGGTGTGGGTCTGTTCCCAATGAAGGGGAGAGTGGTTCTGGGGCCGGCTCTGGTAGTTGGAGCTAGGGGCTGGGGAGAAATTAGAAATAACCTTTCTGAAATAGAACTCAAGGCAGCCAGGGGTTCAGAACATCTTCTAGGACTCCACTGCTTAGCCCTTACAATCCTATCACATTATTCTGCCTTGCTGCAAAATATCACTTATAACTTCCTACTGCTCTGGTCCTGATAACTGCAGGGTCTTCATTTGCTGAATGCCCTGTTGGATAAAAAATTAAAATCTGGGCGTGGAAGCTGACACCAGACCAAATTTCTCTGCATAATAAGCGGGGAAGCCTTTGGATGTGATGGAGGTAGAGGGTAAGACTGGCAGGAAACCCAGGAGGAAAAGGAAAAACAAAAGAACTTATAGGATTGGACACCATGGAAGAAGGAACTGTGGAAAACAAACACATTTGAGGAAGGTTTCCAAGCTGTTTTTTTATGGAGCGTGTGTCTCCAAGTCGTCCTTCCCTGTGAGACCTTCAGCAAAATGTCTGCCATGTTCATGAATGCATTTGGTACAAAGTGGACAAAAACCAGAGACAAGGGGGATGCTAGACACTGGCGAAACAATTTGTTTGAAATCACTGCCTTAATTTATCACAGAGGAAAGTGTTTTTCTGCCCTTCGGAACACTGTCCTCCTCAACCCATTAATACCACCAGTCCTGAAAAAGATGTCTTTTCGCTCTTAGAGAAGCGGCACTGAAGGTCAAGCCAAGCTCAGCACACTTAACTCTTCTGTTTGGGCAACAGAAGCCTGTACCAGAATTTTAAGGCCAGGAAAATGCACTAGCAGTGGAGAGGGTGGAGAAATTTTCCAAGCACTTTTTTGGTTTAAAAAGAAAAATAGAGAAAAACTGAATGCAAAAAAAAAAAAAAAATCACTTCCGTCTCCTCTCTAAATATACCAAGTATGAGCCACTCTGTTTTATGAGCAAACCAAGTTACACATGACCTATTTTGATGTTTCCCAACCAACCGAAAAGCTTAACATTAAAAAAAAAACACTTAAAAATAAACGTAGATATTTCCATTTTCACCAAAATTTTATTATGTTTTATTTCGAAAAGAAAAATCCATGGTTCAAGTTGGGGCAAGGCTCTAATCTGTCCAGACTATCTGTGGCAACAGCGAGGCAGAGAGAAACAGACCGTGGGAGAAGGGAGACTGTGGATGATCGTAGCACCAGCCTACAAGGTCCCTAAGAAAGAGGGAACCCTTAAGAAATCCCAAGTACCCACAAACCCTGGACACACAGGTGAACATACACAATGTCCTCAAGGACATCTCCAATCTGTAATGAACAAAATCATATCTGTTTCCAGACTTTATGGGCACCCTGTAGATGCAGACTACGGAAAGATGGGCCGGTAGATTCCACATGTTTGAGACAAACTGGTTCCTTCTGTGAGCCAGAAAGGCAGAGATTGGCTGCCCCTAGAGGGTGAAGGGGGGCCACGCAGGGCCCCTGCCTATTACCCAGGTCTGGGACCTGACAAATATCCCAGGTGGGCAAATACTGATTGAACTCCTATCCTGTCTTGGGCCTGGCTAGGCATTAGTGGCGAATGGGTATTCCCTTGTTTCTGCCTAGAAATTCCTACTTTGGAACTCAGCGATGGTACTACATTCTCCACGAAGCCCTTCCTGACATTCCAGGCAGAGAGGACAGTAGGAGCAAAAGCATGGTGAATTGGGGGAACTTGGAGTAGCTTCACAGGGCCCAAAGAAAAGATATATAAGATAGGAAGGAGGGCAGGAGGCAGGCTGGAACTAGCTTGCTAAACCCACTGAATGCCAAGCTAAGAAATTTGGCTGCATGCTCTCTTCCTCTCTCTTTCTCTCTCTGCAATGAGGACTCAGAATAGGTTTTAGTCCAAGAAAAATAATCTTCTAAAAATGCAAACAATCCCTATTTTGAAAAATAACAACACTTGAGTAATATAAGAAGCTGCCACATGCTCTTTTCTTTAAAAGCTTTTTTTTTTTTTTTTTTTAGCAAGAGACAAATTTTCAAAGGCCTACATAATGGAGAGATCCTATCTTCATGAATTGGAAGACTGAATATTGTAAATATTTGGTTTTTTCCAAGTTGATAGGGAGAATCCCAAACAAAACCCCACTATGTTTCCCTTAATGGAAACTGACAAGGTGATTCTAGAAGTTGTATGAAACTGCTAAGGGCCAAGAACAGTAAAGACAATCTCGAAGAACAAAGTGGGAGGCCTTAATCTCCTGGATATCAAGACATATTCTAAAGCTAAGTCTTTAAGACAGTGTAATATTGTTACAAGGATAGATAAATGGATCAGTGAAACAGAATAAAAGACAGCCCCACAGATTACAGACATTTGATTTATGACAACTGTGGCTCGCCAGGGCAATAAGGAAAGAACAATGTTTTCAACAAAAGTTGCTCAGTCAATTGAATAGCCATATTTTAAAAATGAAGTCTGACTCTAATTTTGGCCATGCAAAAAGTAAATCCCGATGTAGATGGTAGCTCTAAGTGTGAAAGACAAAAATAAAGTTTCCAGAAGAAAAGGTAGGACAGACAAAGATGTGTGAAACAGAAATAAAAAAGGACTAACCATTTAAAAAAAGATTGGTAACTGGACTACATTAAGAACTTCTGTTCATCAAAAACACCTTTAAGAGCCTGAATGCTGCAGAGTGGGAGGAGATATTTGCAAAATATTTAACTGACATAGGGTTCCTACCCAGAATACATAGAGAAATCAGTGGCTCTCAACTGGGGGTGATTTTACCCTTTTTCCTTCCCCCTTGGGACATGTTGCCATGGAGACATTTTTGGAGACAACTGGGAGGTGGGGGTGCTATTGGCACCTTGTGGATGAAGGCCAAGGGTGCCACTAAACACCCTACAATGCACAGAATAGCCCCCCAAAATAAAAAATCATCCAGCCCCAAATATCAATAGTGCTGAAGAAGGCTGAGCACTGTGACTCACGTCTGTAATCGCAGCACTTTGGGAGGCTGAGGCTGGCGGATCACTTGAGGACACGAGTTCAAGACCAGCCTGGCCAACATGGCAAAGCTCTGTCTCTACTAAAAATACAAAAAATAAGGTGGGTGTGGTGATGCAAGCCTGTAATCTCAGCTACTAAGGAGGCTGAGGCACGAGAATCACTTGAACCCGGGAGGCTGAGATTGCAGTGAGCAGAGATCATGCCATTGCACTCCAGTCTGGGTGACAGAGCAAGACCCTGTCTCAAAAGAAAAAAAAAATAGTGCAGAAACTTGCAAACTCTGTTCTTAATCAGAAAAAGAAAGAAAGAAAGAAAGAAAAACAAACAAACAAAAAACAGAAAAATAAACAAAAGACTTGAATAGGAATTTCACAAAAGAGGAAATCCTAATGGCCTATAAAGAACCCCACTAATTAACAGGAAAATATAAATAAAATATAAATGAAAACCACAATGAGCTACTACAACACACTCTGAATGGCTAAAATTCAAAAGACTAACAGCCAAGTGTTGGCAAAGATGCAGAACAACTAGAATTCTCATGCACTACTGGTGAGAATGTAAACCAATATACACACTTTGACAATGGTATTCATGCTAGCCAAAAAGTGCAAACCATCTAAATGCCCATTAAGAGTAGGCTGGATAAATAAGTGGTGGTATACCCCTACAAGGGAATACTATGGACAATGAATATGAACAAACTAAGATACAAGCAAGAAGAACACGATAGACTTCCATAAACAAAATAGGCCAGGCACAGTAGAGTCATACTGTAGTATTCAATTTATATACAGTTTCTCGAGGAAACAGGCAAAACTCAAGTATGGTATTAGAGGTCAGTATGATGTTGACTTTTGAGGAGCAAGAAGGGGATCATGATAGAGAGGGGCCATGAGAGGGGTTCTGGGGAGCTGGTAATGTTCATTTTGTGGGAGTTTTTTGAGCTGTGCATTATGATCTGTGCACTTGGATGTATGTTATGTCTGCCAAACAAGATTTTTTTTTTTTTTTTTGAGACAGAGTCTCCCTCTTGTCACCCAGGCTGGAGATTTTTTAAATACAATTTTAAATGCCCTCTTGTGAATAATCTCAATTACTGAACACAAAGCACTGCATAGATATTTGTTTTTTTCTTGTATACATATACTGAGTGGATTCTGTCAGTCCTTCCAGCCTCGGAGGTGTAGAAAGGCTCTGCCATCTACCACTAACCTAGGAGTCATCCTGGCTGCCTCTGCCCATGCCCCCGACACAGCCCTCCAAACTGCATCTCTGATACCCAAAGGAAGGATGGGTAATGAGTTGCTTGGTTCTCGAAAAATCACCTGTTTGGATATAACCTGATTCCTTTGGGGGAAAAAGTTTACTTCTGAGTAAATTCTGAGTTGTTACTTTTCAAAAATGAGAATTCCTTGTAAATTGAAGGAGCTGAAAAGTGAGTCTGAACCCTCAGATATGGAAAGCCTAGAGTGGCAGACCCAAGCTCAAATGACTACAAGGGTTGAGTGCAATATCTTGGTGGGCGGAGGGGACCCAGCAATTTGGAGGGCCCATGCTCTGTCTACCGGGGCAGCCACTGCTCAGGCCACATCTTGCTGGGTCCCCAAATTTCCCAAGAGAAATGAGAGGTCGGCAGGTTGGTTTTAAAACATGTCTGCATTATTTGATAGTCCTCCCATAAAAAAGTGGGGTCTAATTCCCCTCTCTGTGCATATGAACCAACTTTAATGACTGACTTCTAATCACCAGAATGGAGCAGAAGTGTAACTTCTAAGAGTCATTTAGAAAAATGATGTGCCTTCCACTGGGGGGGTCTCTCTCTCTCTCTCTCTGTGGACTTTCACCATTGGAACGCAGCCACCATGCTGTGAGAAAGCCACATGGAAAGGCCACTGTAGCCCCTGGGGAGGTTTCAGTTGAGAGCCAGCATCAGCTGCCAAGCATGTGAGTGAGCCAGCCTCAGATGCTTCCAGCCCCAGCCTCTCAGCTGATGCAGAACAGAGACAAGTTGGCTCTGCCCACATTACAGATTTCAGAAACAGATAAATATCACTGTTCTTTAAAATCACTGAGTTTTGAGAAAGTTAAGCCTTAAGAAATACCTGGAATATCTGGATTTTAACGTGAATTTTCCAGATTTTTAAAAGACTGCATAGGCTGAACAAAACAACTGCAGGCCAGATCTGACTCATGAGCTGCCACTTTGAGACCCTAGGTTAATGGACATATTAACTGTCTCCAGCTTCCAAAGTGGCAAATCCTGACATGTATGAGTGCCTCAATGAGACCCCCAATACTCATTCCGATCTAATTCAAATGCACAACATGCACTTATTTGAAACGTCAAAATGAGAGCTGGGAGTGAATCCTGCCAATTTGCAAATCTACAGTTTTGACCAACTTTTGAACCAAACAGATCACAAGCAAGTCCCACCAGTTGGAACTAGCAATGCCTTAGTGTCTGTTTCTCTTACACACACACACACACACACACACACACACACACACACACACACACAGAGTTTATATTAAACCAAAGCTCCAGAAACCTGAAGTCCTGTCTAATATAGTAACATATAGGCAACATAGATCAAAGAATGAATTACTTTTAGCCATGACTGTAACAATATAAATTCACACCCACTGAAATGTTGCTAAATATGGAAAGTGCAAAATTTTCAAACCAGATTTTGCAAAACAGAAGCAGGCTGCCAACTTGGAAGGGTGCTTTCTGCATGATGTATGCCAGGCATCCTAGAAGCTTCTACAAACACATTCTTGTCTTTTATGACCAGAACAGGTGATACTTAAAACAGTATCCACTTGAATGACAATAGATGGGAAATGTTTGCAACAGGTTCTTTCTATCTCTGTCTCTTCCTCACTGTCACTCCTTTTGTAAATCCACCTTTCCCCTGGAGCTCCATTTGTACATAGATCAGCGTGAGGAAGGCCAGGGAGAAGGAATTTGGCACTAACGCCCTTGAATGAGCCCAGTGGCCAGCAGCTGCACCTAGAGTCCCTCTGACAAGAAAGACAAGCTGTGACTTGTGGTCAGCTTGAGGACACCTGACCTTCACCACCACATTGCCCAGCATGAACCCCTCTGGACATACAGAGCTGCAGGTCTTTGTAAGGAGATACAGTCGGAACCCGGGTATTCCAGCCGGAGCTTTGGAGTCATCTGGAATGCTCACCACTGCCCTGTATTCATTATCTCCATGTGGGACCCAATTCAGAGAGGCTGGTCTTTCCCTACCCATTGGCTGCTGCTTGACTCTGAAAGTAGCATGATTAGCCCAGGTCACAGGTGCCACCTCCCAGAGATCCCAAGCCAACACGCTGCGTATCCTGTCCCCCAACTTAGCCCTAATCTGCACTCCTCTGCCCACCGCAAAACTGGAATCAGTCACTTGGGAAGTGCCGTGGCCCACTGAGCCCATTGAGCGCTGCTTGGCAGGTGACCTTAGACACTACCAGAAAGACATCCTCACAGGCTCTCTCTATCCTCCTCCAAGCCCCCAGCCGCCCCATGCTTTCTCTGAGCCTCTCCCACAAAACCTTCCAGAGCTCCTGTTCTATAATTCACAGCCTTGCCTAAACCTCAGCACCTTCATGGAAAGTGCCCCCTATCTCCTCCCTAGACCCAAAGCCAGTTCTTTCTCAAACATGCAGAGTCCTATCAGCCTCCCGAGGCCACTCGTTTCCCACACCTCCCAAATTTCCAGGCTGGAAGGCTAGACCAAGGTTCTCAAAACTAACAGTACATAATCTCCCAGCACGGTAACTACCTCTTGATTTACTTCCGCTTACATGTGAACTCCATGGGGTCAGTGCTGGACCCAGCACATGATTAGTATAGGCAAAATACACATAAAACGTTCAGTACATGTTGAATGACTTAATAGATACAAGCAGATATTATTGCACCCATTTTACAGATATGGAAACTGAGCCTCAGAGAAGTTAACAGATGTGCCTAGTCATACAACAAGCAGGTAGCAGAAACACAGCTTGAACCAGGTCATCTGTGTTCCTCCACACGTTGCTATCTAGTAACATTACTCAGCCCATGGGGTCATGATTCGATAAGCTAAAAGCATAGCTTAAAAATAAAGATAATTTTATTTCCTGTTAACACAAAGACTTCCAAAGAGCTTACAAGATGAAAGAAATAAAATGCAGAGAGTCACCTTAAAAAAAAAAAAACACAAAGACATTCATCCCCCAGCAACAACAAGGGGTCCCTTTCCTGTTCAAACTACCCTTGAGGCAGGAGGGAGGGGATAGGAAGGTTGGTCCCATTGAGCTCCAGGGTCCTGGGGCCTTCCTTAGTCGTGGGCAGAACAGACAGCTCAGAGCAATCACAGTCCTAGAACCAGAAGGGCACCTCCAGGGCATGCCAGTCCTGGCTCTTACTCCATCCTGGACTCAGTCTGACACTGTAAGAGACAAAGAACTGTGGATACAGGCTACTACAGGAACCATGCTCACTGTCAAGGGCTGCTGCTTTATGCTAATTACAGTAATGACTGCAGGAAGTTGAATTGTGTCTTGTTGCTAACAGATAAATATGAAAAAAAGTAAATTACAAAATGCTGAGCCAATGACTAATAGGAGGGTTGAACAAAGGAAGTTTATGGGCGGATGTAAAAGTGACCAGCCATCAGCCTGGACCAGGAAACTTGGCCCATGAGACATTGTGAGACAAGGAGTCATTTGTGTAGAATGGTCCCAGATCCCCTTACAACACAAAAACTGGTTTAGGAGTGGCCAGAACCTCTGGAGCAGTGGCCTGGTTGCTTATTGGAAGGATGTGCACATGCACACACACACATGTACACACACACACACACCTCCCTTCTATGGTACTAGGTCAAGAAGCATCAATCCCAAGAGGCTTTTAATAGAAGATAACTGCCTGGAGATTTGTGGGAAGAGATTTGCACAGTAAGATTTGGGGAAATTGCATAAAAGAAGCATTGGTTTACCAGCCTTCCCATACTCCCCATAAAAACCCAATACTTCTTAGAGGTATTTGGTCAACCTGCAGAAATTCCTGCCTCTGCTGTGCACAGCCCCACAGCAGGCCTTCTAGGTGCATCTACCGTAGGCTCAGAGCCTGTGCAGCAAATCCCAGTTCTAAGAAACTCCTCCTGGCCGGGCGCGGTGGCTCAAGCCTGTAATCCCAGCACTTTGGGAGGCCGAGACGGGCGGATCACAAGGTCAGGAGATCGAGACCATCCTGGCTAACACGGTGAAACCCCGTCTCTACTAAAAAATACAAAAAACTAGCCGGGCGAGGTGGCATGCGCCTGTAGTCCCAGCTACTCGGGAGGCTGAGGCAGGAGAATGGCGTAAACCCGGGAGGCGGAGCTTGCAGTGAGCCGAGATCGCGCCACTGCACTCCAGCCTGGGTGACAGAGCCAGACTCCGTCTCAAAAAAAAAAAAAAAAAAAAAAGAAACTCCTCATAACATCCCAGTAGTTAATTGATAAGAGCAGTTGCGCTGGTTGAAGCAGGGTGAAGACCAGCTTATTACCTCCTTTCCTCAAAACTCCGGAGAAACCTTTGTGTAAATCCTAGGGTTCCGTGGAACACGGTCTGAGAACTGATCTAAGGTGTGCCCAACATGGCAGGGCAGTCCAGAAAGATGAAAAATGTGGGTAGCTTTTAAAAGGAGAGGCTCTGTGGAACCACGAAGGTAGAAGTGAGACAGCAGGAGCTAATGAGGAACTGTGTGACAGGGAGCTAAGGGTGGTAGAGGCAGGTATCTCATTCCCAAAGGCATCGGCTGAGCAACAGTAGCAGCTGAATGAGGATCAGGAATCATGAGGGTGTTCAGATATCAGGAACCCAGGAGACGGAAGGAGTGGGAGGGAAGGGCCCAAGCGGGAAAGACAAGGCCCTCAACCTCTAAGTCCTGAGGAAGGCCAGAGATGTGGGCGATGACAGGTATTTCAAAGTAGGAGTTGAAGGCACTCTGGCCAGATGGGTCAGGCCTCCATCAGGGCAGGGATCAGGAGAACAGAGAAGGCCTGGAGCAGCTGTGGGGTGGGCTTGGGAATCCCTCTGGGATCACAAAATGTGGCCTCCACTGTGGGTCCCCAGCATGAGTTCCTAGCAGCTGTTCTCCACTTTAATTTCACAAACCACTTTCTGTGCAGGGAAAAGAGGAAGAGGCCATTGTTCCCAGTTGCAGATGAGCAATCCAGAACTCAGACTGAAATTCCAGTCCCCAGATTTCTACCCCATTCCTGGCTCACACAGATCAACTGCCATTGGAAGCGTTGCAGCCATTTGTAAGTCTACTCAAGACCACTCCAGTGGAGACCTGCTCCAAAGCCTGATTTTTAATTACAGCACCTGCAACACAGACTGAGAAAAACAAGAGGAAGAAAACCAGTTCCTGTCATCTCAAAGTGCCTGCTATTTTTCTTAGAAGATTCAATTCCACTATGCCTTGCTTTTAGAAAACTCCATGTGTGAAATTCATAAATAGGCTAGGAAGTATGTATTTACATCACCAGAAAAAAATTCATTATATAAGAATATTCACTTTACAAATGATTAGCCATAGGTTTATTCTAAGGAGTGAACAACCCTTCTAGCGTTCAAAAGATGTCTTTCAAATCAAGCTCTATGATCAAATGATTCAAATTGTGTATAGCCTTATTACTTTGGACAATGTGATGTTTGGACCAGACTTTTTACCTCTGGATTCTGGCACTGCTATGTGGCATTCAGCATTCTTTTTCTTTTTCTTTTGAGACAGAGTCTTACTCTTTCACCCAGGCTGGAGTGCAGTGGCACAATCTTGGCTCACTGCAACCTCCACCTCCTGGGTTCAAGTGATACTCCTGGCTGAGCCTCCTGAGTAACTGGGATTATAGGCATCCGCCACCATACCTGGCTAATTTTCTGTATTTTTAGTAGAGACAGGGTTTCACCATGTTGGCCAGGTTGGTCTCGAACCCCTGACTTCAGGTGATCTGCCTGCTTCGGCCTCCCAAAGTGCTGGGATTATAGGCATGAGCCACCATACCCAGCCTGCATTCTTAAGAAGTCTTAGGGAAAACCAAAGCACTCTTCTTAACATGAAGAGACTACAGCTTAAGTTCAGGTCTTAGTTCTCTGCCAGACTTACTCTGATCATGAGTTGCTGCATAAACCTGTAACTCAGTTTGTACACTGAAAATCCGGGAAAACCCTTACTATGACCACAAAAGACAGCACCATAAAGTTTTAAGTGATATTCATGGTACTGACCAGGTTATTCTAAACTAGCCCTTTGCTTATCCTAAGGCAAGTTGTAGAAGCCTCATAGAAGCCAAGGCCACTAACGGTTACTATGCACCAGGAAGGTGGCAGGGGAAATGAGAGAAAAGAGCTGTATGCAGAATAAATCCAAAGAGACAACAAAAATGCCCAGACTGGTAACTTGACAGCAAATGAATTTTGTAAATGATGCAGTATTTGTAGCATCTGGAGAAAATGCAATAGTATCTAAAATATAAGATCTTTGAGAGTAGGATCACATATATTTTTAATTCCCTACCGTGCATAAAGCAGCCTAAGCACACAGAAGGTGCTTGGTTAACACTGAATGAATGAAAATGATTGGATGGAGTTGCACAGAAGAAGGAAAGACGTGCAGACAGTGAAGTTCCTAAGTAACAACTTGTACAATTGTAGGTGTGAGAGTCTAAAAGGTGAGTCTGTATGTCATACAAACAGAGAAGGCCAGGTGCCCACAATCTTTTCTTTATCTCAAATGTTTCTGTTGTCTGGGCAATAACAGACAAATGTGCCCTCGGGCAGTCTGTGATGGTCAGAGGACGGCACAGGAGGGCTATCTGCAGATCTTAGTTGGGGAATGGGGAGCATTCTTAAAGCCTGAGGGGTCATCCTGCACTTGCCACCCCTTCTGTGCCCTGAACGACATCTGAGAGATCTGGCCAGATGCAAATCCAGGGCCTTGGCTTCAAAGTGAAATCGCTGATGGACACTTTGCCTCTCTCACTTTTGTTCTCCTCCCAGATGCTAATGAGAAGGCGCAATGGCTTTGCTTACTTGTTTGAACCATGGCCATGCATGCTGTGGCTTGGCCAATGCTCAGCATTTGGAGTGGTTTAAATAGCAGGTCAGACAGAGGCCTTTCTGGCCCAGCCCTGTCCTGGAAATTCTTATTAACATTTACAAGAATAAGAGGAGAAAATAATGCCTGCTTCACCGAGGGTGGGGGAAAGGGCTTGGGCCTTGAAGTTAGGAATTGTACATTTTTATCTTGGTCCAGCTATTTCCTACTGTGTGTTCTTTTTGACACATCATTTAACCTTTCTGAGCCTCAATTTCCTCATTTATAAATAGAAGGTAATACTACCATAGGTTTGTTGTGAGAGTTATTAAATGAAGTTTTACACACACACACACACACACACACACACACACTTCATAGTGATATAATGCCCACCCAGTACACAGTTAATTCTTAGTTATTATCTTCATCTATAAATGGTGATACCAAGACCCCTCAAATGTACATCACAGGTTTGTTATGACAGCCCATAGATAAGACGTGAGCAGCCTGGGGTGCTGATGACACTCCCTTCTTCCCTTTTTAGCTGGTGGGGAATACATGCAGACCCAAATGGGGGTCAAAGGATCTATTTTACTCAATCTCACAGTTCACAGCTAAAGAATATTCCCGAACTTCATATGTCCCAATCTGATGATAAAAGCTGAGTCCAAACATAGGAAAACACTGCTTCTGCCACAGGCCCTGTGAGGTCATGTTCTGAGCTGGAGAAAGGTGGGCCTATTGAGTCTGTTCCCAATAGTCTGCTTACTATGTGGGAACCAGAAACGTAAGCGCCCACCCTACCTAGCTCAAAGAGGTGGGAAGAATCAAAGACAAGAGATAATGAGTCTTTCCTATTTAGTAACCATCTTTCAAACTACTTATAAAATGTAAATTAGTGAATCAAGACAATATTAAAGAACCTGCCACCCTGTTGGACCAGGCTGCTGATGTCAGAATAAGGTGCAGACCTCCTGCCCCCTCCCCTCCAAACAAAGAGGCCAGAATATCCAGATGTGTTGAATTGAGGTGTAGCGGCTGGGGACATGGATGACTCCACGTGCTCATGGGGCAAGAGGCTGCAGGTCTGGAGCAGAGGATGCTGGAGACTGTCCTCTTGGGTCTTGAGAGGCGAGGACAGGAGCAACAAGCAGAACTCCTCAGGGATGCCAGTTGAGACTGTGACAGAGGGGACTGCCCTGGTGACAGTTTCACCCAGAAGCCCAAAAGATGAGAATCTGAGGCCCAAACAAGAAAAGACCATGTGCCTCCAGAGGCCAAGAGCAGGTGGCACTGTGGGTAAGCACCAGCAAGAGAGGGTGGGGGAGCTGCAGCTGTGGGCTAGACTGCCTCGCATGTTATAGCACAGCCACGAAACATAAAGCAAACATCCCTCACTTCCCCTTCTTAAACTCCAGGCAGATGTCACTCATCAAACACAACACCTGTCCCCAGGGCCCCTCAGCATGCCTTCATGGTCCTTCTCACTCGAGTTGATAAGCAAGACAAAGCCTAATTGCTGTCCCAGGCTAAAGAAAAGACTTATAGCCCCACTAGCAGGGAGAGTTCAGTGCTTCAGACATACCAAGTTCAGGAAGGCATTGACCAGGCCCTTTCTTGATGCTGTGCTGGGGTCTTAGAGTCTGCACAGTGGGGGTTAAATCTCAGCTTTATCACTTACTAGCGGTGCTCAGTTTTCCCATCTGTGAGACAGGGATAGTTTACAGGTGGATGAGAGAGTTCACACACCTGGCCTGTTGCGCATGGTAAATGTGAAAGAAAGAGCCATAGTCTTTTTTTCTTGTATTCATCATTTCACCTCTGGAAGTGCCTTCATTTTGACCTCAGTCCAAATATACAACTCACAGAACATTCTTATCGCCTCTCCCTATCTTAAAAATTAGTAAACCTGTTAAGATTTACCCATACCTAGTGTAGCTGGAACCCACCATCAGGGTTGAGTTGGGAAAATGGGGCCTCCTCATATCTAGTCTCAGGACAGGAGACCCCAAGTGATGGCATGGGTGGTGTGAGGATTATAGAAGGGGAAAGGGACTGGGTCCCCAGGGTCTGGAGGAGAAAGCGGACCTGTTGGAAAGCTAAGCTAAGACTGAGAATTCCCTGCAGAGCCATATCAGAAAACCCCTGTGGTTGCCAACAGGATCCCAAGTCTCCATCCATGCCCCAACTAATTCTGGCCCTGGAATACCAGGGCAGATTCCTCTCACTGATGGCGTCATCTCCAAAGGCCTCATACGGGTACACACATTGCTCCTGGCCAACCCTCTGGGGACTCCAACTGTGTCTGAAGCTAGTTGCCATCAATGGAATGACTTGTACTTAGCTCAAGGGGAATTAACACATACAAATATCTGTAAAAACCACACAGGCCGAGACTCCCCAGGGGTGTAAACAGAGGCATACTCTCATTTCAACAAGAAATTCAAACAAACCGTTTCCCCAGTTCCCTTCCTGAAACCCTGTTCTCTCCCATTTAAATCTTAGCGTAAGAAAGGATTGTGGGTTGTTGTTGTTGTTGTTATTGTTGTTATTTTTTTAATGTGCAAATTAGCAGATGCCCAGAAACGTTAAGCAATTTTTCAGGACCACACAATCAGTCAGTAGCTCATCCAAGCCTGGATTCTGGCCCCTGGACTCCCAGCCCCATGTTCTCACTTAGTTTGACTGTTTCTCAAACTTGGCTCTCATTTCTGACCATCTGTTTGAAAAGCTCAAGAGTGAGGAGGTGTCCTATGTGGCAGCAGATGGAAGTCAATCAAGGCATATAAACCAAATGGCACCATGCTGGGGGGAGGGATACTCTCAAAGTGGAAATATCCTCATTTGATGCCACAAACAACATGAGAGGAGGAAATAAAACCAAATCATTAGCCAAGCAGCTGTGCTGGGTCCTACAAAAACCGAGCCACCTTATAGTGTTCACCATCACTGGGCAAACCACTGTTTTCAATGTGGTATTGACACTGCTAATGTCAGATCAGAGCTTTCTGCTCTGAGCTTATTCACAATCTTTTCTGTCCTTCATGTGGAAAATCGAGGAGAAAGACTGGGTCTTGTGAAAACAGAGCCTGCACAAGAACTGGACAGTGACAGCTTAAAAGGAGGCTCACACCAAGGGGAACCTGGCCCTCGTTTCAGAGACCTGATGCCTGGCACAGGCTGGATTTGGGTTGGAAAGGGACAGAGCTGTGACTGCACATATGAGAAGACCATCAAAACACTGTGAGGTCATTACAAATATCAATCACTCTCACTTCCTGCAAGGTCTCTGAGGTGGTGGCCCCAGGGGCAGACAACAGGGAGGCTCATGCATTCAGCCAACAGCCATGCTCTGAGAGCCTGCAGAAAACCAGGCTCTGGGCTTGGCACTGAGACTGATGGGAAACACATCTGGGGGAGCCAGGAAGCTGTGCACAAGAAGCATAAAAGTTTCAGTCTTGACTGGGAGCTTCTGTCAAACCCAATTGGATGTACAATGGCTTCAGGGGCTATCAGATCCCAGGTAAGACTGGGACACACTGACACACTTCCAGTTATTCTCCACTTGAGGATGAATTGATCCAATCCTTGTACCATAGTCTCAAGGTGCAGCAACCAGGAGGAAAAGGAAACCAGCTGTGTCACTCTTCAGGTGCCCAATGGCAAACAACAGCCTTCCAACATGGCGGCCTCTAGAAAGTTCAAGTGCTTCCAAGAGCTCCTGACATGCATACCTTTCTAATTCCAAGGGGAGACTGTCCTGAGAGTCCCTTTCAGCGATTTGACACACAGAGCTGTGCCTTCAGGCAGTCCTCCATCTCCTCTCAGCCCCAACCTGTTCAATGGCCCATGGGGACATCTAAGTAGAGGAAGTTCCAATGGAGGGAAAGAGACGTAAGGGATTCACAAAGGTCTTTTCTCCACCAAAGACCTCATTCCCTCTCCCTCACACTGTCCCCTCTCACAGTCTGATTGAGTGGCAACCCTTTAGCCTGTCTTCTTGGATGAACCTGTCTACTCATCTCTCATAGGCTTCTTGAATATGCCTTTCTATTTTTGGACCCTATTATTTTCACCTGGTTGATGGAAAAAGCCTCCCTGCCTATCTCCCTGCTTTTATCTACCTAGTTCTACCCAGTCCATGTAGTTGCCAGAACTATCTTCCCAGAATGCACCTGTACTCATCCTTTCTCCTGCCTAAACGCTTTCCACGGCTCATACATATATATATATATGGGTCATAACTTCCTAACATGACCTTTTATAACTTGACCTCTGCTTCTCGTTCTGGCCACTGACAGCACTGGTAGATCAAACCACTGGGAATAAAACAGAAATTAAGGTTCCTGAATGCAATAAGCCAGGAAAGAATGAGTCTCCCATGCTCCGTACTCCCTCATTCCTCTGAGTCGTCTGTCTCCTCACACTGCCATCCTGCCAGTAGCTATTTCTCCGTGAGATTATGTGCTCCAAGGGGCTAGTGGAATGAGTGAAGCTCATCTCTAAATTCTGAGCAACCAGCACAGAGCCTGTTGTTTGAACAGTTCCTTTCCAACTACTGCCTTCTCGAAGGTTTCACATCTTTATGATGAAGTGCAAATATTTTGAAGCATCTTTTGGGTTCCAAACTCTGTATCAGACACTTTCACATTTTTAGTTTATTTGATCCTCACTGCAACCTTGTAAATTAGTTAATAATAACATAAAATAGTAATATTCAAAACATATTTAACATTTAATAAATACCAGAAATTGTCCTAAGTGTTCCCATGTTTATGTTCATTTGCTGTGTACAGCATCCCAATGGGTTAAGTATTATTATAATTTCCTTTCTATAATAGGTGAGAAAACTGAGGTTTGAAAAGGTTGAGGGACTTAACTACAGTTACCTAGTTCTCACCATCCTTGGGAATTCAATCCAGATCTATCAGCTTCTATAGCCTGTGTCCTTAATAACTATTATTACCCCCTTTTATAGACTCAGAAACTGACGATCAGAAAGTTGAGGGGATTCAGGGTCACTTGGCTAGTCAGCAGCTAAGCCAGCCCTCCTGAATCCACATCCTATGCTGGGATCCACTGCTACTCCTTGTAACTGATGATGCTGACTGTGGTTCAGGTTGGATGAATCAAGGAAAAAACCTTGACCCATCAAAAACCAGGTTCCTAAGCTAAGAAGACCCCAGGAAAGCACATGCATCTATGAATATAAAGGATACACTGTGCTACCAGTCCTCAGAAAATTTATGCAGGCCAAAGGAATACTGGGCTCTGCTTGAATATTTTTGGCAGTTGGGAAGACATGTGACTCATGGTATTTATAAGGAACAGGCTGCCCACTTTCCTCTGACCAGTCTGGGTAGCAGCACTACCATGGAATACCACTGCCCCGGAGAATTCCAGATTAAATAGAGGAAAATCAGTCAGGGAAAAGAAACATGCAACTCAGAGAGAGAGGGAGACAGAAGAGTTGGCATGTTTTTGCACAGCCCCACAGAATTCTGGAACAGTCCAGAGCAGGAGCTGTGACCTTAGCCGAGGATCAAAGATTAACATGGGCAAAAGAAAGGCTGGCTGAGCTTCACTGTCCCACCTTTGTCATGCTGGCCACTTTGAGATGTCTACAATTCAATTCTCTGGTTGGGCAGAAGTCGAAGGGTTTCAGACAGACTTGCCTTTGATTCCTGACTCTGTCCTATTGTGACCAAGTGACCAAGTCAACCAACTTAACTGAGCCTCAGTTTCCTCCATCCACAAAATAGGGCTATTGAGACCTATAGCTCAAGGATATTCATGAGGATCAATGTCATAATGTATAAGAAATACCTGGCGTGGGCCTAAAGTAAGTGCTTAATAAATGTTCCCCCATTCCCTTCCTCTTTCTCTAAGAGAAGATCCTTTCTTTCCTCCTTTAAACAAAATAGGCTGAAAGCAATCTAGCCCGTCATTTAAAATGATTAAAGTCCCCAATTTCTGTTTATGAATGCTGTAGAGGGTAAAGGGGGAATATACAGGGTGTGCTGTCACTGGTCTCGGTGAACATAAATTTGAGGAATTGTACCAGTGTTCCCATTCCAGTTCACATCTTGTCATGATCAAGACATTAACGGATATGACAAAGATCCCAGATGAAAAGCAACTCCTGAACCACACTACTGGCATCATGATTAAAGCAAACATAAGCAAGCCGAACCCAGCAAGACATCTGGAACCATCCCTAAGAGTGACCATCCACTAGACAGGACCCAACCCTGCCATGAGTGGAATCAACTTCCTGTCTCAGGAGGCTGCAGATTTCAAATCCTGTGCCTCTACATGGCTGCCTGAGATCCTAACCACACTCTGACAGCCATGGCATCTAAGCAAAAAGGGAAATGAGTGAGGCCAGTTGAAGAATTATATAATCCTCCATTTTAAAAATAGGACTGGGTATTTTTGGAAATAACTGGCTGGGTGAGTTATTTAACAGCCTTTCTGGCTAGCCTGTGGAAACTCAGAAAATGGCATTCTCTCAGGGTCTCTAGAAAGATGTGTTACCTGGTACAGCCAAAGAAGACTGAAGATGCCCAGGCTGGGCTGAACCTGAGACAATGCAGACATAGCCTGGTCCTTTGTAAGCTGTGGACTGGCCCTGGAATGCACACTGGGAGGAAAAGAGTTTGGAAGCCACTCCCCAGGATGGATCTCTGTAGGCAAATCCTTTCATCAGCTACTGTGACGCCCTCTGAGTGATGCAATTGATTAAGGACGACAAAAGCCTGGCAATGGCTTCCGCTTCCCACTTCTTGTTCCCATGTTAGACATTATTAGTCAATTGCAACTCTTTCTCTTCAAGCCCCAGATCCAATCCTTTACACAAATCTCCCAGAAGCCACCAACAATCAATGGGAGTTGGCAAGAGGTGACACTTCTCCAGTCTCTCTGCAGTAGCTAGTAAGTGGCGCACCGGCTTCAGTTTGGACCACTGCTACATCGTGGAGTTGACCTGTTGAAACGGATGAGCTATTCTGACATCAGTAATGCTGCCTGCAGTTTAGAGTTCAGGACTTCCGTTGTGATACAAATACAGCTGCTTGGAGAGTGAAAATATTCATATATTTTTGGAGCAAATTCTAAGTACTTTCAAGTTTGTGCCAAAATTAAAACTGTCCACAAATACTCTGATTCTCTTCTCCTTTGGGCCCATGGTAAGTTTGCATTTCTCCTGCCCCTTTTCAAGTGAGACTATGGCCATGTGACTTGGTTTGGCTGATGATACATGAGTAGAAGTGACATATGTCACACATGTGAAGTCTTAAGAGCCTTCAGAGCATGCACCATGCTCCCTCTCCTCTGCCCTCGTGATAGTGGAAGCACATATGGAGGTGCAGCTTCTCCAGCAAGGGGCCTTGCATGACTGTAAGAGACAGTATCTCCTTGCTGACCCACACTGGACATGAACATGAGTGAGAAATACATATTTTTTGTAGTAAGCTGCTGAAATTTGGGGGTCGTTTGTTCCTGCAGCATTGCTTTACTTATCCTGACTTTTACAAACACTTTCAACTAGTCATTCCATCGGATCCTCTCAACAACCATGTGAAATAGGAAAAATGCTATTATCCACATCATATAAATAAGATGACGAACGCCCAGAGAGGTTAAATAATTAAGAAACACTGAAACCTTTTACATTAACTGGCCAACAACCTATCGCCAAAATGAAAATATATATGCTCTGATCATATAATTTTTACAAGAAGTGGTGCATGTAAGCAAGTCATAGATCTCACTGAAAAATTAAATATTGTCTGAAAATTGACCCAGAAGCACCAAACACAATCATCCAAGAATAAAGCCACAATTTGCCACCACAGCCTCCTAAATTAAGGTTCTTGCTCATCTTTGCAGCAGTTGTCAGGATCCTCACAGTCAGCTACATACCCCCAAATGTTCCCATAATCCTCTCTGCTTCTACTTACTTCTTCTTCTTCTTATTATTATTATTTTGAGACAGGATCCCACTCTGTCACTCAGGCTGGAGTTTAGTGATGAAATCACCACTTACCGCAACCTCTGCCTCCCGGACTCAAGTGATCCTCCCACCTCAGCTTCTTGAGTAGCTGGGACTACAGGCACACACCACCATGACTGGCTAATTTTTTGTTGTCGTTGTTTTTGTAGAGATGGGGTTTTGCCATGTTGCTCAGACTGGTCTTGAACTCCTGAGCTCAAGCTATCTGCCCACTTCGTCCTCTCAGTAGTGTAGTGCTGGGACTGCAGGCATGAGCCACCATGCCCAGCCTACTCTCACATTATTTATGCAAATCCTATTCTCCTGTAAGCAATATCCAATTATTTGAGCCACTTTCTCCCCACTTCTCCTTCAAATGATGGACACTACATGTTCCAGGGCAACCTTCCGCATCCCCAGCTCCACGCTGTTTATAATCATAATAATTACATCAGTTAATGTATCGTCATTTTAGCTCCTTCCTCCTTCACCATGGCTTTCCATTTCTATTTCTATATAAATAGCCTTGTTATAAACTCTTTACTGTCAGCCAACTCCATTCTTTTCTGGAAGTAGGCAAAGTATATATTACAAATATAAAAATATAATAATAGACTTATCTTTGCTCTGTTCAGGCATATAAATAAGATCTCTGTGCTGAAGCCTGAGGAGAGAGAACCCCGTCTCCTGCTTTGTTTGCAGTTACTCTCCTAGAGTAAGGGTGCACTGGAGGCTCCTAATGACTCCTGGTCACCTGGTTTGTGCTCATTGCTCACCTGGTTTGTGCTCATTGCTGGGCTTGGAGCTGTGCAGGTACAAGGACACAATGTCCTCTCACACTCGTTTGACCTGTCTCCTCTCCCAGTGCCCATCCTGAGACCCATCCCCACCCTTCCTCATGCAAACATATACGAGAAAAATTTCAATCCAGCTGATGGGGTCAGGTTAGAGTGTTGAAGGAGATCATTCAGCAGAGACGATTCAATCTTTTGAAGATTCCAGGAAAGAAAATTCTGATATCTGAAGTAATCAGGGAAGGCTTCCCAGAGGAGAAGCAACTTGACCTGGACCAGGAATTGTGGCTTATTTGTGGTAGGACTGGCCTAGGTGGTGCAGAAATTAAGCAAGGAGAAGAGAGGTGATAAGATCCTAGTGATAGTATAGACTCCTGCCTGCAGGAGGCCTTGGAGTAGGAAGCAGACAGGGATCAGAAGAAACGTCCAGACAGACAACTTTCCTGCCTCCCTCAAGGACCCATTTCTTTGATTTCGGAGCTTTCCGCTCCCTGGAAAACTGTGAGTGGGAGCTAGCCTAGCCTGCCTCAACCACCACTGGGTGGTGATGCAGAGGAGGGAAGCATTTAGGGCTTAATGGGCCCTGCAGAGATGGGAAAGTTTCTCCTGTGGTCTTGATCTGATATAATTCTTCAGGGTTACCATATACCCACTTTTCCCTGAAATCCACACGCAGCCATCACAACTTTAAAAAAAAAAAAATAGCGCTGACTTTTCACAGCAAAATAGCATTGCAAAAGAGTTTGTTTTAGAAAGTCACAGTCTCTCTTAACTCACTTGGATTTTTAAGCATAAATTTCAATCTGGAGGAATATTGGAAAGAGGGCACCGGTAATGGATTCATCCCAGGAAAAGTATTTATTCTTGCCTTTCCCCGGCCAAGGAAAGTTTCTATGCTGGAAAAAGCACCTCACCATCCACCAAGCTGTATGACAAAGATTATAAATAGAAATAAAGAAGTCATTCTGACATGTTTATCATTTTGCCTTAAACTTCTGGAGCTCCCAGGGCAGAAAAAAGCTGGATCTTTTCCCTCCTACTTGGAAAATATCATATTTCTTTGGGTTTCCAAATAATATCTCACTATGATCTTTACTTTTTTAAAAAGGCACAGACTTAGACTCTTTAATGAGAGGATATTTATTCTAACTCCTCATTGTTATAACTAAGAAACAAAGGAGAAGGAATGAGAGAGGCAAGGAGGAAAGGAGGGAAGGAGGGAGGAAAGAAAGAAGGGAAGTAGGAAGGGAGAGAGGAAGGAAGGAAGGAAAAAATAAAAGAATATCCATTGAATATCTACTATATACCAGGCACTGTACTGTGCATTTTCCATATGTTACTTCATCTAATCCTCATAGCCAAATGATCTGGAAAGCATTCTTGGCCTCATTTTCATGACCAAAGAATTCAAGGTACAGTAATTAAATGCCTTTCCCAATGTCTCATAGCTAGATAGAGACAGAGTGTTGCTCATCTGGTCTTCACCACAGCACTGGGAATTGGGCCAGGCAGGCCACATGATACCCATTTTTCAGATGAAGAAACCTAATTGCAGAGAGGCTGAGGCATTTGCCTTTAGTCTGAAAGTTAGTGAGTGACAGAGTTTGGATAAGAATGCAGTTCCCCCAGCATCCTGGTCAGTGGTTTCTCTACTGTCTTACCCATAAGGTATACATGGCATGTTTTCCTTACTTGGACCAGTTTTTCCAAAGAAATGAATTGCTACTGTGATCTCCTTGGAAAGACCTTCTCAGGGATCAGGAAAAGCAGTAGGGACACTCTCCACCTGTATTGAAAGTGCAACCATAGGGCCGGCCCAGTGGCTCATGTCTGTAATCCCAGCATTGTGGGAGGCCAAGATGGGAGGATCACTCAGGCTGGGAGTTTGAGACCAGCCTGGCCAACAAAGTGAGACTCCCATTTCTTAAAAAAAGAGAGAAAAAGAAAGCACAACCCTAGAATTTGAGTCTGCATGGGGAGGAGGAAATAATACAACTCACACAGGAGAAAATAATGATTTGGAGGAATCAGTGAAATCTCACTGAGAGCCATTCATTCTCCAGGTCTGTGTGTTGCCCATGCTGTCACTCTGGCTAAGGTACCTTTCCCTTCTTCACAGGCCCAAAGCCTACCTATCCTTTGAGGTACAACTGAAGACCCTCAGTGAGCAATCTTCCAAGGCACCCATACGTTCTGCCCTGAGGTTTGGGGAATAGGGAAGAGGCAGGAGAAGAATTCTAAGAGGGGGTGACATCGAGCTGGATCATGAAGGAAGAGTAGGAGATTGTCAGGAACATATGAACCTTGAAGAGGATCTTTCAAGCCAAGGAATCAATGACAAATGTACTGCCCTAGCTGGAGCAGAGAGAGAACTGCTGGGGACGAGGCTGAGCTGGAGATGGTGGCCAAGCCGTGGGTTGCTCTGGTGTCAAGCCAAAGAGTTTGGACTTTATCCTTTTAGGGATGGGAGAGGGTGTCTCAGCTTTGATCAATAAACCTTTGCTGCTAACAGGTGTGGAGCCAGGTACTAGAGATACTTCAGTGAATGAAACATCTCTTCCACCCTTGAGAAGCCCAGGGGCTAGTGGATTTTAAGTGAGAGAAAAATGATCAAAGTTGTCTTTTAGAAAGATATTGGTAACTGACATAAATTTTAATTCTTACTTGTACAACATCAAAATCATTTTGAAAAACATAATTCAAACTGCTGGCTCTGAAATCATCTGCCCGAGTTCAAATTTGGACTGTTCTACTTGCCATTGGACCTTGAGGAAATGATTTCACCTTTAGAGTGCTTCAGGTTCCTACTCTTATGACAGTACTGCTGCTGCAGCTGGGTGTGGTGGCTCACACTTGTAATCCCAGCACTTTGGGAAGCCAACGCGGGTGGATCACCTGAGGTCGGGAGTTCGAGACCAGCCTGGCCAACATAGTGAAACCTTGTCTCTACTAAAAATACAAAAATCAGCAGGGTGTGGCGGCATGTGCCTGCAATCCCAGCTACTTGGGAGACTGAGGCAGGAGAATCGCTTGAACCCAGGAGACAGGGGTTGCAGTGAGCTGAGATCATGCCACTGCGTTCCAGCCTGGGTGACAGAGTGAGACTCTGTCAAAAAAAAAAAAAAAAAAAAAGACAGTACTGCTGCTTCTATTACAAATGATGATGATGATGAGGATGGCAGCTAACACCTGCTGAACACTGACTACGTGCCAACCACTGTTCTAAGCACATCTGCATGAACTCATTTAACCCTCACTACAACCTTTTGAAGGAGATGCTATTATTGCTTCCATTTTATTAACCCAGAAGTGACCAGCTTCTGGTCACAGAAGCATTGGATATCTTGCTCAGGGTCAAGTGGGATAGTTACTATTACCTCTTATTTTCATTCCTCATCTTCTGCCTCTATTGACAAAAACAAATGCATTAGTAAAATTAAATTAATCATGCATTGTAAAGGGAAAACCTGGCAGTGATGTAAAACACAAAATTTCTTTTGAAGTCTATCCCCCTTGATTTCAGCATGATGCTAGTGTAGGGATGGCTATTCCAACTCTGCATTTTCAATGAAGCCATCACAGGCCTCTGACCCAACCCCTTCCAACAGGGCACATGAAGCTTTCAAGCTAAAACACATGTGATTATTGCCCAGCCTATGCTAAGTGTTTGTTAACAGCACTTTCATTCCAGTGTTTTCTCAGCCTAACAAATTAGACCTAATGATTTGCTTTCCTGCTGCATTTAAAAAAACATGACTTCATGTTTTTTATAAACATGTTTAACCATAAATCTGGTTAGTCTGATCCATGAGCCAATTCTGCCTGTGAAAAAAATATGAGAATTCTTCCAATGTAATTTAAAATATCAAATGTCCCTGGGAATCACTGCAGTAACAGCAACCACAAAAGCAGCTCCCATTTTCTGAGTGTGTTACTATGCTTTACAAAGGTGCTTTGCATTTCACATGCACTAGCTCCAGAAATCCTCACAGCAGGCCCACAAGCAGGTACTATTGGGCCCGTTATACAGGTAAGAGATCTGAGGCTTAGCAAGGGTATACAAGGCTGTGCAACTGACTAATGGCAGAGCTAGGATTTGAATACAAGTCTGTCTCCAAAATCCTCTTTTTTTACACAAGTTTGTAATACAAACAAGAGGGGAAGAGGAGTCTATGGAAATGACCTAGAAGCTTCTCATTGAAATTATCCTGAGATGGACTTGAAGATGAAAGCATTTAAGTGATCCCCAGATGCAGGCCACCACCCAGGTAATTATAACAGTGCAGAATATGCTCCTGAGAGGTTTGCCAAAGCTGGCTACAAACAACTCGGGTTAAAACAGGACATCAAGCCAGCCTGGTGTCATGTGCCTGTAATCCCAGCTACTGGAGAGGCTGAGACAGGAGGTTTGCTCGAGCCCAGGAGTTCAGCCCTGTAGTGTGCTATGTTGGTGCCTATGAATAGCCACTGCACTCCAGCCTGGGCAACACAGAGAGAAAGCCCCTCCCTAAAAACAACAAACCAGGACGTGGAGTCAAAGCAAAAACCATGCTGAGTGTGAGCTCTCAGGCACAGTGATGTAAATTCTCTGGCACTCAAAGCAACTGGTCAAATTATACCAGAGAAAGCCAGGTGTTTGTGGACCAGGTTTAAATCAGGCTCATGGACTGGGTGTGGTGGCTCATGCCTGTAATCCCAACACTTTGGGAGGCTGAGGTGGGCAGATTTCTTGAGCTTAGGAGTTCAAGACCAGCCTGGGCAACATGGTGAAACCCCATCTCTTCAAAGAAATAGAAAACATTAGGCGGGCATAGTGGCAAGCACCTGTGGCCCCAGCTGCTCAGGAGGCTGAGATAGGAGGATCGTTTGACTCCGGGAGGCAGAAGTTGCAGTGAGTTGAGATTGTGCCACTGCACTCCAGCCTGGGTAAGAGAAAGTGAGACTCTGTCTCAAAATAAATAAATAAATAAATGAATAATAAATAAATAAAATAAACCAGGCTCACAGGAAGTGTGATTTAAAATGAGACACTCATCACTGTCTGTTTGGAAAGGTTGCCTCTGGCATGTCTCAATCTTCCCTGTCATTATCACTTGACCATATCCAGAAGAGAGCCAAATCAATGCCATCAACCCAGCCCTCCAGGACTGTGCTCTGTAATTTCTACAGTACATCAGTCACACTGGGAAAATGTCACCTTCATAGAGACTGAGAACACTTGCAATCTCCAGGCTCCATGATGGATGCAGTAAAAACTTGCAGGATTTCATTCAGGATTGGACAACTGCTTATCCTCCAAGGGCCAGTTTATGTATCTTTTTTCACAACTTCCAGAGAAACTTCCTACCCCAGTTTGGGCTCCTAAACCACCTGACATTCTTGTATTATACGAATTTTCATGTGAATTCTATCTATTTAGTTTTTTTGTCTCATTTCTCCACTAGACAATAAGTAGGTTGGGGGAAGAGACTTTATCCTAGTATCCTGGTGTCTACTACAAGACCCAGCATGTAGTTAGAGTTCAAAGCAGTTTATTAAATCAATGAGAAGCATGATGTCTGGGTGATGGGTAGGTTGGTAAATAGATAGGCAAATCAATGAACAGAAGGTTGAGTAGGCAAATGGATGGGGAAATTGTAATTTTGTTGCTGGATGGACAGCTGGATGGTTGGAAGAGTAGATGGATAGCTGAATGTGAGGGTGGCTGGTTGGATGGATGGATGGATGGATGGGTGGATGGATGAATGGATGGATGAATGAGTAGATTGTTGAATGGATGACATGGATGGATATACTGTGGGTGATTTGGTAGATGGAGAGACTAGTGGGTGGATAGATGAATAGACAAGGAGCAGACAAGTTCTCAAGGAGCCAAGTCAATGAGCCATTTTAAATACAAGTTTAAGAACACAGGTGACTCAACAAAGGAAATGGAAAGTTGTCCTTCAGGGGAGTTCAAAGCCAATCTTACCCAAATCAAAAGGGAAATGTAGTTATAGGCTATATTTGTAAGACTTTTTCTGCTTCATAAGACTTTATGAAATCTTAGGAAGCCTGGTCTCCATAATGTCACAATATTGCACATCCATATTATTAGTTAAGAAAAAAAATCAATTTATCAATTGTGTAGCAGGCAGAATTCTAAGATCCCCCCACCAAGATTCCCAGAATGTGGTATACACACATACCTTGCTCCCAGTTTACACACATACCTTGCTCCCAGTTACCCAATCAAACACTAATGTAGGTACTGCAGTAGAGAGATTTTGAAGATGTAATTAAAGTCCCAAATCAGTTGACTTTAAGATACAGATATTATTCAGGTGAATCTGACTTAACCACATGGGCCCTTTAAAAGAAGAAAGTATTCTCTGGCTGGTTGCAGAAAGAGAACCTGGATACTCAAAGCACAAATAATATTTGCTGTACAATTGTTGACTTGAAGGCAGAGGGGAACACATGGCAAGAAGTACAGGTGGTCTCTGTGTGCTTACAGCAGCCCCCAGCTAACAACAAACACGGAAATGAACTTCAGTCCTACCAGCTTAAGGAAATGAATTCAGCAAACCACAAGAAAGGGCCCAGAAGTGGATTTTTCCCCATGGCCTCTAGACAAGAACTGGGGCTGGCCAACACCTTGATTTCAGCCTGGTGACACCATGGGTAGAGAACTCTGTCACTCTGCACCATGCTTCCTATCCACAGGACTGTGAACTAACAACCTGGTGTTGTTTTAAGTCGCTAAATGTATGGCAATTTGTTAAGCAGTACCATGAAATTAATCTATCAGTTTCATCCAGAACAATTCCGCAAAAGGAAATTCACACTTGATAGAAATGGAATTGTTATATTTTCTTCTAGTTGATTGAAGAAATATTTAATAGCAGCACTCTGTCTCAGATAGATTCAAATGCTGACTTCACAATATGAACATTTTCCCGTATAAATAAACATTATTTTGCAAGATTTTAAATAGCTACATATGATTACATTATATGGAAACACAATAATTGACTCAACCTTTCCCCTACAGCTGGGCATTTGGGAGGTTTCCAGTTATTCACTATTATAAACATCACTATAATAAAAATTATTGTAGAGGCATTCCTGTGCTCTTCCCTGATAAAGTCTTTAACATCAGGTGTCAGAAGTGAAATTGCTGGCTTTAATATAGTAACCATTTTTAAATCTTTCAATACAATTGATATTTTCACAAGCATTATATGAAACTGTGCAAATCCCCACATCTGACTACAAGTAAGTAATGTAAGAAAAATCAATAACTTACTCTTGTTTCTTCATCCTCGAGCATTCATATTTATCATATTGTCCCCAGTTACTGGCATTTCTTTCTATTTCTCTGCAGTTCTGGGACAGCAGCATATGGTGTTGATCAATTAAATCACTGACAATTTTTAGCAGAGTCAGTTCTACTTTCTAATTTTTTCTGTTTCTGCTTTAAACCATCCTAGCCCATTGTTGGCTTCTTTATGGGTATTTTTTTTACGCTTCCCCATATGTTATTTCGCTTGAACCTGTTATCTCTTATTTCATAGAATTGATTTTTTTTTACCGCAGATAGTTCAAAGCAGATGCTATCCAAACTACTTCTATTTCCTGTAACAATTTTTTGTGTTTTATTTTTCTCTACCTTTCCATGCTATGGTTATTTCCTTGTTTTCTGTTCCATAACATTTTCGTGGGCCTAAGTTTTGTCTTTTGTTTTTTATATAATTTATTCATCTGTGATGATACCACTGTATCCTGGCTTGTTATTTTTCACAGGTGTGTTATAGGTAGATGCTGTGAATCTCATGGGTCAGCTCTATGGGTGCTGCTAGAATCCTGCCTGCCGACCTGAAGTGAGGATGGAGGCTGGTTGATGCCAGTTTATATTCCCAGCTCAAGGACGCAGCCGCCTAAGTGGGGGCAATGGGAGGCAGCTGGGCTGTATGTAATACCTTCCATTTACCGCTGTGAGGGTCTCAGCGGTAGAAGTCTGCAGGTGGGCCATCCCCAGCATCAGGTCTGCCGCCTTGTCGGTCAGCGTCTATGCACCACTCACCATTCCTAATATGCTGGATACTAATAGGCCATGGTGATCTTGGATGACTTAGTTCTCCCTTTTGAGCCTTAGCTTCATCTATAAAGAGAAAAATACCTAGCCTAGTCTCCTGACTTCAAAGGGTTACTAAGAGCGACACAAGAGTCAAGGAGTTTTATAAACTGCCCACAAATCCTGGGTTAAGTATTATATTTAGAATGAAGCTTGGCAAGGGGCTGCAATGGGTAGAGAGAGGAGACAGAGAGAGGGAAGATCAAGTGGACACTGCCAGCAGGAGCCTGCGGACAAGTGCTCCCGGACACATGCTCTCTCCAGAGGACACAGGTGCCTACAAACATCAGGACACAATCTCAGCAACCTATCTACTGTTCCTACTACAAACAGGACTTCATAAACGTCAGTGCAATGGCAGAGCACTGACAGAAACATTGAAATGGAAAGAAAATGTTTTAAATGAAGGCCACTGTGCTGGCTGATAACCTTTTGATGACTCAATGTTTTTAAGACAGCCTTTAGCTATGATGTCTTACTGTCCCTCAACAGTTGATCCAGTGGCTCCCACTGACTACAGTACCATGTACACTCTTGTTCTGGCCTCCAAGGCCTCCAAAATTTGGATCCAATCTATCTTTCCAGACTTATCCTCCCTCCAGTTCTTACAAATATCCTCTCCTCAGGCCAGGTGTGGTGGCTCATGTCTATAATCCCAACACTTTGGGAAGCCAAGGCAGGAGGATCATTTGAGGCCAGTGGTTTGAGACCAGCCTGGGCAACATAGTGAAACCCTGTTTCTATACAAATTAATTAGCAGGGTGTAGTGGCATGCACCTGTAGTCCCAACTACTTAGGAGGCTGAAGTAGGAGGATCACTTGAGCCCAGGAGTTTGAGGCTGCAGTGAGCTATGATTGTGCCACTGCACTGTAGCCTAGGTGACAGAGCGAGACCCTGTCTCAAAAAAAAAAAAAAACAACAACAACAACAAAAAAAAAACCTCTCTAGATACTTTGTCTCCATTCTTCCTTCAACCTGAAATGCCCCCTTCCCTCCTCTCTATAATTTATTTCTCACCGATCCTACATCTAGTCCCACCTTTTCTTTAAACCTCTTCTGAGAAAGCCCATCCCACAATTGTAGTGTCTCATCCAAACTCGTAATACTTTTTGTTTCTGACACTGATTTGACATTGATCACCAATTGACTTCCACGCACTATTTCTTGTGTTGCTTTGTGTTGTAAACTGAGGCTCTTCTATCCTAAACACAGCGGGACTTAGACATGCAGATGATTATCTCATCTAACACACACTCTGGAGGAACTAGGGACCTTAAAGGCTTCTGCACATCCTCAAGACTATTCTCAAAAGTGACAAACTTTTATCCGTCTTAGGACTTAATTCCCAGAAATAGACGGTCACTTGAAAAGAAAACTAGAAAGTGAGCAGATGATTAAACAGTAAAACACTATGCATAAAGTGTCATGTAACTCCAAATGTTAGAGATTAATTTTCTTCTGGAGCTTATAATCTAGTTCAGAAAGCAACTGCAAAGAGCTTTTCAAACTCTCCCAAGCAGCTGTCCAGGGGAGCAATTATATGAATTTTACCACGACCCTTTCCCCATCCCCTCTGCTAGGTATGTAAAACAGGTGGGATTCCATGCATATTTAGTGAATAAATGATCAAATGGACAAATTTATCCCCATCTCCTCTTTCCTGGTTCCTGGAAGAAAATTGTTCTCTTGGGCTGTCCCACATTGCAAGGAGACCTTTTTCTTCTATGAGCGCTCACCATGAACTTCTCTCTAGAATATTTTTCAGAATTGGACACATTCTCAAGGGCTCTGTCATACAAGCCTTTCTTCTAGATCAACTGGATAAGCCCTTGTAATGAAGTGCTGCACAAAATTTCAGTGCCGTCTGTGTTAGTGAATACCTTGGACCAAGTTAAGGTCACACAATGCCTGGGCACCTCAAAAGTTTCCACAGTAATTCGAATTAAGTGGTAGAAGAACTGAGTCATCACATGACATATGTTGGTATGGGCATGCCAGCCTCCCCAATAAAATGTGTTATAGGATATTCTGGTTGCTCACAGACGCATTTTACATACCTTGCCTTTGCCCTCACCAGTGTTCAATTATTCAGTACCCGTACGTAAATAGACAGTGTAGAATATTCCATTAACCAGCATCTGAAATTTCTTTTAGTGTTAGGTATTGGGAGATTTCCTTTTATAGCAACCAACTTAATAAAATAATAATTTAGTGGCCTAATATGAATTCAGTGTTAAAAACTGGGAAAAAAAAACTGTTAATGACACAGTATGACTCAAACAATGGTCCTTTATACACAAAATTAAATAAGCCGAGACCAAAGCAAGTGAAACGCAAAATGGAGAGATAAAACTTTTTCCTATGAAGCCAGATTGGTAGATCTGGCATATCAAGTTTATGTTAACAATTTAAATTTGATTCATGTTAGAGTTTTGTTTGCACATCATTTGTAAATTTGTTTTAGATTTATAGATGTGTAAGAACTATAAGCTGAGGAACTTATACCTAGTTTTTATGTTTGTATATATTTAAATAACATAATAATCAAGGTAATTTAAGTCAACAGTGTACATCCTTGGGAATGTTTTCCCTTAAAAAGAATCTGTATCTTACTCAGGCAAGAGCAACACTACTCCTGAGCTTCCTAACCACACAGTCATCACCAAAGGGAAGGCAGGCAGCTGGCTGGCAAATGCGTTTTTTAAACACCTAACTTAGTGCTGGGCAAGCACCCCAGCACGGGAACCGCCTGGCTCAGTAGGGAATTTAAACCCAAAAAGAAGGTCTGCTTGTTTGCATGTCTGCTTTGTAAATATTGTCCCAGGCGGGCAGGAAGGGGCAGGTTTTCAAAACACCCATAATCATCTTCTTCTGTGTATTCCTTTTGCTTCGGACCTGACTCACAGAATGCAAACAGCCTTTAGCAGCCTTGTCAAATCATGAAGCAGTTTCTCCAGGGCTGATGTGATCTCTAAGCCAGCCACTGATTTTATCAGTGCACAAAGCTTGTTCTTGGGGCTGTTAAGGCATAAATCCGCCTCTCCTGCTTTCATGTGGTTGTGAGACCTGGTGGGAGGATAGGTGTTGATACAGGAATTGGGGCTTTCTAGTGCTAGCTAAATGCACAAAGGGGAAAACATGCAGTTCCAGGGTGGTCATGGTAGCTCTCCATGCAGCCATGTGACTTGCTCCCAGCTTTGGATCTTCTAGAAGTTCAGGCCTGGCTACCTCCTACATCAACAATGAATTAAAGCCTTTCCAAAACCTTATTGTTGCTTTTATTAAGCAACAACCAAAAGCCTTTCCTGTGTGGCCCTTTTGCTTGTCCCTTAGTCCAAGTACTATGACAAGACCTCTGTCTCTGCATATTATCAACCAGAGGAAAGATCTTGGTTTTATCATACAAGGAAGATGAGTTTGTTCTGACATTAGAGACCTTCCCAGAGTTTTTGAGATTTTCACCTGTGAAGGAATCCCAATCATTCATTAGGAAAGACACATGTGCTTTCAGCAAGTTGAAATCCTGCATGGACACCTCTCCTGGGACATCTGGAGCAGTAGGTGAGGTGCCTGGCATCCTTGCCCAAATGTCAGAGCTGACAGAAGCCTAGAGCCAGTCCTGTCCAAGCTTCTCGTTTCTCAGGTAGAGAAACTGAAGTTTGGAAGAGTCAGCCTTCCTCCAGTCACATGGCCACATGGTATTAAAGCTAAAAGTAAAACCTAGGCCTCCTGTCTCTTAGTCCAGAACTCTTTCCACCAAACCACAGTTATGTCTTCAAAATAAAGGAGACACTCTCTCCCATATTCTCTAACTATGCAGTCATATTATTTACAAAAAAGGCACTGAAAAGGCATCATTTTCTTCTGCAAGATGCAAGACACAGGGATCAGAGTACTTTAGAGCTGAAAAGAGATCTTGGGGTCTGATAGGGTTTGCCTGTGTCCCCACCCGAACCTCATCTTTAATTGTAGCTCCCATAATTCCCATGCATTGTGAGAGGGACCTGGTGGGAGGTAATTGAATCATGGGGGCAGGTCTTTCCAGTGCTGCTCTCTTGATAGTGAGTAAGTATCACAAGATCTGATGGTTTTATTAAGGGGAGTTCCCCTGCACATGCTCTCTTGCCTGCTGGCATGCAAGATGTGCCTTTGCTTCTCCATTCTTCCACCATGATTGTGAGGTCTCCCCAGCTGTGGAACTGTGAGTCCATTAAATCTCTTTTCTTTAGAAATTATCCAGTCTTGGGTATGTCTTTATTAGCAGCATGAGAACAGACTAATACAGGGTCCAACTGATTTATATTCCAGATGGGATCATCGCAGTCCAAAGACAGCCATTTACCCATAACAGAAAATGAGTCAGAGGCAAAGCAGAGACCTGTGGGTCTGGAGCCCAAGACAAACTTGAACTCAGGCAGCAGATCTCTTCCACACCACAGATTAGCTGTGTGTCTGTGGGACAGTTGCTTAACCTCTCTCAGACCTTTTTATTCTCAGCTAGATAATCTGGATAGTCTAGAACCAACTGCATGGAGCTGTTGGGAAGTCTAAAGGAGTTAATGAATACAAATACTCATCACAGTGTCTGGCCATCAGCATCATCATTGTCATCTTCACCACCTTGTCTCCCCATCCAGGGAAATTTCCATTATAGTATTTTGCTGCTTCTAAGATTATTTTTCATTTTGGTTTTTTAAAAACATAAATTCTAAAGTTAAATGTTTTGGGTTTGGCATTTCCTAATCCAATGCCTGGAGCTTTGGGTCAAAATTGAATTGAATACTTTCCACACATCCATCAGGAGAATAGCATTCCTGCCTAGTGATCTGATGACCATGGGAAGTCGTCTTTAGCTTTCTGAATATACACACTCGTTTCAGGGAGAAATCCTATCCCAATAACCTCCTTGTATATGAGGGGACAGAATCCAGCCATCCTGTGGCCCCAAGGGAGGTTCTGTACAACTCTGCGGGACTGGTCACCCATGATGTAAAGTCTGGTTTCTTTACATGAGGAAGTACAGAGTGGCAAGAGCAGTTCACAATTGAACTAAGGAATCACTCTCTTCCTTAGGGCTCTGAGAAGCATGAATGAAGAATAATGGTGTTTAGGAGCCCTCCAGAGCCCCACCATGCTGGCATCCTGAGCTTGGACTTCTAGCCTCCAGAACTGTGAGAAATATATTTCTGCTGTTAACAAGGCACCTAATCTATGGAACTTTGTTATAGCAGCCCAAACTAACTAAGACAGTGGCTCTGATAAAAGATCCCAGTTTGTCCTCACCATTCCTTTACAAAACCAAGGGTGTTCCTCCCATCATTGTACAAATGAGAAAACACAGGCCTGGAGAAGTTAAGTTGCTAGTCCAAGTCATACAGCAAGCTAGTAGCAGAATCTTGAACCCAGGACCTCTAAGTCCAAAGCCATTGCTCTCCTGACCACATTCCAAGATAGACATGTGAACATGTCAGAAATCTTCCAGGAAATGTACCCAACCAGTAGATTTATTTCCGTCATTCAAAGATACAGAGAAAAGCAGCAGGAACTGACCCAGAATTGCAGGAAAGTGATGTCACTGCTCTCGCCAGCCCACGCCCCATGGTCATTATTTTAAAAGCGATGAGACTATCCATTAGAGCTGGTGCTGGAGCCATGCCCCTGTCAACATCCGGGTGTGTGGGCAGGGCCTGAGCAGATCCTCTGGAGGCTGCATTGCTGACATTGTGGGTAAGGGCTGGAGCCTCAGTGGGTAGGGCCTGCCCACGCCCAGCTGAAGGCAGAGGCAGAGCCATCAGGAAGGGTGAAAGAGGTAACAGGGCTTCCTTTGGGCTTTGGACCCTGCCGGGCAGCCATTGACGGCTTAAGCCAGCCTTCAGGACATGCAGCCATGATTCTGTACATATGTCCCTTTCCCACCTTAGGGTGCCTGCCTCCTGGGTACCTCACTCTCAGGTGCCTTGTTACTGCACTCAGTGCCCTGTGCCTTGTTACTGCACTCAGAGGATAGAAGGCTGTGATTAATGCAAGTACCAGGCCATGTTGGCAGAATTAGGACTCAAAGAAACAATACAATATGACTCCACATGAGTACTTCCAAGTACAATAGTACAGTTGTCCCTTGGTAACTGCAGATTAGTTCCAGGAACTCCCTCAGATACCACACTCTCCAGATGCTCAAGTCCCTAATATAAAAGAGTGCAGTATTTGCATATAATCTGCATACATCCTCCTGTATACTTTAAATCATCTCTAGATTACTTATAATACCTAACACAACGTAAATGCTTTGTCAATAGTTGTTATCCTGTATTATTATCCTGTAAGGACAAGAAAAATAGTCTGTACATGTTCAGTGCAGATGCAAACATTTTTCAAATATTTTCAGTTTGCAATTGGTTGAATCTATAGGTATGGAACCCACAGTATGGAAGGCCAATTGTACTACAGAGTAAGTACCTCTACCAAAGCTGGGTATAGTGGATTGATCACAAAAATCAATCAATCATTCCACTTCTCCTTCCCTCCTCCCCTCAGATCCTTGTCTTTTGCAATGTAACTATGCAACTTCTCCCATTAAAAGGTAGAGTCTAAATCTCCTCCCCTTGAATGTGAACTGACCTGGCTTCAGCCAAAAGAAAGCAGCAGAAGTGCTGGTGTGCCATTGGGTTTTGAGATTCAGGCCTTCAGAAGCCATGCATGCTTTCCTTCTCTCTCACAGAACAGCATCAGTCATCTCGAGAACAAACTCAGGCTAGTCTACTGGGTGATGAGAGACACATGGCCCAGTCACCCTCATCCACTGAATTGAGAGCTAGCCAATGCCAAACACATAAATGAGGCCATCCTAGACCAGCCAGCCTCCTGTTGTCCTGCCGATAGACACAAAAGGGAGTCGAGATTAGCCAAGCCTGTCCAGATCAGCAGAACCAGCTGGTTGACCCCCAGGACAATAATACACAGTTGTTTCAAGCCACTGCCTTGGGGGTAGTTTGTTACACAGCAGTAGCTTACTGATACATTGGAGAAAGAGAGAGGGAACTCTTCACAAAGAAGGGGATGCCTCAGCAGGATCAGGAAGAATGAACGGTAGTTTGCTAGATGATTGAGCAGAGAAAGCAGCATTTACAACAGCAAGATGGCAACAAGCAGCATTGCATCAACAGGACCATACAATTCTGGGATGTTGCTAGAGTCTAAAATGAAAGGGAGAAGCAGCTGGACAAGAAGCTGGAGAGGAAGGTGTAGCCCAGCTATGGTAGGCCCTGGGTTCCAAGGCTGAGCTATATCCCCAGAGATCTACAAACCTCCGAATCAACAGTTTTACTTTATAACAGGTTTTTGGAAAGTTATTAGAAGGTGTAAACTCAATGTTTTTGTCCCCACATCGAGTACTGAAATATTTCAAATATGAACAGAGATGGTGAGAATGTCAATTACTCTGCAAATCTACTAGAATGTGAGTTTCTTCTCTAACTCTGATCTAAAGTAAGGTTTTCAAAAGACTCCCTCAAGAGCATGATGATGGTTTGTAAAGACCCCTTAAGAGCATGATCATAACATGTGTTTGATGAAAACTAAAGCCTGGATTTTGGAAAAAGTCCCAAAGTAAAATGACATGAAAGTCAAGGTTTTCCCAAGACTTTATTGAAGAGAAATACCAACAGTTTAAAAGGAGTTGTCTCAACTAGTATTAAGTACTCCAGCTGTGGGAAGACATGGAAAAACCAGCCACATTCAGCCATTAATGATTTTATTCATTCATTCCGCAAAGGTAGCAGTCATTGACTCTGTCAGATCCTGCAGTAGGCCCTGAGACTCTACAAATAAATGACATGAGCCCTGCTCTCTTGGTAGTCACAGGCAGAGGGAAAGAAAGGACATGGAACCACGCCCCACCATACAACTCACATGGGCTATAAGAATGGAGGTGCTCTGGAAACCCAGAGGATGGTGAGGTGATTTCAGCTACCCCTTCAACATAGACTATTAACAAATTTCCAGCCAGGTGCAGTGATGCATGCCTATAAACCAGCACTTTTGGAGGTTGAGTTGGGAGGATCACTTGAGTCCAGGAGTTCAAGACTAGCCTGGGCAAGATGATGAGATCCCGTCTCCACAAGAAAATGAAAATAAAAATAAATAAAAAATTAGCTGGCATGGTGGTGTGTGCCTGTAGTCCCAGCTACTCAGGAGGCTGAGGCAGGAGGATTGCTTGAGCCTAGGAGTTCCAGGCTCCAGTGAGCTATGATCATGCTACTGCACTCCAGCCTGGGTGGCAGAGAGAGATGTTGTCTCTCTAAAAAATAATAAATTATTTTACAAAATTTGTGATCAAGTCAGGGCTTATTTCACTTAAGATTAAGACCTCTGGTTATACTACCATGTTGCTGCAAAAGACGGGATTTCATTATTTTTTGTGGCTGAATAGTATTCCATTGCATATATATACATTTTCTTTATCCGTTCATCCTTTGATGGACACTTAGATTCCATATCTTTGCTATTGTCAATAATATTGTGATAAAAATATAAGTGCAAGTATCTCTTTGATACTAATATAGTGTTTTCTTTTCCTTCAGGCAGATGCTCGGTAACAGGATTGTGCAGGGTAGTTCTGTTCCATACACTATTTGTGAATAAACCTTTCATAAGCTCCCATTTTGCAGAAGAAGCTATATATGACACTCAAAATTGTGACTTCTCTCCAGACCAGGCCTTCCCTAGCCTGGGCCACAAGTGGGAGTTCCAAGGTGGCCCCTTTCAGGCCTCAACTCATTGAGAGAAACACAGATGAGGCCTTAGGGAAGAGCCATCTAGTTCCTCTCCCAACCAGTGCTATGCAGGGACTGCCTGGATCTAGTGCCCTCAAGGTGGCTGGCAGCCCAGTGTGCCACTCCAGGCTAATCCTCACTTGGCTAAATCCCTAGTTCAGAACACCCCTAAGCTGGCCACATCTCTGCAAAACCTGGGACACACCCAGGCTTGGTCTGCTAAGATTGAATCTCTGAAGTTTGCCCTGATGGTCAGATCAAATGTCTGGCTGAATTCCCACTGTGCTAGCTTTATCTTATTCTTGTCATCTTCCACACTGATAACTGGATCAAATAAGCTTTTACTGGCAGGACAAATCAACAGATAAAGGAAAGATTGTTCCTTGAAGCTGTCCTGGGATAACAAGTTAGTAAATTCAAGGGAAAATTGTGTTAGAGTTTCTCCTTGCACTAGGAACTGAAATAAATTTGAGACAGGTCAAAGAACGTAAAAATCAATCCACAGGACCTTTAAAAAAGAAATCAATATGTAAACGATCAACACATTGAACTGTGTTTCAAATATGAAAATATTTTACATATTTTACAAAATAACTGAAAGGGAAGAACAGGAGAGAAAACTTCAAATATGTAATGAGATCAGACATACTGATAAGAAAAGTATGAATACCACATAAATAGGCATATGATATGAATACATAATTCCAAAAACTAAAAATAACTAGTAAACAAAAATGTAGGATGGCTTTCAACCTCTACAGTTATCAAAGAAATACAAACCTATTAGCTATGATTTTTCACCTATTAAAATTATTTTTTAAGTTATGGTAATATAAAATATTAGTGTAAATAACACTGTTGTACACAATTAATGAGAGTGTTAATTTGAATAAATCTTTGGAGGCCATTTTCTTGTTTACTTACACTTCTAAAAATCATTCTATGGAAATCAGCAAAACTTGGGAAAAAATGTATATAAAATGGTCATTTTAAATGTTTAATAGTAAAAATTTAGAAATAAATTTGATGTTATTTTATAGCAATTAAAAAGATGACTTTGAAAGCTGAAAATGCTATGAATCAACTTTAAGATGTGTTGCGTATAAGGTAAAATTCTATCAACATTATGTAAAAAATATACAATAATAACACTAAAAAAATTCATCAAAATTCTTACAGTGTCTATCTTCAGTAGTAGGATTATGAGTTTTTCTTTTTCATTTCTGTATTTCCCAAGTTATAAGGAAATAACATGGTTATGTGGCTTACATAATGGAAAAAATATGTAATATGTATATACACATGCACCATGTAGGTTCTTTTTAAAAATGTAATAAAATGCCTCTGTTGACCACTCCAACTCCTAGTTATTGCTCCTTCCTCCAAAAGTCTTAGAACCAGGCTGGTTTCACACAGTGCTTAGAGCACAGACCCAAATGCTTGTGGAATGAATTAATTAATGAAGGAGCATTTCCTTTCTACACAGTGGCCTAAAACACAGTGGAGACTGCCTGGCATTGCTTACTAGTGAGGATGGGTCATGCTCTGCTACAGTAATAAAGAACCTAAAGCTACAAGACTTCTTTCTCACCTAGCCCCCAGGTCCACCGTGGGTGTGTGGAGGACCCTGTGCTGTTATGTGCACCTAAGCACCCAAGCTGGCCCCTCCATCCACACCATTGCCAGTCACTGCAGCAGAGGAAAGAGGAGGTAAAGAATCGTGTATTAGTTTTTGTACGTTTCTTCTAGAAATGACACACACAGCTTCAGTTCCTATTTCACTAAGACAAGACACTTGACCACAACTAACAATGAAAGTGTGGAATGCATTATCCTCCCTTGTGCCCAGAAAAGAACAGTGAACAGTGTGACTGTTGCTTTTCATGCGTACACATCTCTCTACCCGCTTAGACCATGAGCACCCCAGGAGCATCTGGACCCTGCATGCCCGTGTCCTCCCTGCACTCTCTCTACCCTCCACACACCAGCACTGCTCATGCCTGGCAAAGCACCGGAACACTCTAGGTGCTCCCTGTGGCATCGAATAGCGATGGAGGTTGTATCTACACCAAAGATATCATTATCCCAGATTATATTCAAATACACATTGTACCCTATATCATTGTAGATGTACATTATAATCATCTATAATGATCTGCAATCACCTCCACTTCTCAGTTTCTGACAATCACAGGTTGCTGTGCACAATTCCCGTAGGCAATTCTGGCCAGGTCCATCAAACTGGTGCCATGAAGTGTTACAGGAACCTTTCCAAGCTTTACCTAATAAGACTTCTCTGGACATCTTTCATGTCAGAGCCCCATCTCTCTCCACATCCGGCTTCATCCTTACACCCTGGCCACACTGAGACACTCATGGCTCCTTTGATGTACTGGGTTATCTGATTGCCCTTTGGCTAAAGTGTCCTCTCTAATCAGCAGACGAATTCTTACTATGCTTTGCAAGGTTCAAGTCAAAGATTAATTCCCCCAAGAATAATGAGGTACCACTTTTCTGCCCACTCTTTGCCTTATATAGACATAAAATGTATTAATCTCATGTGTTCGCATGACTCCACTCACCCACCCCATGCTCCCAGATTGAAAGGTAGGAGCATAAGTTACTGGGTTTTGCATTCTCCATGTCTGGTGTAGAGTGGTTGATTAATAAACGTTTGCTGAATAAATGGTCTAAGCACCTGCAATATCTCATGGTTTTATTGATCTACCTGGCAGTGACTCAGAGCTCTCAAGTCTTGGTATCTTTTTCGGTAAACAGGTCAGACTGATACATGTATTGGTGGCTTATCAAACACATAAGTGGGACATGGAACATGCACCAAGAGTCTTTGTAATAAGAGCATTTCATCCAGAATACCCTGAGTCTGCTCATTCATTTCCTGGCAGTCTCTTTTTGACTACATCTTAAGTTTCAAGTTCTCCATCAGAGCTCTCCAGGATGAAAAATGGACCCACTGAGAACACACATTAGTGACAGTGGATTTCACTGCAGCCCTATCCATTTACCAAGCACTCTACAGTTCTGAGTGTAATCCACAAAGAGAAGCTAATTCAAAGCCCTCTTTAAAATACTTGCTAAGGCTGGGCATGGTGGCATGTACATATAGTCCTAACTGCTCAGGAGGCAGACACAGGAGGATTGCTTGCGCTCAGGAATTTGAAACCAGCCTAGGCAACACAGTGAGGGCCCCCATCTCAAAAACAATTAAATAAATAAACAAAGAAATTAAAATCCTAGTAAGCTCTGATTAAATGCTATTTTTAAAGTTTAAAGTTGTGAGAAAAGCCATCTCTTTATGAAAATATTTTCTGGTACAAGCTGTGTGTTACTGCAATAATACATTGCAAAATGAATCAGAGGTAATTTTGTATTATTTCCTCAGAGATAATAACAAAAAACTCCATATCATTTAAAATTTTGTTTTCTTCTGTCACCCAGGCTGGAGTGTAGTGGTACAATCATGGCTCACTGCAGCCTCAAACTCCTGGGCTCAAGTGATCCTCCTGCCTTAGCCTCCCAAGTAGCTAGGACTATACATGTGAGCCACGGCACCTGGCAATTTATTTTTCTTATAGATGGGGGTCTTGCTGTGTTGCCCAGGCTGGGTTTGAACTCCTGGGCTCAGGAAATCCTCCCACTTTGGCCTCCCCACGCACTGGGATTATAGGTGTGAGCCACTGCACCTAACCTGGCTTTTCAAGAGCAATGAATAACTCCTGTTGAAAAGATGCAAGGTTTCTTGCTTGGCCGTGCCCAGGGTGTCCTGGAGTATAATCTCCAGCCCAAACCCACTCTAGTCTTCCTAACATCCACCAAGATGCTCATCCCACATCCTGGGAGTTCTCCTGGACACCTCCCTCTCCCTCATCCCATGTCCACTCCACCATTCCGTCTGTCCATTTCATCTCTTAAACACCAGTTGGATCCACCCACACTTCTCCTTTCCTGCTGCCTCCACTCCAACCCACCATCACCAGGTCCCCAGCCCAGCACCATAGCATCCCCTGCCATCTTCCTGCATTTATTTTTGCCAACTATTGCCTATCACCCTCACCTACCCAGACAGAGAGCAGCCAGAGGGATCCCTTTAAAAAAAAAAAAAAAAAAAAAAAAAAAAAACCAGAAAAATCAGACAATGTAACTCCCTTGCTTGAAACCACTTCATGTTTTCCATTGCTTTCAGGATGACGTTCACAATCTTGAGCGTGGTTTAAAAGATGCTGCATGATCCCCCTGCTGCCCCCTCACCCCTGCCTCCCCTTCAGTCCTGCCTTGCTCCTCACCTCACTTTCCCTGCCCCAGCCAATCTGGACTTCTCTCACTCTCTATCTTGAGGCCTCTCCACAGCCTTGTTACCTAGGACATCCTTGTCCCCACTCTTGGTCTTTCTATCTTCTACTCACCATCCTCCTAGGCTCTGCCTACATGTTGCTTGCCAAACGAGGCTTTCTCTCCCTGCTCCCACTTCTATTTCCACCAGCCACTTGCAGCAGATCCCCTATTTTTTTTCCTCGAAACTATCAACTTTGCTTCATATCACTGACCACAGTTTGGAATCACATATGCCCGTGATTTTTTCTTACCTATTTTTTTTATTTGTCTCTCTTTCTAGACCTACACTGTTCCACTAGCCATCTGTGGCTATTAAGCACTGGAAATATGGTGGGTCCGAATTGAGATGTGCTGTAAGCAGAAAATATATACCAATTTTGAAGATTTGGTATAAAAAACATAAACAATCTCATTATTTTTTATAGTGACTACCTGTTGAAGTGACAATATTTTGGATGTATGAGGTGAAAAAAAGTATATTATTAAAATTAATTTTACCTGTTTCTTTTTAAACTTTGTTTTAGTGGGGTTACTAGAAAACTCAGAATTCCAAATGTGGCACCCATTGTACGTCTCCAGGACAGCACTGCTCTAGACTGTAATCTCCATGCAGGCAGGTCTCAGCTCATTTTGGTCACTGCTGCATCCCCAGAGCTTAGCAGCCTTTGCAATATTATAAGCTGACTTCAGTAGACTGCTAAATGAGAGAATAAATGAGTGAATGAGTCAGACAAGCAAAGGAAAAACTTCCGGTTAAAAGAAAATAGTCATATGAATATGAATACTACAATTTTGTAAGCTCACTGTTGTTTTGTGTGAGGGAGGAAATTTCTGATTGGTGACCATTTGGAACAAGCTACCACCCTCTCTAGAGGCCAAGCAGGACTACTAGGTTATCTGTGGTTAAACCAGATAAAAATCAGAGACAACAGAAAGGCAAAGATAAACTGTTGGAGGGTCTTTGACCTCAAGTTGTCCCACTTTTCAAATCCCCAAAACTAGGAACATACTCGGCACACTTTGACTTAAAAATAAAATCATAAATAACAAAAACAACTTGACAAAAGCATTCTACTTAAGTTCAAAGAGGACCCTAGTGTTAATAAAACTGTAATGAGCACCTATTAAGAATTTCTGGCGGGGATGCCCAGTTGCATGTGGTGTTTGTTTTTCATCCTTTCCCACTACTGAATATTTAGCTCAGTGTTTCCCCAACATAGGTCCTACAGCACCCAAGTCTCAGAAAGTCCTCTGTGAAAATAGAAAGGGAATTCCCTAGACCAACACATCTGAGAGATACTATACACTATGTACCTCTCCCTGAAAGACATGGTGCATGCTGGTTTACAAAGGCATTGAAAAGATATTGGAAAATGAAAACAGGTCAACTTTGTTTAGCCCAGTTTGTCTCAAATTTGTTTGACCTTAGAATATCTAGTAACGGCTCAAGGAAGTGATGCTACTGAGAAATGCATTTTAGGACGGGCTCATCTAAGCTTCATTTCCAAAACCATAATTAGGGATAAATTGTTCTGATATTGTGGGTAGTCCTACCTGTGGGAAACCCGGCTGTGATAACCAGAGTTCCACCATTCAATGGTAATCACTTCCCTTTACTTTGGGTAAGAGACAAACACCCACCGCAGAAGACTCAACCTCATGTTGATAATGTGTGTAGTTATACATAACGATAAGTAAATAAGGAACTTTGAGGGCATTGGTCTTACACACCCAAATTAATTATGTGCCTCTCAACATCTTCCTTTTTCAGAGAGCAGAAGTGGGAAAGACATCCGGAATGAAAGCAAATAATTGGACAGGTTACACAGCCAAGCTAGGCAAGGAGTTTGTGCCCTTCAAATTTCACTGTTGCACCAACCTGCTGCCACCCACGCAGATCTCAAAACCTGCAGCTCCAACATTTACCTTCTTAATGTGATATTCTGAGCCAGGGCACAGAGATACTAGCAAATCTGCTTTTTACACTTCTTAAACTGTATTTTCACCAGAAGTCAGAAGATTTGGACTATCTTTCTCTATTCTGTATCCTACCAATATATGTAAAGCACTTATAAAGTTAGTGTAAGTAGTAGATCTCAGGAAATGCTAGTAAGTAGCTCTCCTCTATGGATAACGTTCATGCCTGAATGTCTCAGTTCCGGAGATACAATGGTGACTGAGATGGACTAGTTCCTGATCTCATGGAGTGTTGAGCTTGACAGATACCACACCAAGGAGACACAATCTCTTCCTCTGCAAGGGACCACTAGAGCATATGCCTCAGCCATTCAGATGCTTGTTCTAGGACCAGCTACTGCCCATAGCTTGTCAAAGGTTTAAAGTTTGTAAATTCCCCCAAAGTCACAGCATGGTTGTCTCTACATACGGTGTCTGCTAATTCAATCAGCTACATTGACAAGTGGAAGAGACATGCTATTTTGTATACCTAGTATGTACAAGATCATAACTCTAAGAAGTTTCCATGTATTAGTTCACATAGTACTCAGAATAATATATAATCATCCTATTTTAGGGGATGGATAAGCAATTGAGGCACAGAAAGGTGAAGTAACCTGTCCAAAGTCACCCAGCTAATCAGTGCAGGAGGTAGATTTATAACTGGGACTGTTGGGCTCCAAAGCTTATGCCCCTTCCCAGTTCATTATACTAGCTCTAATATTCTACAACCCCAGGAAGATATATAAAGTAGAGAGCATGCAAACTGATGGAGAAAGAATATGGAGAACAGTTTATTTTGCAGTCAAGAAAACCTAAGGGGGCTCTTCCTGGAATACTTCACATTTCTCTCTTTTTGTCTGATTAGAACCATCTTGGAGATATTGGTGATCTGAATTTAACGTGTTTTTGTTGAATGGCAGAACCCAGTCTTTGTGACTTTTCTCTCCTCTGGCTACTTGGTGGGCATACTCAGATTTGCTTTAAGTCCACTTACAGGGATGGCACTAAAAAATATTTGTGGGTGCGTTTAGTTTGCTAAAATCACCCAAATGTCTGATGACAACTACAGTGCAGAGAAGAGATGAGGACTCCGGAAGATCACCCAGGGGGCATCTGCAGACCAGACGGCATTCAGAGTATCCATCTCATCCAGTTAAGCTTTGATGAAATTTGAGCTGAATCTGCACCCTTTGTAGTGACTACTCCCTCCTCCCCAAAGGTGAGTCTCACTTGAAATGCTGTCCCTTTATCCCACTTTCCCTCCGCCACCTCTGCTACAGGTCAGTCAACAAGGCAGTTAGAAATTTGCCCAAGAATTCATGAAGAATTATGAAAAAATCACAATATCTACACAACTCATGAAAAGCCAGCACAGAGGCCACAGGATAAACCCTCCTCACCCCAGCCCTGAGACTGGATACAGGAAACAGGGGCGCATCAGTCCAAAGGGATATTGTGAGACAAGGACCTGGGATTAGGAGCCTCGGAACATTTTCTTCAAGGGCTTGGAGCCTCTACTTGCAGCGTGAAGAAACCTCATGTTGGCAGTGACTCGAGCCACAAGACGCCTGAAATGACCCTGACTTAATCTTCTCTCTATCGCCTTCTGGGCCCTGTTACCCTGGTAGCAACAATTCACTTTGGGCAGTACAGTTATCCTTCTTGCTGAAGGGTATTTACTGAGCCCTAGCAGTGACATTATCCACTAATCTAGAGTGAGAGTGGGATTCTGGAATGTATTTCTTACCAAGAACACCACCCTTGGGAGGGAGGAAGACAAGCCCAACCTTAGATACCTGCCACCAGGTACAAGGGCCTAATGCCCACCAACTGATCACACACTTCAGTCAGGTGAAAAGTCGAACTCCCTGACTCAGCTTTCAAGGAGCTACAGCCCTGCCCCACCTTTATGATCTCATTTCCAGCCACAGGAAACTTCTAGTTCTTCTCTTCTCTAAATATATATATATATATATATTTTTTTGATCCTCTGCATTCAGTTCAGGATATTCCTTCCTTCTTAACCCTCCATCCTCTGGCCTAGGAGAAATTGTACTTTTCTTTAAGGCCCAATTAAATATCACTTCCTCCATGCTACCTTGTCTCTTTCCCCAGCAAAGTCGTTTACCATCACTTTGTAGTGCTTCCATATTGCTTTCTTTATGCCTCTGTTACAGCATGGATTGTAGGTAGTTGAATGTCTGTCTGTCTCCCCAACTAAACTGTGAGCTTCTCCATTGCAGGGAGATGCAATGGAGTCATCTCTGAATCCCAAGTATCTAGAAAGAATTGGTGGGTCAACGATGAGTGCATTCGGGTTGCAATTACTCTCAATGAATTCAACTCTATGAATACTGTTTTACGAATCCAATCTACTGTGAATTCTAATATTCCCCTCAACATGCTTTTTCAAAATCCAAGATTCGAGTAACATTAGTTACTATGAAGAGCTTTTGGACTCACGGTGACATAGGTCCGAGTTCCCACTCCACCATCTTGAGCTGAGTGGCCTCCACCTGGAGCTGCGTAAGTGATGCAGCTTCACTGAGTCTCCATCTGCAAAACAGGACAATGTCTTGTTCACAGTTGTCAGGAAGCTTGAATAAGATGATGCATGTAATGCTCTCTGCATAAGTCTGAATGTTTTAGGTGCCCAGTAAACACTGAGTATTAATGATGTTGATGGAAATAACCATAAAGCCACAGGAGTACAGACCTCTGAGAAGTTGACTAGCAGGCTTTAGTTTCATTCAAATACCAGAGAAGAATACACAAGGGTCAATATCAAATGTACTGAAATGTACATGCTTGGGGGGCTGGTGCTCAGATGCAGGACTCATTCATTTGAATTTTTAAAAAATATTTGAGTACCTACTATGTGCCAGCCCTTGGGAGTAAAACAGAACATGAAAAGTCTCTGCCTTTGAGCCAAGTAGAAGTCTTGTCTCTGAATGAAGAAAGGACTCTTTATTGTACTGGGACGTGGCTGAGATGAGAAGCCATCTCCACTGAGGGAAACCACAGATTTCTGCACTGCGTATCCCACAATGGCCACCAAGGGCCCATCGTGAGCAGGGCTCTATTCAAATAGTGACTTGGCCTCTCTGCCCCTTGTTCCCCCGAGCTCAGAGGGGTGATGTCCTCAAACAACCTCAACAGAGCAGAAGCTCGAGTTCATGCTTATTACGCAAGATTCAACAGAAGTATCATCTTTTTTGTATGTCAAAAATAGCTTTTTATTTAAAGAAATTTTATATGGAGATGTTTAAAGTAAAAATGAACTTCACTACATGGTCATTCTCAGAAAATTCCAGGATATATTAATGTGTTACCATTTGTAACATTACACCATGATTTTAAAATGTAGAACAGATTTCAGCTGTTTCTCAGTCACCTGGAAAGTTCAGGCATACACATAACCCACAATTATGTGGTCAGAGGAATCTCCGAGCCTCTTCAAAGCTACCAACCAAACAGACACCACTGAGATGGCCACGCCTTTTTATTTTTAAAAAATCATTTAAGCAAGAAGAAATCCCTGCATATGGAAGTCCCAAAGCCAAAATCCTCCAACTGCTTTCTCTCTCACTACCAGGAACTGAATTGAGAAATCTGATGAACTCAGTGTCTTCTGAAGCAGTCACAGACGAGTGACACATCAGCCCAGCAGAATTTGCAAAACACTCTACTATGGAGCACCACAATTCCTGCCCTCTCCGAAAAGGAAGGGAAACAAGGGAGAAGGGAAGAGAGCAACTTCGGATGCCAAGTCTGAAAAGGACACACGTTCCTCTCTTCTCCACTTTCTCTGGGAGTCCCACACCCCAAATTCAAATCAACAGGGCTCAGAGGAGCCTTTAGGATCACCAAAGGGCATGTCTGCCTTGTCTCTGGTACTGATCTCTGCCTGGGAGACCACAGCAGAACCCACACTGACTGGGATGTTAACCTTCCAACCAGAATGGGCCCTGGAGGTGGGTGTTTACCAGGGACAGGATGAGAGTGAGATAAGTGAGGCACTTGCTTTGGGCGCAAAATTGAAGAGGCCACCAGAAAACTCAATCATCAATATAAAGAATTGTGCAATGCAACACTTTAAAAAACAAAATTAGCACCAAAAATGTCACGATGAATGAAATATCAAAATTCTAAATAAAGATAGGGTCAATATTATTGATTTTTCTTTTGCCTCTAATGCTTACATTTCCTTGTGTCTAATATAAGGCTTTAGAGTCGTCTGGCCGTGAGCATGGGGCTCAGCTGCAAGCACCAGTTGGAGTGGAAGAGAGACGAGCAGACTCACTCATGGCTCAGCAATGTTGGTGCAAAACAATCTTTTGCTGAGTAACATGGAAATGGATCTAAAACATATGGATTAAACGCCTCTGAAAATAAACAGGGTTTTAAAAGGAAAGGAAAGGAAAAGTACTTAGCCACTATGTTTGAGGTTTTCCTGAACCCAAACCTTTGGAAAACTAGCATAAGAGTGAATTACTCAGTGCCTGTAACACAATCAGCTTTGAAATAGACTTGTCATAAACCACCAGTCTCTTCTAAAAGAAATTTTTTTTTTTTTTTTTTTTAGATGGAGTTTCACTCTTGCTGGCCAGGCTGGAGTGCAGTGGCGCAATCTCGGCTCACTGCAACTTCCACCTCTCGGGGTCAAGCAATTCTCCTGCCTCAGCCTCCGCGGTAGCTGGGATTACGGGCACATGCCACCATGCCTGGCTAATTTTTGTATTTTCAGTAAAGACAGGATTTCACCATGTTGACCAGGCTAGTCTCAAACTCCTGACCTCAAATGATCTGGCTGCCTCAGCCTCCCAAAGTGCTGGGATTACAGGTGGGAGCCACTGCACTCGGCCTTAAAAAAAATTTTTTTTAATAGTGCACTCAAACTAGCTCCCTTATGCACTCCTTTTGGGGCTCAATCCTACTGTTCTTTACAAGAAGGAGCATGACTTTACACACCAACAGGGGCTTGGGAGGCACTGGAGACCCAGGATTCACTAGGACTCCTGAGGGGAGCCTTTAGGAGGCTTGAGGAGACCAAGCTGGGAATAAGTCCATCACAGCATGACAAGAGTCCTCCAGAGAAGGTGAACAAGTAATGATTTGGACTAGGAGCCAGACAGACACCCAAGGGCATCAGCCTGTACCACCTCTGTAACTCTGAGCATCAGTGTTTTTGTCTCCCACCTGTAGTTACCACTGCCTCCTCAGGAAGCTGGAGAGAAGAAGGGTCCACATATGGTGAGAGCTCAGGCAGCAGCCACTGTGTACAAGTGGATGGCTCAGGTTCACCACTGACCAGCCCCCAAGACAGTTCCATGGGATTTTAGAAACCAAGATCTGTGGTTACCAGTGCTAAGAGATCAAGCACAACCAAGGAGCCAACCTAAGTCCAGCTTTGAGGAAAAATCTAGGAAGTAGGAGAGAGAGGGAGGCTGAATCCCAAGGTCTGGGAGTCAGTCTTTGTTTTAGTATGTTCCAGTTGCTATGGTGATGTGGGCTGATGCAAAGGCCTCCAGACAGGAGGCTGGCTTCCCTTTGAAAGAGATGCTGCTGATCACCCACCAACACTCAGCGTTCCTTGACACTGTCCAGGGCAAGTGTTTTGGTATGGCTGGCAGAAGGAGCGCCAGGCAACTGCAAATGCCCATCCTAGAGGGAAACCCCTCTGCCAGGGTGCCCCTTCCCTCTGCTAGAGTTCCTCACATACCTAGAAGGGTTCTTCCAGTGGTGAAGGTGTTGTCTAAACTCTCTAGACTGAAGAAGCCTTACTCTCACCATCTTCAATAATTCATATGATCATGTTTTTAGAGCTGGCTCCAGGCCCAGAAAGGGTTCTTCAGATCCCTTTCTAAGTTCTGGGACCACCCATCAGCGAGGGGCAGCCTCTCTTCGGGTGCTGTCCCATTCAGGGTATCATTTTCTCCCTTGAGGAGAGCTTTGTAGGAGGCAGACAGAAGCCACAGCTAAAAATTGGAGCCCCCACTCCCCACTGCGCCTCTGCAACAGAGCTCTTCCATTCCTATCCATCTGACTTGCCTCCTCTTTTCAAACCCCATCTTCAAAACATCTTGCAATCAATCAAATTTGGCTTTTTGACATCAGTGAAAAAGGATGCAAGATCCTGGATAGAACTTGCCAAATTTTAAACCCTGAAAATAAGGTATTTTTTCCTTACCAGCTTTTATATAAAAAATATTGGGAGATTTAAAAAGATTAACAGACCAGGTTGTAAATAAGAAGCTTATTTTTGCAAAAAGCTCACAGCTTTGTTTGTCTCTCCCATGCTCAGCTACAAGCTGGAGTTTCCCGGACCAGCACCTATCCTATACAACCCTTCCCACGGGTCCTCCACGTACCCCATCTTTGTTGGATTATCACGCATGCGATAATTCCAGATTTCTGTTTTTAATTTTAATTCCAGTTTTCAATTTTCACTGAAAATTGTTTGATGGACAAACACACACACACAGCAAGACATCCAGAATGTTAAAAAGACATAGCAGGCCAGGTTCAATGGCTCACACCTGTAATCCCAGCCCTTTGGGAGGCAGTGGTGGGCAGATTGCTTGGGCTCAGGAATTTTAGACCAGCCTAAGCAACACAATGAAACCTCATCTCTACAAAAATGCTAAAATTAGTCCAAAAATATTAGCTAAAATTAGTCCCAACTACTTGGCAGGCTTGAGAATCACCTGAGCCTAGGAGGCTGGGCTGCAGTGAACTGTGTTCATGCCACTACTCTCCAGCCCGGGTGACAAAAGTGGGACTTTGTCACAAAAAAAAAAAAAAAAAGACACAGCAACACAAACCGCAATAAAACTAAGCTAACACTATTGATATGACTGCCAAAAGCAAAATGAAATGACCCAGGACCGAAGTTTTTCAGACTGTGCTCCTTGGAGCCCACAAAGCTCTGTGGAACTTTTTGAGAGATCTCAAGACAAAAATCAGCTCCCACCCCCAACCACAGCCACTTCTTATCTAGTTTTTAAATTGGATTTACTAAGATTTTATTGGAAAAATCATTCTGTGGTTCAAGTAATTTTTAAATTACTAGTGTAAAAGACTAAAGGAAAGAGGCCTAACGGCTGCTCTGAAGTACTCTCTCTTATGCCCGGTGTAGCCCGGAGTCTGGACAGGTAAGGGAGCTTATGCACATGATGCAAGTAAGGGAGTTTATGTACCTGGACAGGTAAGGGAGCTTATGCACCTGAGGCAGGTAAGAAACTTCATGCACCTGAGAGGTTGCAGGAAGAAAGGGGTTTAGGCCTTTCTGAGCTTCTGACTCTCCTCATATGCCCTCAGTGAAGCTTCCTCGGATCTCCTCTGGCTGAATTTATGGTCTTCTTCATTCCTCCAGCAGGTCTTCTGCCCTCCACTCCTCCTGACTAATCTGTCCTAGCCCCCATCACCCTGTACGACAACTTCTGACTGGGATGTCTGTCCCCTCACCAGGCTGTTAGTTCTTTGAGAACAGGAACCATGTATTCAATTGCCTTCTCAGTGACTCATTCAGGGCCTGCCTCATAGAAGATTATCAAAAACTTTTACTCAACTTATTTTCTGCTTCCGACTGTGGTGGTGGGTGACAGAACACAACTGCACACCAGTATCTTGGGCTACCCAGAATGTACTGGTGATGACCAATTCATCCTCCCAGGAGTGCCACAGGGAGGGAGTTGAGGAAGGTAATTAGGTCTTAAATTTCATTTTCAGGTTCAAAAAAGAAGAAACTGTGATCTTTGGAGTCTAAAATAGTTGTTTAAATGTAAACATGCATTCTCAGTGTCTGGAGCCAGAGTTAGATGAAATTCCCCAAGTGATCTCTTAATACCACCAAAATTACATTCAAATGCCTCTGCCAGGCAAAGATAAATTGCCATTTGCACAACGATTTTGCACTTAAAAGTAGCTCGATCCAGAGAGCTTTGGAAAATTTATTATGACAGGGAAAAGTGGAAACTTAAAGGGGGCCAAGATATTTAGTCTGCTGATAAGATGGCTTAGGGGCGACAATAATTATCTCCAAGAATTTTAAGGGTCATTATAGGGTCATTAGGAGGGCACAGACCAGCTGGGCTTCCTCAACTTGGACAACAGGAACTGACTTAAATTACACCAAAAAGAATTGGAATCAGAATCACAGAAAGTCATCAATGTCATAATGACATAGGCCCCCACGGCTTGAAGGCAGCTCTGTGAACCAGCAGCATCACCTGGGGGCATGTTGGAAATGTGGACTCTCAGGTCCTATCTCAGATCTGCCAAATCATAACTCTCACTTTAACATGTGCTGCTATGATTTGCTGGCATATTTTAAGTCTAAGAAGCACTGGTCTAACCTAACCCCACTAGAGAAGTCGAGGAACCTGCCCAGGTCCTGGTTGATAGTCCAGGCAAGGAGTACAGTCACAGTGACTGGCACCCATAAAGCAGTCCCCAAGGAACACTCCAATGGTTCCCATCTTTCCTGACTGGCAGAGCCACAGAAAAGGGTGCCTGTCCTCCAGGCCACTGTACTTTCCTTGTCCCAAGGGCTGGGTGCATACCTTACAGCCACAAAGACTCTGGAGAACAGCATGAACTCCTCACCTCAGAGAGGGCCAAAGAGTGCAGCAGGCTCCTGGGGAAGCCTGTGGCCCTCTCCCCTCTGTGCGATGTCTAAAAACAGGTGAGACAGCAATCTGGCATGGACACCTTCCATGCCAGAACAACTATCTAGATGTGCTTTCTCCGTAACAGAAAATGTCTAATGGTACGGCTCTGCTACTGACAGGAGAGAAAGAAATTCACAGGGCTTTCAAAGACCTGGTCTTCAAAGGTTTTCAAAGTCTGGGCAAAGCACTTGAAACTGAAGTTGCATCTAAACCCCTGATACGACTGCCTTTCCAGAAGATTCAAAGACATTCTAGTGCAAGGAGCTAGGCTCTCCAGCTCCTTGCTCTGAGCGGGTGCCTGTGCAAGGAAGGCCTGCCTGCTTGTGCTCCCCAGGGCTCACTCACCTGCAGGGGTGGGGAGGGAAGGGTGGATTCAGATTCCTGGAGTCAAGCTGAGCCTAGGCACAGGCCCTAAAAAATAACAGGGGCAGAGAGGAGTAGTAGCTCCTCTCCCTCTGGGTGGGCTTGTGTGTTTCCTGACACCAAGGGAACTAAGCAGACAGCAAATGTATATTTGATGACATTTCTCTGCAAGCAGCCTCCCTTCTGAAGAACCAAGGTTGAACAAAGCCTAGTGCCAGGGCACACAGAAGAAAAAGAAGGACTAGAGGGCCTGCCAGAGATGATAAGATGGCCCCGGAAGAGAGTGGCTAAAGCAAAGAGGTACAGCTTTAATAAAAGTCACCATGATAGTCACCATCCTACTCAAATTAGCAATGTTTCCACCTGCCAGACTTTAAGGAAAGGGGGGTCAGGCCCAGTTGAATAGCATACAAAATGGTATAAAGGAATCCACCACTGAGAAGTCTCCCCTGGTACCCACTGCCACTTCCAGCCTCCTGCCAACCCAACCAGATACAAGAGAGTAACAATGTGATCCTTTCCTATTCACTGTCCAAAGGAAGCTGAAACTGCCTCCAGATAATGGCCAAAAACCAAGCAGTGAGAGATAGCTGATGCTTTACCCTGATAAGATCAAACATCTGGGTATGTGCCATCATGTAGAAAGAGATGTGTAGTCCAGACTTTGAAAAGTCTATGCATACTTCGAAAAGATATGCAGTCTTGTGGATGTAGCTCACAAACTTAACTTTGTCCCCATTTAGGAACCCAACCTACATGTTTGCATTTCTCTTTTGAACTATAACTGCAAATGCAAATTGCATTTAATCCATCAAATTGTGATGTTCTGCCAATACCACAGAAGGTGATAAAAAGAGGTCACTTAAGCAGCAGGCTTCAAAGGAGGCTGATGAGAATAATTGAATTCACCCCTTCCATCCTGCTGGCCTTCCCCACTGAATGCCACTCTTGCCATTTGATCTGTCTGTCCTGAGGATTCAGGTACTGCTGCAACAGACAGAATGCCACAGGACTGATGAAGAGTTCGTTTCTACCACTTCTCATGACAGTTCCTCCCCTCCTTGGCCCTTCACTCCAAGAGTGTCCTGAAGTTCAATAGTTTTCTTACCAGAAAGCCAAATGTATGCTGGAAACTGGAATCTGCATAGGAGTCCACAGAAGACAGTCAGGAATTCAAGGTCATCCAAGGCCCCATATCCTCCTGCTCCATTCATGTCATCAGTAATCTCATAGAAAGATTCTGAGCATCTGTAGCATGTATTCTTCGACTCCAATCCTTTTAGATGGAAGAAGCTAAGATTCCTTCTGCACTATTAAGAGCAGAAGGAGGAGAAGAATAAAAATCTAAGAGCACCAGAATGTAAAACTGACAGGGATAAAAACACTCACATGCGCGCACACACACACTTTTGTGAAAAAAAACTCTAACTGGAAGATTGGGTACTATACAATTGCATTCTCCAAACTTCTGTGGTGTGTCATGTATTAGTGATGTCTACCAGACAGAACCCTGAAATGCAGAGCTGGAGGAGACCCTCCAGTCCAGCCAGGATCAAGTAAGTGCCCACTGCTCTGGGCAGAGCAAGTGTCTTGGTCAGAATCTCACACCTAAGCAAGGCTCAAGCATGAAGTAAGGTGCTTCCTGCTTGGCAATGACCACTCAGTGAACCCCTGGACAAAGTTCCACTCCATAAAGCTTTCATCCTGGAGTGATCTGGAAACCAGGCCTTGGAGGCCACTCCCCATCAATACCCAAGAGTACTTCACTCCCAGAAAGACAACAAAGCCTCTTAGAAGACTTTGCATTCTCGTGAGAGAACAATCAGGAAGAACTGATCATCTGAACCAGAGGGCTGTGATAATATTTTGAAAATGACTTACTTTTATCTTTCCTCCAAGTAGTATAGGTAGGGGAAAACAGTTGACTGATTTTTATCACATAAAAATTCTTCCATTTGTCTTTAAATAAGAATTTTTTTTGCATTGTGATCAATTCCAGAATTTTCATCAATTCCATCAACAAGTTTTTGGATGCAAAATAAAGTGAAGATGGAGCCCCTATCAAACAGTTACTAGGTTAAGAGAGAGGACAAAGGGTTGGTGAACATAATTCAAAAGAAATGCACAACTGTCTTTAAAATATAACTGTAATTGCTACCATTTTAAAAGATTTCTCTGTGCTCAGCACTGGATTAAATGCTTTACGTTGTACCAATTACTGTAATTCTCATAGCAACCTTACAAGATGGGATTGCATTATTCCCAGTTTACAGATCAGCAAACAGGCACAAAACATTTGAGCAATTTTCCCAAAGTCACAGATGCTGTCTCAAAATTTGTTTATAAGAAGTGTTTAATTGGTTTTACTCTCCATGGGCCTTTGTCAGTCACCAAAAAAGCAGACCTGGGTTTCTTGTAATTTTGAAATAAAGGAAATACACACTTCTGTATGGGTGGAAATGACAAAAAGAGCCCCATCCAGTGTCATTTCTTACCAGAGGAGGGAGACCTTTAATTTGATGCACAGATTAAACTCTACAGGTTTTTCCACCCTGTTTCAAGTAACCAACTTGAAAAGTCACCTACTGGGCTAAAGAGGAGCCTTTGGAAATTGCTTTAAGAATGTCATGGGCTTTGAACAAAACTGTTAGGATCAGAAAAGCATAGTTGCTTTTGCAAATACATCCGGTTGCATTCTCTATAAACTTGTTCTATTTGATTTCTTCTCCATTCTGTCATTAATCATGAAACTAATATATCCTCCCAATACCATATTTACTAAATAAATAATTTAATTTGATGGAACACATGAACCTGTGCCCTACACAGAAAACAGTTTGAGCCGGATCCCTAATTATGTCTGGCATAATTGTATCTGGCATTATCTCACTGCCTGGGTCGGATTTTCAGGGGTCGCACTTCCCTAACAGCTCTGAGGGGTCTCCGTGGTGTCATAGAAAAGCCAGAGAACCACAGAGTGCCCCCGGGAGGTCCTGTAGAAAGCCACCTGCCGACTCAGCTAGGACGTGGTCAGAAACCAGAGACTCCTGAGGACTGGGCTGCCTCCTGAGTGGTAATACCGAGGGCCCCCTCGGACTATCAGTCCGTTTCCTCTGTCCCAGCGCCCCGACGCCTTGTGTCTGGGAAGAAAGTGCACGACTTCCCCAGAGACCCAGGGCCACAGACCCCGACTGGAGGAAGTGGCTGGGAGCTGTCCATGGTGGCGTCGCGCCTGGGCACGCAGAGCCGCCGGCTCACTGCCCTCGGGCGCGCCCTGGATCATTTTCCAGACCGCAGGGATGGAGAGACGCTCTCCCCGGCTCACCGTCCCCGGGATGGGGTTGCAGCCAGGCACTAGCTCACACATCAAAAGGTAGTTTTTAAAGGGAGCTCTCACCTGTGGGTAGCGTTGGCTGCTTGGAGAAGGACTCAGGACCTCAAACCCGGCAGCTGGCGGAGATCCTTGGGACTGCCGTAGCGTCCGACACTTGAGGAACAGCGGCTGTCGCGGAGAGTGTCTGCGGCTGAGGACCCAGGGCGCATCGCGCTCCTCTCTCATGAGCACACGCATCCCGCGGGGTCCATTCCAGAATGTCACTGGCCCTCGTTCCCGGCGAGCGGGAGACCTGGCTAGCGCTCAGCCAGGACTCTGCCTTTCCTCCCAACCTAACGCGACCTTTCTTGCAGCCGACGTCCTTTGCCAGGGACCACCAAACCTTCTTCCAGTGATGCCACGTATGGAATCTCAGTCTAAACATCAGCAGAGGACCCCGGGTTCATCTAACATTGCAATTGCCTCAGCTCGGCCCCGCGCCAGCGCGTCGCTGGGTGCCTAGCGCTGTCCCGGAGGCATTGGGAGGCGAGGAAAACCGGGAGGAAGAGCGTGCTGAGGCAGGAGCAGCAGGGCGCAGACCTGTTGCTAGGCGCACGCCCGCTAGCGCTCGGCCTGAGCTGGCTCCGAGTCGGCAGGACACCGAGACCCGACCCTTGTGGTACTCCCTCCTCGGCGAGACACTCTCCCGGGCTCAAGCCCCAGGTGCCATTCAGAGGAGGAAAAATCTACGGAAAGCAGGAGTCTGCCCCCTCTGGATGCCTTCTGGGGACTCCAGCGCCCCCCGGCACCTGCAGCTTGTAAAGCATCACAAGATCTCAGAGAAATCCCACAGAGGTCAGTGCCAGAGGCGTGTGCCTATCAACAGACGCATGGACAAACAGACAGAGCACAGCACAGGGTGGACAGACAAACAGAAACTGAGGCGGGCAACGTTTACCCTATGCCGGGTGGAGGCCCGAGCCCCCGCTTTTTACCTTCCTACCATGGCATGGGCCGTCAGCTCATCCCTGACGCCCCCAGCCAGGCCCTCTTACCTCTGGGTCGGTGGCCGAGACAGTGTCAAGCCTCGCGGGCCAGGAGCGCAGCGGCCCCGGGCGTCTGGTCGCTGATCGCCAGGCGCCGCGAGCACCCGGGGCGTGGGCAAGCGAAGTGGTAGCTCGTCTGGGAAATCGGGGTTCAGACCCTGGCCGCACTCAGCTCCGCTGGCTCCTCGCGCCGCTTGCGCTCGCCAGGCTCGGTCCGTTTGCACCGCGCTGGGCTCTGCTTGCGCGCCAGCTCTCCGGTCGTCAGCCGGAGCTGCATCTTTTATAGCCACTTTTACTGACTCCTCCCCCGCGGAGCCCCTGACGCCCGCGCGGCACCGAAGCTCCCTCCCTCGCCCCCCAGTGAAGCTTCCCTCCACGCGCCCCCGCCTTGCCCAAGTGGGGCGGGGGCCCTGCGCCCGGGTCGGACCGGGGCGGGCTCTGGCGGCGGCTCTGGGAGACGCAGACGCGGAGCCCGGGTGCGCGGAGTCCCGCCCGCAGCAGCCAGGTGAGGGCGCTGGAGGACAGGACTCCGTGGAGCGGCCGCGGCGGACCGCGGAGAGCAAGTCCCCGGGCCTCCAAGGAGCCAGGGTCTCCCATACCCCGCTCGCGCCCCGGGGCGTCCTCCGAGGCGAAGAGGCAGTGGACCACAGGAGAAAAGGTCTTCGCCTGCCACAGAATCTCCGCGAGTCGGGGTCCCAGGCTAAGTCTCAGGATCTCTTTTAACTCAGCAGCAAAAGAGTGGCCTGAGAGATTTTGGTATTGGCCTAGCAGTTCATCTGAGAGGAAAATGCGTGGGTGTTCAATGAAAGCCACCTTGGTTTGAAATTGGATTCAGACCCTTCCCAGCCTCAGTTTCCTCATCGGGAAAACGGGTTCTGTGATGCTTCCTCACTAGAATGGTGAGACTTAAATGGGATCAGTAAAGTCCAAGTTCTAGGCACATAATAGGTGCTCGGTAAGTTAGAAACATTTCCTGTGGGTAGGAGGGCTCTGTGCCTCTTTAATTGGACAGGCCAAAGTTCTGAAGGGTCAAAGCAAGAAGGTGCGACTGGTCTAGACATTCCCCTGCCAGAGGAAACAGTATCAGTAGGAAAAGTCCATCACAACACATCCCGAGGGCATATGGAGACTCCTCTCAACTCTACCGCTAACCTACTGTGTGACCAGGGCCAGCTACTTCCCCTGTCTGAGTCTCAGGGCGGTTTTTTTGCAGGGAGGTGAGGAAATCTGTAAAATGAGGGCGTTGATACCTGCTCTCTGCCCCTTCCACTTTTTAGAGTGTGACTCAGCCCCCTTTCCTGGTTAGCAGAGGCCTCCTAGAATATACATTTCTTCCTTCCTTCCTGGCAGTGTTTTCTGAGAACCACCTCCTCAGGCAAGGTCTCCATTCTGTGCGGTACACACTAGCTTCGGGAATCTAGGTCTGGACTTTAAGGCCAGGCTGTGGTCGGCAAAAGCTGTGGAAGTCTGTAATCATGTCCCCTGGGCTAAAGCAGAAGCGTTTGTCACCTGGTTAAACCGGGAAGTCCTGCAATCCACCTCTAGGCCTTTTCCAGAAAGCTGAACTTGATCCTTACTGGGGATGGCAGTCAGGATTCTCAGCCCTTCTTTGATTTATTGGGAAGTAATGAACTGGATCCAAAGGCAAGCCCTCCTCCCCAGCCTTTTCTTTCCAGCCGAATAAACTGGAGCCCCCTCCCTGCCCTCAGGGCCCCTCCCCAGTCCTCACCATGATTCCTGTTTATTTTTTTCTTCCTTAAGGAGCCCCCGGAAACCAGACACACAAACAGTTGTGTGTTAGGGGTTTGGGGGGGCTGGGCATTTGGCCCAAATGGAGAAAGGTCGGCCTTGAATCAGCCTTATTTGGCATGACATGCAGGATTTTCCATCAACAGACAGTAGATTTGAGGCCTGAGTGGAGCCAGACAGCTCTCTGGTGAGGGGCTGGCTCCACAGGCATCTGGGAGATGAAGTGGTAAAGGCAGGGTCCTGTCTAGGGATGGGCCCTGAGAAGTGCTTTGTCATGTTTTCTCAAAGCACTGAAATGCCCAGCACATTCCTCTTGTATCCAGTTTTCTTTATCACCGATACCCAGGAGAAAAGAGCAATGCTGATGAATTACAAACAGGCTCCGCATGTCTAAAACCAGATTCTCCAGCCAGTTCTCTATTCAGCACTACCATTCAGCATTCAGTGATGAACGGGGCGTGCCGGGTAATTCTTTATGGATAAATATAGCAACATGACACTGGCGGATTTACTACCCACACTTCCCCAATCCAAGGTCTTGCTCTTATAAATGCAGAGACACGAAAAAGCTGGTCAGGAAAGGTTGTGTTGGTTTTCTGGTTCTTGCCGAAATCTCCCAGCAGAGAGTCTCCAGAGAGAAGGGAAATGCCCATCAATGGTGTGACCTCCCACCCAGAAAGCCTGCCCTTCCTCCATTCTTTGCATTTGCCTCCAGCCCACCTTCCTCAGGTGGGATACAGTCCCCTCAGCTACATCCTTGTGCAGTAGAATGGCCTGCCTGTTCACTGTTGCCTCAAGCTGCCCAAGTCTGGCATCCTCAGTCTGCTGACAGGATGCCACATCTGTTCCCTAAAACAAGAACCTTCACACTCCACCTGCTGATCAGCAAAGCCAGCACCTGCCCCTACAGTAGCCTGCCTTATTACAGTTTAAAAGGTTGGCCACACCTGTGGCTCCATAGGCCAAGTCTCCAGACCCAGTTGTCCAGGAAAATCTGGAGTAAATGCGTGGGGGACAAGGAGAAAAGGGAAGCAGGATGTAGTTAGGGTAGTGTGTGAGTGGGCTGTGGGCCTCAAGGTTTCCAGCAGACCCACAAAAAATTAAAACTGAATTGGGCATCTTGGAGAAACAACTCACCAATAATGAGCATATTTAAGTTCCACCAACAGGGGTCGCCCTTAGACACTGGGCCTGAAAAGGGAAATTCCCAGGCCTGGGTCCGGAGGCCAGATTTCCAGCCCTCAGAGCTGTTGGATTCCTGTCTTGGACACAGAAGAGGCTGCCGAGCTGAGGAGAGACAGGTCCTCAGTTTTTCTGGTGAGTGAAGGCCTGTGCTGGAATTTATGACAGCAAATTCCAGCTCTGAAAGTGGATTTCTACATCTTCCTCTTCAAACTCACCATCACTCTAGAGAAAGATCTCTTCTTTCCTGTGTTTTATTTATGTCTAAAACATAGGTAAACGGTGTATATATGATGTCTTATTATTATTTATTTCCTTTTTTCTAATTGCAAAAAGTCATACATGTTCCCTGTAAAAAAAATCAACCAACCAACCAACCTTGAAAAACTTAAACAACGAACGAAAAGAAATTACCTAACATCAAACATAATGTATGTACATTACAAAAGCTTGAAAAACACAGAAAAACACAAAGGAAAGAAAAAAATTACTTCTACTCAAAAATTATTTCTGTTAATTTCAGTATATAGTCAAGCATTTTTCCAGGTATAAGTTATATATATAGTGGCACAAATAGATAACTTATGTAAGTGTTCCATAAATGTTCAATAGCTAGCTCAAAATTATTCTCTTCCATCAGATTGCATGTTCTGAGAGGGCAAGGGTTATGTCTCTCAAGTTCCTTCTACCCCATAGTAGCTCCTATAGTGTCTAACATAAAGTCCACGTGTAGTCCACTGTCAAGGAATGAATACACGAATGAGCGTTTCTTACAAAAATAACATACATGCAGTGGAAAAGGAGACCCAAGTGGTTTACCAAACATTTGAAAAGATGCTCGACTTTGCACATAAATGAAGAAATACAAATTAATACTATGATGAAATACCTGTCAGGCTGGCAAAAATCCAAAAGTTTGATACTACCTCTGCTGCAGGGGAGGCCAGTAGGGGTGGAGAATAAACCTTTGCATACATCACTGATGAAAGCTTACATTGGTACAACCTGTGAGGGCAGTTTGACAAGATTTAAGAAAACATACACAATGTTTGACTCAGCAGTTCCAGGAATTTATCTTACAGCTGCAATGTGTGAAAAGAATAGCACCAGGTTATACATTGTAGCCCTATTTTTAATAGTAAAACAACAACAAACTAGCCTAAGGGCCTAGTAGTAGGGCTAATTAAATAATGTTGCATCTATATGATGGAGTATTATGCAGCTGTTTAAAAAACGATTAAAATAAATTTTTTTTTTTTTTTTTTTTTGAGACAGAGTCTCACTCTGTCGCCCAGGCTGGAGTGTGGTAGCACAAACTCAGCTCACTGCAACCTCCACCTCCTGGGTTGAAGTGATTCTCCTGCCTCAGCCTCCAGAGTAGCTGGAACTGTAGCTGTATGCCACCTCACCCAGCTAATTTTTGTATTTTTAGTAGAAATGGGATTTCACCATGTTGGCCAGGCTGTTCTCGAACTCCTGACCTCAAGTGATCTGTCCAACTCAGCCTCCCAAAGTGCTAGGATTACAGGCATGAGCCACTGTGCCTGGCCAAGAATAGGGTAAATTTTATATAATAAAATAAAAAATTAAACTGTGGAGCAATGTATATAGGATATGTCTGCACACTGCCACTTGTGCAAAAAGAAAGGGGAGGAAAAATACTCTGTATTTGCAGTTATTTATGGATGCATAGGAAATTATCTAGAATGACACACAAGAAACTAATAATATGGTTTCCTATTTGGCAATTGATTTTTCTTGAGGGGTGGGAAGATGGAAGAGGGGTGGGAGGTCAACTTTTCCTTATGTGCTTTTTTGTGATTTTTTTCTTTTTGAACGAAGTGAATTATTACCTAGTCAAAAATTTAAAACTGGGTGTGGTGGCCTGAGCCTATAGCCCCAGCTATTCAGGAAGGTGAGGCAGAAAAATCATTCAAGGTTGTGGTGTACTGTGATCAGGGCTGTAAATAGCCACTGCACTCCAGCCTGACCAACATAGAGAGACCCTGTCTCTTAAAAAAAAAAAGGAAAAATGTAAATAATTTTTAAATGCCAAATTGTATATAATAATAAGCCTGTTTTTTCACTTAATAATATATCAAACACATTTCCCTGCATTTTAAATCTCTTTTCAAAAAATTTTTAAAACATTTATTCTTTTTTTTTTTTTTTTTTTTTTGGGACGGAGTCTCGCTCTGTCGCCCAGGCTGGAGTGCAGTGGCCGGATCTCAGCTCACTGCAAGCTCCGCCTCCCGGGTTCACGCCATTCTCCTGCCTCAGCCTCCCGAGTAGCTGGGACTACAGGCGCCCACAACCGCGCCCGGCTAATTTTTTGTATTTTTAGTAGAGATGGGGTTTCACCGTGGTCTCGATCTCCTGACCTTGTGATCCGCCCGCCTCGGCCTCCCAAAATGCTGGGATTACAGGCGTGAGCCACCGCGCCCGGCCAACATTTATTCATTTTTTAGGTTTTTTTTTTTTTTTTTTTTTTTTTTGAGACGGAATCTCGCTCTGTCTCCCAGGCTGGAGTGCAGTGGCCAGATCTCAGCTCACTGCAAGCTCCGCCTCCCGGGTCCACGCCATTCTCCTGCCTCAGCCTCCCGAGTAGCTGGGACTACAGGCGCCCGCCACCTCACCCGGCTAGTTTTTTTTGTATTTTTTAGTAGAGACGGGGTTTCACCGTGTTAGCCAGGATGGTCTCGATCTCCTGACCTCATGATCCACCCGTCTCGGCCTCCCAAAGTGCTGGGATTACAGGCTTGAGCCACCGCGCCCGGCCCATTTTTTAGCATTTTTAATAAATTTTTTCCTTGTTTTAATTTTAATCTATTTGTTTATTTATATATTTTGAAACCGGACTATGAGACTGGCTAATTTTTGTATTCTTGGAAGAGACAGGATTTCCCATGTTGCCCAGTCTGGTCTCGATGTCCTGGGCTCAAGCTATCCACCTGCCTCCACCTCCAATGTGCTGGGATTACAGGCTGAGCTGCCACGCCCAGTCTTAAATTTCTTTCCACATTATTTTACAGTGTCATGCCATTTCCTAAAATGGACATAATTTATATAATCACTCCCCTGTTACTGGTTTCAGCATTCTGAACACTCCCATGTGTGCATTTCAGGAAAATTTGGGCACTTCTCAAGAGTTCTTATTTCTTTTTGCATGGCACATGTGAAGGTATGCTTCAAGACCCAACTCAAATGTCACTGTCTCTGGGAAACCTTTTCTGATTTCCCCAACCCTGCATGTCTTCCATTACCTCCCCACCTCCAGCTGTGAGCACTGGAGAATAGGGATGCATATTACCTATCTTTCTGTTCCCAGCACAATGACAACCTGAGTAGATGCTCAGTAGACCTACAAATAAACATTTCTTCATTACAATTCATACAATAATCCCAAGGAGATTTTTTAAGACAGGAGTCTGTCTTAAAAAATAAAATACAGTTGAGCCGTGAACAATGCGGAGTTAAGGGCACCAACTCCCAGCACAGTAGAAAATCCAAGTATAACTTTTGACTCCTCATACAGTGAACTACCGATAACCTACTGTTGACCAGAATCCTCACCAATAACATAAATGTATTTTGTATGCTATGTGTATTATATACTTCATTCTTACAATAAAAGAAGCTACAGTAAAGAAAATGTTATTAAGAAAACCACAAGGATGACAAAATACATTTATAGTACTGTACTGTGTCAATACCATAAGTTTACATGTCTGTTTTCAAGATGAATCCTGTGTCTGAAATGTCAGGAAACTGCAGCTGCAGACTGCAGTCTATGACACGTATCAAGCAATTCAACTTTTTCTTGTAATGTCATGACTTTTCTTTGCTTTTTTGGAGCCTTTCCAGCTTCAGTAGAGGCATGGTGTTATTCAAGGTTTACGGTATTGCACTAAAGAGGATGAAAAATACACAAGAACCACAAGAGATCACTTTCCATTGAGATCCGCAATTTACTGGAGAAACAATTGCTCATGCGGAGATGATTAGCGTCACAGGGCGTTTTAAGCGGATACTCACAACACTTGAGCTCACCACAATAGCCACAGGAGGTGACTATGAAATCATTACAGTAGCACAGCGTGTACTACAGATAATTTTATGCAGTTATGGTTTAATATTACATCCTTGTATTTCTTTGGACTTACAATAGTGCCATGTACGGTCTATAAGTGTGTGCATAAGTTTTGATAAATTTTAACTTTCTATACTAGATATGTGTATATTTTATAGTAGTAAATAATAAAATAGATTAGTATCTACACATATTTTATGCATTTGTGACATGCCTAACTTTTTCTTAATTTTTTATTATTTCTAGTCTACAAGGTTCATCTGAAAGTATTTTCAAATTGACACAAACCTCCAAAAAATGTTCTAATATATTTATTGAAAAAAATCCATGTATAAATGAACCCATGTAGTTCAAACTCAGGTTGTTCAGGGGCCATCTGGATAGGTAAAATGCTGTTTAGGTACTCTAGCTCATCCACAGATAATCAAGGAGTAGACTTGCCAATACCCTTAGCTACAACGTGCACGCCTCATGGTTTCAATGACAACAACATAAGCATAATTTTTTTTATAGTGCCATGAAATCCTTTACCTTCTTTTCTTTTTTCTTTTCTTTTTTTTTTTTTTTTTTTTTTTTTTTGAGACAGAGTCTCGCCCTGTTGCCCAGGCTGGAGTGCAGTGGCGCAATCTTGGCTCACTGCAAGCTCCGCCTCCTGGGTTCACACCACTCTCCTGCCTCAGCTTCCTGAGTAGCTGGGACTACAGGCGCCTGCCACCACGCCCGGCTAATTTTTTTATTTTTAGTAGAGATGGGGTTTCACTGTGTTAGCCAGGATGGTCTTGATCTCCTGACCTCATGATCCACCCATCTCGGCCTCCCAAAGTGCTGGGATTACAGGTGTAAGCCACCGCGCCCAGCCTACCTTCTTTTCAAAGCATACAAAGTGCACCAGCATGGGAATGGGCTGTATTTAAGCTGTCACTAGATCAGTTTCTGCTCTCAGGCAATTCCCTTCCCCTGTGTGATGCTTATTTTTACATGTCAACTTGCCTGGATTAAAAAATACCTAGGGAGGGCTGGGTGTGGTGGCTCACGCCTGTAATCCCAGCACTTTGGGAGGCTGAGGCAGGTGAATCACAAGGTCAGGACTTCAAGACCAGCCTGGCCAATATGGTGAAACCTCGTCTCTACTAAAAATACAAACATTAGCTGGGTGTGGTGGCGGGCACCTGTAATCCTAGCTACTCAGGAGGCTGAGGCAGAAGAATTGCTTGAACCCGGGAGAAGGAGGTTGCAGTGAGTCCAGGTTGTGCCACTGCACTCCAGCCTGGGCAACAGAGCAAGACTCCATGTCTAAAACAAACAAACAAAAAACCTAGGGAGCTGGTAAAGCATCCCTTCTGAATGTCTGTGAGGCTGTTTCCAGAGGAGATTGGCATCTGAGTTGGTGGACTGAGTGGAGAAGATCCACCCTCAGTGTGGGTGGGTACCATCCAAACAGCTGAGGGCATGGATAAATCAGAAAAGGAGACAAAAGCATTTTTCCCCCTCTCTCTTTCTCTCTCTCTCTCCAGGACCTAGAACATTCACCTCCTCTTGTCCTTGCAGATGTGAACTTCAGCCTCTCCAGTCTTGGGACTCCAGGACTTGTACCACTGGCCCCTTGGTTCTCAGGCCTTCGGTCCCCAACTGAGAGTTACACCATCAGTTTCCCCAGTTCTGAGGCTTTCGAACTTGGACTAGGGCACCCTACTGGCCCCCCAGGGTCACCAGCTTACAAACAGCCTGTGGTGGAACCGCTCAGCCTTCATAATTGTGTGAGCCAATCCCCCTCATAAATCCCCTCTCATATATCTATACCCAGTCATGCATAACTTCATGAGGGGAATACGTTCTGGGAAATGCGTCGTTAGGCGATTTCATCATTGTGTGGATATCATAGCATGTACTTTCACAAGCCTAGATGGTCCAGCCTACTACACACCTACGCTATATGGTATAGTCTATTTCTCCTAAGCTACAAACCTGTACAGCACATTACTGTACTGAATACTGTAGGCAATGTATCTAAACATAGAAGAGGTCCAGTAAAATTATAATATTATAATCTGGCTGGGTGTGGTGGCTCATGCCTGTAATCCCAGCACTTTGGGAGGCTGAGGTGGGCAGATCACTTGAGGTCTGGAGTTCAAGACCAGCCTGGCCAAGATGGCAAAACCCCGTCTCTACTAAAAATACAAAAAAATTAGCTGGGCCTAGTGGCGTGTGCCTGTAATTTTAGCTACTCTGGAGGCTGAGGCAGAAGAATCACTTGAACCCAGAAGGCAGAGGTTGCAATGAGCCGAGATTGCACCACCGCACTCCAGCCTGGGTGACAGAGTGAGACTCCATCTCAAAAAGAAAATCATCATCATCATCATCATCATCATCATCTTTTGGGACCACTACTGTAGTTCATCATTGATTAAAACATCATTATGAGGCACATGACTATATATATAAGTATTTTATATACATATTTAATTTTCTGTCTCTCCGGAGCATCCTAATACTTCCTGGACTGCCTAAAATGAATTAAGTGTATGAAATGAAGGATTGCACTAATTTGGATGCTGCAGACTGATGGCCTGTAGCCCACAGGGCTGCTGATGTGGTTGGTTTGGCCCGTGTGGTGTATGTATGTGTCACAGCAATGTGACAACACATTTACTCAGCGTTACCTCCCACATGGCTCACCTCATGTGTTTACAATGTATACCCCTGTAAGTGTCAGAGGGGTGACCTCTGGACTGAATCCAACTTTTGCCTGGAGTTGTGGAAGGAAGAGGCCGCTGCTCTATAGCAGCTTGGCAATGGGAGAAGTGAACACAGCATGCTGCTGATCTCTGCAGAGTTTTGTGGAGTGCAGGACTTGGAGGCTGGCCAACTCAGCGGTGGGAATTTTTAGGGAATAAAAAACCTTTAGAAGCATGGTCCCTGGAGGGAGGCTGTTGCTGATTGGCTGGCCTTCGGAAGCATGTGTACTGACAGAAGGAACTTGTCACTGAAGGGCTGGGGCAGCTTTAAAAGCAGTTCTCACTTATTACTATGAACAAAGAACAGTAAGTCTTTTCCTTTCTAGGAAATACTTCTAAAAACTCTTTCTAGAGCAATTAATTCTCAGTAGGATGCCTTATTTATTTAAATATAGCATGAATCAGATCAAATCACTTGAAAGGCTTGTTATTACAGCTCATTGCAGCCTTGATCTCCCAAGGCCAAGCAATCCTCCTACCTCAGTCTCCCCAGTAGCTGGGACCACAGGCACGCACCACCATGCCCAACTAATTTTTTTATTTTTTGTAGAGACAGGGTCTGACTATGTTTCCCAGGCTGGTCTTAAAATCCTAGGCTCAAGAGATCCTCCCACCTCAGGAGTGTCAGAGCATTTGAACCAGAGCCACTCCATCTTGAACAGGGGCTGGGTAAAATAAGTCTGAGACCTGCTGGGCTACATTCCCAGAAGGTTAAGCATTCTTAGTCACAGGATGAGATAGGAGGTCGTCAGGACTGGTATCACAAGATAAAGGTCACAAAGACCCTGCTAATAAAACAGGATGTGGTAAAGAAGTTGGCCAAAACCCTCCAAAACCAAGATGGCAGTGAAAGTGACCTCTGGTCGTCCTCACTGCTCACTCCTCATTATGTGCTAATTATAATGCATTAGCATGCTAAAAGCCACGCCCACCAGCATCAATACAGTTTACAGATGCCATGGCAACATCAGAAAGTCATCCTATGTAGTTTAAAAGGGGGAGAAACCCTCAGTTGCAGGAATTGCCTACCCTTTCCCGGAAAACTCGTGAATAATCCACCCATTGTTTAGTATGTAATGATGAAATAACCATAAGTATATTCAGCTGAGCAGCCCATGTCGCTGCTCCTCCTATGGAGTAGTCATTCTTTTGTTATCTTACTTCTCTAATAAACTTGCTTTCACTTTACTCTATGGATTCACTCCGAATTCTTAATTGCGCAAGATCCAGTAACTGCCTCTTGGGTTCTGGATCAGGACCCCTTTCCAGTAACAAAAGTGCTGGGATTACAAGCATGAGCCACTGCACCCAGCCTTAGAATCTGCATTTTTAATGAGTTTCCAGGTGATGCTGCTGGTCTAAGGACCACATTCTGAGAACCACTAGAATCCAACATGATAGGATTTGTACTTAATTATTGGTTAAGAAAATATTTACAAAATAGGATACCAGTGAGTCCAAAAATGCTGTAAAATGAATTTGTAGAATGGCTTATTAATCATAAACGTTAGAAAAGAACCATCAATGTGTAGGTGAAATATATTTATTTCATTTACAGATAATGGTTAGAAAGTATAAATTCCAGGATATATTGCAGTAATTCTTCCTCTCTTCTCCTCTCCTTTTCCTTACCACCTGCCTACTCCCCAGAAATTTGTGGCTTACTCCATGTTGGGTAATTTCATACCAGATATTTGTCAAGGACTCTCCTAGTTTTGTGATTCTGTATTTGTTGCAAATCCTGACTGGGCACATGAACTCTTCTAGTCAAAGTATAAGCCACGTCAACAAGCTGATGTAATTTGCAAATACAGGAGGCAAGCAAGTTTACGAAACAATTGGTGAGTGGTGTTTGTGTTTCTGTATGTCTCTGTGTGTGTGAGAAAGAGAAAGACTGACTTGTGAAATTACCCTAAAACTGTTCCCTTTTATATCAGTTGAAGTGCTGGATACTGTCAGGCCATTCTGGTTCTTTTAAAATCAACCATTTTGCTGGAGAAATATACGCTGTCTTCAGAAGAAAAGCTGTGCATGCTTGTGTTTGCATTGAGACATTCTGAGGGGAGGGCACTGGTTCTAAATATGTGGAAGAGAAATGAAAACACTTCCTGTGTTTCTAAAGATAAAAATTTTTACGAAGAAAATTCTTACTAAAAAAATTAAAAATCAAGGTGTACTGTTATACACAAAAGGCATTCTTATGCATGATTCAGGGCCTGGAATGAATCAAGTTTCAGTACACATTGAATGAATGATGCCATTTCCCATACATTTCCAAGAGGCTTTTTATTAATGTGCTCATGGGGAAAATCCTTTCAGTAGAGAATAAAACATTCTGTTTCTCCAGATGATTAATAGCTAGTATTTATTGAGAGCTCAGTATGTTCTAGGCTCATATAATCCTCACATTAATGTTATGAGGTAAGTAATAAATCATCCTTACTTTACAGGTGAGGAAGCACAGAGAGGTTAAATAATGTCCCTGTGTCACAGCTAGTAGCAGGTGGAGCTAAAATTCAAGCTCAGGTAAACAAACGTCACAGATACATGTCAAACCACTACACTCTCATCCTCCCAAACGCCTAAAGACTTGACACCCTTAATCACTTTCTCAGCATTTTTGTTGTTGAGAAAAACAAAATGTGTGTAATACACTGTGTGCTACAATTTATTTTTTTATTTGCTCACTTGTTTATTGTCTGTTTCCTCTACTAGAATATAAGCTCCAAGAGGACAGGAGCTTTGTTCACTGCTGCATCCCCCAGAACCAAATTGAATGTTTAGAACCAGAAATATTTGTTGAATTAATGAATGCGTGAGTAAATTCTATCCATCAGTCAGCTTGGCAAATAAGGTCTGTTTAAGAGAATGTGGGCCAGGCGCGATGACTCACGCCTGTAACCCCAGCATTTTGGGAGGCCGAGCCAGGTGGATCACCTGAGGTCAGGAGTTCGAGACCAGCCTGGCAAACATGGTGAAACCCCCATCTCCAGTAAGAATACAAAAATTTAGGCCGGGCGCGGTGGCTCAAGCCTGTAATCCCAGCACTTTGGGAGGCCGAGACGGGCGGATCAGGAGGTCAGGAGATCGAGACCATCCTGGCTAAAACAATGAAACCCCGTCTCCACTAAAAATACAAAAAAATTAGCTGGGCGTGGTGGCGGCGCCTGTAGTCCCAGCTACTCGGGAGGCTGAGGCAGGAGAATGGCGGGAACCCGGGAGGCGGAGCTTGCAGTGAGCCGAGATCGGGCCACTGCACTCCAGCCTGGGCGACAGAGCGAGACTCTGCCTCAAAAAAAAAAAAAAAAAAAAAAAATATTTCCTGGGCATGGTGGTAGGTGCCTGTAATCCCAGCTACTCAGGGAGCTGAGCCAGGAGAATCGGTTGAACCCGGGAGGTGGAGGTTGCAGTAAGCCAAGATCATGCCACTGCACTCCAGCCTGGGTGACAGAGCGAGACTCTGTCTCAAAAAAAAAAAAAAAGAATGTGTATTTTTTTTTATTGTTCATTAATTATGCACCAAATGGTTTTTTTTTTTTTTTTTTTTTCCCTGAGAGACAGGGTCTCACTATGTTGTACAGGCTGGTCTTGAACTCCTGGCCTTAGGCGATTGCCCAGTGACCTCAGTCTACTCTTTTTAAATTGTTTTATTTATTTATTTATTCTCGAGACAGAGTCTCACTCTGTTGCCCAGGCTGGAGTGCAGTGGCGTGATCTCAGCTCACTGCAACTTCCGCCTCCTAGGCTCAAGTGATTCTCCTACCTCAGCCTCTAGAGTAGCTGGGACTACAGGTGCCCACCACCATGCCTGGCTAATTTTTGTACTTTTTCAGTAGAGATGTGGTTTCGCCATGTTGTCCAGGCTGGTCTTAAACTCCTGACCTCAGGTATCCACCCACCTCGGACTTCCAAAGTGCTGGGATTACAGGCATAAGGCACCATGCCTAGCCTCAGTCTGCACTTTACATATATCTTAAATGATTCTGAGAAGTTGATAGTGCTGAAATGGCTCATATGGGAGTGGCAAGAAATTAGAAACTAATTAGAAGCTTCCTAATTAGAAACTAATATGTGAACTGGGATATCACTGAGAGGAAGAATCAGTAAATAAAATTCTCTTCAAAGGACAAATGGAGAGAATATATTGATCATACACAAAGGATTTGTATCTAGAATATGTAAATAATTTCTTCGATAAAGAAAAATATAGAACTCTATCAAATAAGTAGTCAAGAGTCATATACAGACATTTCACAATATAGAACTTACAAATGACATGTTTCTGAAAAGTTGCTTATTCTCATGTATAATCAGGAGCATAACATTTCACATCTGCTAGGCAAAAATTTACAAAGTTAGAGGATGCCACATGTGGATGACTAGACCTCCCATCCTCTCTTGGTGGGAGGGTAAATTGGTGCCCTTCCTTTGGAAAATGACTTGGCATTACCTGGTGAAGCTGAACAGGCAGATCCCCAATGACTCAGCAATACTCAGATGGGGCTGTGGACCAGCAGTCCCTGGGAGATTCTCACAAATGCAGAATCTCAGGTTCTACCATGAACCTACGGAGTCAAAACCTGCATCCCCGGGTGATCTGTGTACACGCTGGAGATTGAGAAGCCCTTTCAGGAGCAGTGGCTTTCAATTTCTAAGTGCCCATTGGAACCCCCTCCAGACTGATTAAATTGGCATCTCTAAGGGTTGCACCCCAGGCATCAGCACTTGTAAATGCCTCTCAGGTAATTTCAGTATGTTGCCAAAATTAAGAACCTTCAACCAGAGTCCCTCACGTTGTAAGATGTACGAAACTAATAGCAAAAGCCTGGAAAACAACCTAAATGTCCACCAACAAAAGATTTCATAGACTGGGTGGGGTGGCTCACACCTGTAATCCCAGCACTTTGGGAGGCCAAGGTGGGTGGATCACGAGGTCAGGGGTTCAAGAGCAGCCTGGCCAAGATGGTGAAACCCCATCTCACTAAAAATACAAAAATTAGCTGGGCATGGTGGCGCATGCTTGTAGTCCCAGCTACTTGGGACGCTGAGGCAAGAGGATTGCTTGAACCCGGGAGGCAGAGGTTGCAGTGAGCGGAGACCATGCCACTGCACTCCAGCTTGGTGGACTGAGTGAGACTCTGTTTCAAAAAAAAAAAAAAAGAAGAAAACAAATGAAAAGTACAGCAGTAGGATTATATTTGTACAAAATCTTAAAGAGCAGATTATATAACATACATACACATACATATGTGATATATGCATATGAACATATATAGATATACATATATCACATACATTTTTACTATATAGGAAAGAAAATGAGTGAGAGGAAATTCAAGATAGAGGTTATTCTGGAATACAGAAGGAAAGAGAATGTGATTGCGGGAGAACAAGATAAAGTGAGTTTCTAAGGTCCTGGTAATATTCTATTTCAGGTTCAATAGTGGGAATATGGGTTTTTTATTCCCCCTTAAACTGTAAAAATATCTTTTATCCACTTCTTTAGATAAAATGTTAAAGTTTTAAATTAAAAAAAAAAGTTGTTTAAAGGGCATCTTTCCTGTAAGTTCTTCTGAGCCCCCCTCTTAAATATAACTCAGGCTTCGTCAAACATCTTTCTCTGCTCTCTTCTGAGCTGGCTCCCCTGGCCCTTGCTTTGATACCAACATAGAGAGGGTCCACTTCTTTCCCAAACTGGCTTTTTATTTTAGGGACCCTGACCTCCTCCAGGTCCCATCCTGGAATGTGCTAGAGGGGCTCAGAAGCCACTTGTGTCTCACAGATCTATCTGCAGGGCACGTGGGAGCCTGAAGACTGGAGGTCTGGGATTCAGACAGAAGACAATATCTGTGTAGGTCTGGAGGCCCTGGGCCCATCTCCACCCACACCCAGACAGAACGAGACAGGGCCAGGTGTGAACAAGCTGGGGCCAGCCAAATGGTAAATCATTTAGCAGCAGAGTAATGATTTAAAGTAACAACCTAGTGAGGGCACAGACAGGGTAAACTGTCTTACCCAAGAGTTTTCAAAGTGTTTTCTGTTTTGTTTTAAACCCAGACCTTGCCCATCTATTTAATGAGAGGGTCCAAGCCTCCATTACCTCTTGCAAGGCATTTATTTCTACCTACAGAATTTCACCTGATCCTTACTTGACTGTGTAGTCAAGGAATTACTACCATTCCAGAGATAAGGCACAGGCCCAGAGCTGTTAAGGGATTTGCCCAAGGTCACACGGTTCCCATGGCACAAAAACTCCCAGCTAGACCTGCTGTCTCTGCATCCAGGACTCCTTCACTGTCTTGTCTTCTTCTGGGCTTGTAAACGCTTCTACACTCCACTCTGGTACAACCAGACACTCCCTCCTTACTCAAAGAGTTCTAACAAGCTCATGCCTCTCCCTGGGATTGACTGTGGGATAAATCCAAGCTCCTTAACCTCTCCATAATCTTCTTTCACAGTTCTCAGAGGCCAAAAACATTGATTTTTAAAGAACCTGTAAAAACCATCTAGTTCTATGTCCTTAATCTTTCAGAATCATTGATTCCTTCTGCTGGAACTGTGGATTTCCTCCCCAGAAAAATGCCCATACAGGCATCCAAAGTATGGCATGCAAAGGGGGTCAATAGATCCCAAGACTCCTGTTAAGAATTGCAAATTAGCCCATCAGTGACAGACTGGATAAAGAAAACTTGATACATGTACACCATAGAATACTATGGAGCCATAAAAAGGAACAAGATCATATCCTTTGCAGGGACATGGATGAAGCTAGAAGCCATTATCCTCAGCAAACTAAGGCAAGAACAGAAAACCAGACACTGCACATTCTTGCTTATAAGTGGTAGCTGAACAATGAGAACACATGGACACAGGGGAATAACACACACTGGGGCCTGTCAGGGGAGGGTGGCGGGGAAGGGTGAGCATTAGAAAAAAGAGCTAATGCATGCTGGGTTTAATACCTAGGTGATGGGTTGATAGGTGCAGCAAACCACCATGACACACATTTACCAATGTAACAAATCTGCATATTCTGCACGTGTACCCCAGAACTTAAAAAGTGAAAAAAAAATTTTTTTTAAAGAATTACAGATTAAATATGGTGGTTCCTCAAAAATTGAACATAGAATTACCATATGATCCAGCAATTCTATTTCTGGGTATATACCCCAAAGAATTGAAAGCAGAGTCTCAGACATATTTGCACACCCATGTTCATAGTAGCACTATTCATAATAGCCAAAAGGTGTAAATAATCCGAATGTTCATCAGTGGATGAATGGATAAAGAAAATATGGTTGATATGGTTTGGCTCTGTGTCCCCACCCACATCTCATCTTGTAGCTCCCATAATTCCCACATGTTGTGGGAGAGACCCAGTGGGAGATGATTGAATCACGGGAGCTGGTCTTTCCCTTGCTGTTCTTGTGATAGTGAATGGGTCTCACAAGATCCCATGGTTTTAAAAACAGGAGTTACTCTGCACAAGCTCTCTCTTTGCCTGCTGCCAACCATGTATGATGTGACTTGCTCTTCTCGCCTCTCGCCATGATTGTGAGGCCTCCCCAGCCCTGTGGAACTCTAAGTCCAATTAACCTCTTTCTTTTGTAAATTGCCCAGTCTCTGTTATGTATTTGTCAGCAGCATGAAAAGGTACTAATACAATGGTATATACATACAATGGAAACTTATTCAGCCTTAAAAAGGAACAAAATCTATCACATGAATGAACCTTGAGGACGTTATGCTAAGTGAATAGGCCAGACACAAAAGGACAAGTACACTTAATGATTCCACATATATGAGATACCTAGAGTGGTCAAATTTATAGAGACAGAAAGTAGAATGGTGGATGCCAGGGGCTTGGGTTATTGGGGAATGGGGAGTTAGTGCTGTTTAGTGGGTACACAGTTTCAGTTTGGGATGATGAAAAAGTTCTAGAGATGGATAGTGGTGATGGTTGCACAACAATGTGAATGCACTTAATGCCCCTGAACTGGCACACCTAAAAAAGGTTTAAAAGGTAGATTGTATGTTATGTATGTCTTACCATACACACATAGAAGAACTGCAGATGAAATGGACCCCTTACTTCACACATCAGGATTCTGAGGCCCAGGTAGTGGTCAAGGCCTCTAGCTGAAAAGGAACAGGGTCAGGAGCAGGTGGGCCTCCTGCACCAGGGCTGGCCCTCTGCCTGGAACCCATCCAGCAGGGCAAGCTCCAGGCAAGTTCCAACGGGAAATGCCTGTGTCTCCTGCTGAAATCCTAGTGGGCAAAGCCTCACGTGGAAGCATTAGAGCTGGACAGAGTGAAATGCGGTATTTATTTGCACTTCATTTATTGGCTGCATAACCCTCACACACAGGGGGAGGCGATTTACCCCAATACTTGTTCTCTTTAGTAAAAGCAGCATTTTCTGGGGGAGTTAGATAGTGCCATCCAGTGGTGTTCCAGAACAAATTATGATAACAAAAGCTCTTACTGATACCATTGTATATAACAACTACTTCACATGAATCCTGAAGAATGGGTTGGGACATTCCTCTTTGTAAATGTATATTAAGGAGACACTTAGAGGGCCAGGTGTGGTGGCTCATGCCTGTAATCACAGCACTTTGGGAGGCCGAGGTGGGAGGATCACTTGGGGCCAGGAGTTTGAGACCAGCCTGGGCTGTAACATAGTGAGATTATGAAAAATAAAAAAATTAGCTGGGTGTGATGGCACGTACCTGTGGTCCCAGCTACATGTGAGGCTGGGGCAGGAGGATTGCTTGAGCCCAAGAGTTTGAGCTGCAGTGAACTATGATCGTGCCACTGTGCTTCAGCCTGGGTGACAGAGCAAGACCCTATCTCTTAAAAAAAAAAAAAAAAAATTTAAGATTTTCAAGATACATTGTTATGTGATAAAAGTGAATACCAAATAGTTCATGTATATGACTGCCCCCCACTGCTTCCTGCACCTCCTCCACACCCCCAAACTTGGACAAACAGCTGGCCATGAACCAAAACATTAACAGAGGCACATTTCTATTGATGAGATTCAATTGCCTCTCTCTCTCTCTTTTTTTTTTTCTTTTAAGAGGCAGAGTCTCACTCTGTCACCCAGGCTGGAGTGCGGTGGTGTGATCATAGCTCACTGCAGTTTCGAACTTCGGGGCTCAAGTGATCCTCTGGCCTCAGCCTCCTGAGCAGCTGGGATTACAGGTGTGAGCCACCATGCCTAGCTCTATGAAAATATTTTCATGTCACTGAATACTATTCTATGGCATTATCTTTTATGGTTGCAGAGTAATTCGTTGTTTAAACACAATAATTAAAATCCTATGGCTGAAAACAGATTGTTTGCGAGCTTTCACTGTCACTAAGAGTAGAGCAGTAATTATCCCATATAATTCTAGCTCATCTTATTTCCTAAGGTTAAATTCCTAGAAACAATGAGTTACATTAAGTGACTGAACATTGTTAGGATTTTGAGACAAGGTGTACTTTAGTAAGTTTGTACCTATGTGATATATAAAGTTAGCAGTGTAATTTTAGAGAACCCATTTATCTACACCCTCGCCACCAATGGGTATTATATTTTAAATATTTGTACCAAGTTCATTGTTTAAAATGGAATTTTACTATTTAAATCTGTAGTTATTTGCTATATTTGATTATTTAATTAAATCTATATGATTATTACAGACAACAATCTCTTATGAACAGTCTCTTCGTGTCCTATGCTCTTTCACACAGGGAGTGTCTCAATCATTGGATAACTAAGTATATTTTTACATTATCTATCATATGCTTTGTAATGTTTTACCCCAAATTTGTCATTAGAGTATACTATTTTTAATATGAAAGTTTTATATTTTAAATAAATCAAATCTAAAAATTTATTTCTTTGAGGTTTCAAGATTCATTTTGTCACCAATTATTTTATTATATTAATCTGTTATTAATTCTAAATCATCTTTCAGTTGTTTCTCTTGGGTGTTACTGCATGAGATATACATATCTCATTTTTTTCCTTTTTTAAAACCATTTTATTTTATTTTACTTTATTTATTTTTTGAGACAGGGTCAGCCTCTGTCACCCAAGCTGGAGTGCAGTGGTGCAATTTTGGCTCACTGCAACCTCCCAGGTTCAAGACATCCTCCCAAGTAGCTGGAATTACAGGCATGTGCCACCATGCCCAGATAAATTTTTCTTGTCTTAATACATGGCTATAACTTCTGGAATTATATGAACCACAAATAAACTATTTATATTAATGATAATATAAAAATTATTAAGTATATTAATGATAACTGCAATGTGCAGGGGAGTACAAAATATGGAGACAGCACTTGGGAGGGACATTAACCTAGAATCGGGTGTCAGGCAAGGCTTTCTACACTACAGAATTGGAAGGATGGAGGCTTTTGAATCTTGACATTTCTCAGGTGGAATTCTTTATTCTGGTAAGGTATTTATCTCCACCTTTTTCATCTTCAATTATTCTGGCTATTTTTAGCCCTTTGTTCTTCCATACAAATTTCAGAATCACACATTTCTAGAATCAGGGTCCAGAAATAAGCCTATTGGGATGTTGACTGGAATCATATTAACCCCACAGATCTATTTTGGAAGCACTGATGTATTTAAATAGTGAGACCTCTTTTCCATAAACATGGTGTATCTCTAATTTAGGTGTTCTTTAATGTCTTTCAAACATAACTTTTTCTCCTGAACGTGTCTTGTACATGGTGTGTTAGTCTTAGGTATTTAATGTTTTTTAATACTATTGTAAGTGGCATTTTTCTTTTCTATGACTTATTAAATATTTTTCCTGATTTATGGAAATAAGGTAGATTTTTGTATATTGATTTTGTGTCTAGCAACCTAAACTCTTATTAAATCTAATAATTTATAGATACTGTCAGATTTTCTACATAGACAATCATAACCCGAAAATAAGTTTTTTTCATTTCTTTTTATAATTTTTATTAAGGTATACTTTACATATAAAATCTATCGATTTTTATATGTAAATTTTAATGATTTTTTGACAAGTGTGAGTTGTGCAACCATCACAATAGTTTGGATTTAGAGCATATTTACTGCCTCTTCTTTTCCACGTCTTACATCTTTTTACCTTTTTTGACCCTACTGAACTTGCTAGAATTTTTTGTGTAACTTCGAAGACAGTGAGGGTAGTGGATATTATCTTTAATTTCCAATCTAAAGTAGCATAATGGTTCTGATGTTTTGCCTCTTGGTATAATGCTTATTATGTTTGGAGATAATCTCTCTACATAAAAGTTTCCTCCTATTCCTTAATAAGAGCTTTTTTTTTTTTTTTTAACTTAAATGGGACATTGAATTCCATAAAATGTTTTCTCTGTGTCTGTTGAAATGATCCTAAGAATTTGCCCTAAAAGAGGATCGTTTCCAAGTAGATCTTCTGCCTTGGAGGGTGCTCTAGGTTTTGTTCAATGCTCTGAGATTCACCAGACTGGAAAACCAGTGTTCAGAATAAACCAGTCCAGCAAATTCCTTCAAAGAGAAAACTAGTTTCAGTGCTCCTCCTCCCTGTCAGTTCTTATCTTTACTTTGCATTTAGTCTGCACGCAGGTCTTATTTTCTTGACAGTTTATGCATCTGTTTAGATTTTTACCATTTAATTCAGTAGTGTTAGTTGTTTTCAATGGAAGGGGTGGTTCACATCTCAGGACCATCACAAAGCAGAAAACAGAAGTCACGACATCTTCTAGGTTCATTATTGCACTGAGTATGTTTTCTGTGTTACTATTGTGAGGTCTGTTGGCCATGAAACTTCCTAACTAGTTACTACTGGTAAACAGAAAGTAACGTAATCTCCTAATGTGTTTGTATAACTCTAATTTGATCATCCTATATTGTTCTTTTGATAGAGGACTGATTGTGCAGTATTTTATTTAGCACTTTTGCCTCTGTATGTGAGCTCCACTTTAGTCTTTGAGTATGAATGGATGTGTGCGTGCACGCACCTTTGGAACTGTTAATATACTACGGAATTGTTTCTTAGTAGTTTGAAGGAATTTATTCTTATAACTGCCTGGGCATAGTATACTTTTTTGAAGATAATTTGTGCTTGCTTTCCCCTAGTTCTTCAAATATTACTGTTCTATTTTATTTTGAGAGCTTCATCTTGATCAAGTAGCTCTGCTGTGAGTAGTGCAACTTAAGAGTGTTTTATAAAGTACAAAATGCCGGGTGTGGAGACTCAACCTGTAATCCCAGCACTTTGTGAGGCCAAGGCAGGAGGATCGCTTGAGGCCAGGAGTTTGAGACCAGCCTGGGCAACATGGCAAAACCCCGTCTCTACAAAAAACATAAAAATTAGCCAGGCACGGTGGCTAATTTGGGAGGCTGAGATGGGAGGATTGGGAATGTTACCTCTAGGCCTTTAATAGTTATAAACAGATTTCCACAAGTGTAAGACATGAATTCATATATTAGAAATAATACATATACCTTCTCTATACTTTGCAAGGACGTCAGGTAGCCACTTGATTTTTCCTTCTTGACTAGGGAGAAAGAAATAGTAAGGCACTGAGAGAGGAGACCGCTACCCCACTTAGTGGAAACTGAACACCTGGAATCCGGCCCCAGGTCTGGATGGAGAACAGCTCTAGAAAAAGCCTGCAGCTCAGGAGGGGTGTCTCTCAGAAGCCAACAGAGGTTTTCTTCCTGGGATTCTCACTGTTACCACACATGCAATTCTCAGAGGAATGCTGTTCCCAAGCCAAACCCTGGCAAAAAGTGGAGAAACACCCCTCCTCAGCTTTGGGAAAGCACGAGCTGCTTCCAGTGGATACAAACCATCCACATCAAGTGACAAAACCAATGAAGCAAAAGGCTTTGCCACCTTAGTTTCTGTTATTGTCAATTTATCATTTCCCGATATTTGGCTGACGAAAGGAAATTTACTAAATAGTTTAGAAGAAAACAGGGGGGTAATGATTACAGAAGATGCAAGCAGCAGACAAATAGCAGCAGAAATCAGGTCTTTGGCAACCCTGGCCCGCTGCTCTCTGGCCCCAAAGGCAGGTCATTGCTTGTGCTTTTTTCCCCACCTAGGTCTCCCAGACTTCTGGGACAGGCATCACCACCGGAGATACGCTGATGCCCCCTTGGGTAAGCCAGCCCCACCCACCTGATTCAAGATCAGGAAGTAGCCTGCATATGCATGTGTGCACACATTCACATGTGCACACTCCAATGTCCTCACACCTTCCTGACCACCACTTCCTCCTAATGGACCCTCAAGAGAGTGTGTTCCAAGAGTTGGAAACTAGCATCCCTCAGTTGCTCTTTTCCACTCAGGTGCTCAAACCGCTGAAAACTATGGAATACACCCGTTTCAGGCTTCCCAACAAAAGAGGCACTGTCCTTCCTCTGAGCCAGGTCACAATGAGGTGACCTTCATCAGTTTTGTTTCATAGCCAGAATCCACTGCATCCTCTAGTTAGATATCATCTGCACTTTACTGCTATATGCTTTATATCTTGGCTTCTTCCAAAAGTAATCTAAGGCCTTTTATAGAACAAAACCATATACCTCGAGAAAGGTGGTGCAGTTTGAAAGCCCCAAGGGTTTCTTCTTCTATTAGGACAAAAAGTTGTTTTCTTATTCACTATTTTCTTTGATGGAGAGATGAAGAAAAAAACTGCACAAGCCCACACATTCTGATCCATGCATCCTTTATTCCATTACCAACCACTGTGCTGCATCCAAGCAACAGTACACAAACTGGCAATCAACCGCAGTCCAGTTGTACAACGATCTGAGGCTTACAGTACATTTAAGGCTTTTAAATTTGGAAAAAAAATTAAAACCAAAGAACCCCCAAATCCAAACCCCTAACCAATACAAGTAGTATAGCAATGTTAAGCATCTTCTATTTCTGATGCTTATTTGGCGCAACTCCAGTGTCAAAACCCAAATAATTCCTAAACTAAAAAGATTAGTTTAGTGAAATTTTAATTACATAAATTCTTCAAAGCATAAACTTGGAATTTTTGTCTTGGAAATGTTATAAAATTTTTAATAGCAAAACATAGGAATAAAAACATATTAACAAAATGTATTCAATCATTTACATTACAAACAAGGAATTTGCAGTTCATTGTTGTAGCCTGACAAAAGAAATCATATCTACCATTAAGAATCTATGCACAATGTGATTGCAAATATGTACAGTACTTTAAAAAAGCCTACAAGGAGGACTTTACAGAAGGAAAGTCGGCTAGGCTCTTTGTTAAACCAACCGGACAATCAAAATATTAAAACTCTGTTGGCTAGTAATAAATTTACACTTAAAAAAACCCCTAGTTTCTTTTTGTTTAAGAATAATCCAGTTATATTTATATGGTTACAATTGATGAAGCTGTACATGATAGTTCCAGTGAATTACCCTTCAGTTCATTTGTCCAGGGAAAGATCAGCATGTTAACAAAAAATAATAAAGGAATTTTCACCACACTAGCTTTCCAGTTACACTATCACAGCTTCACAAATGGATTGAACCCATGGATCCAGTGGCAGAAAGAGAGCTGCATGTCAAATACTGAGAACATTGGTGGAGACAGGGGCGAGTTCTGCATGAATGTCAGAAACGATGGGGAAGGTTGAGAAACAGATGCGAGGCTACTTTATACAGCACTAGAAAATTGTCCTTACATTCAGCTCTCATTCCCATTCCTGCAAGGTAATGAAGCTGGGAATCGCGACTGTTCAGTTTAACGTGTTGTGTGAATTAGCAGAACAACCTCTAGATACAAAAGACTGAGATTTCATCAGCTCTTTGATTAGAACACCCTAAAGGTTGGGCACTTCTTCATGGTTATCAAGCCTTTACAGCTACCCAGTTAAAGCATGTGCAAAACAGAGGACTCTTCTGTTCACAGTAAATGAGGTAAGATCAAGTTGTTGTCTTCAGGAATTAGGAAGTTCGTGAGATATGAACTGTTTTAGTCTTTCTAGGTATTGTGCATAAAGCTCTATGTCATTATGCCCAGCTCCTTCAACCCAGAGGGGCTCCACGGCTCGGGGACAGCGCTCGTACATCGCTAGGCCATGGGAGAAATCGATAACTTCATCCTCTGTACCATGAATGACCAACACAGGAGAGGTGACTTTAGATATCTTGTCAATGCTGCAAAACGGAAATGGGGGAGGCAGAAAAAGGACTCTATTAGTTATGCTCACAGATAATACACATCACATTTAATGATAAATCAATAAATCTCCACAGGCAGGGAAATAACACCGTGGGTTTTTTTTTTTTTTTAAATTAAGAACTTTATCTTTTAAAGCAATTTTAGGTTCACAGCAAAACTGAGGAAGGTACAGAGATTTCCCAGATACCTCCTTGTCCCCACACATGCACAGCCTCCCCCATTATCAATATCCCCTACCACAGCAGTACATTCGATGAACCTACATTAACATATCATAACAGTTTGGCTTTTTCTTGCTTTATTTTTTTTCTGGTAATTTATTTTTTTTTCTTAAATCAACTTTGCATTTTAGAGTAATTTTGAACTTGCAGGAAAGGTGTAAAGATAATACAGTGTATATAAAAATCAGCCAGGCCATGGTGGTGCATGCCTGCAATCTCAGCAACTCAGAGGACTGAGGTAGGAGGATTGCTTGAACTGGGAGCAGGAGGTTGCAGTGAGCTGAGATGGCGCCACTTCACTCCAGCCTGGGCAACAGAGTGAGACTCTGTCTCAAAAAAGAAAGAAAAGAAAAGAAAAAGATAATACAGTCCCCCTACATACTCATAACCCATTTCCTATAAGGTTAAACATTGTACATTACTGTGATACATCTGTCAAAACTAAAACACCCACGTTGGTGCACTACTATGAACTAAACTCCAGACTTTATTTGGATTTCACTAGTTTTTCCACTAATGTCCTTTTTCTGTTCCAGGATCCAAACAAGAATACCACACTGCATTTGGCTGTTGCATTTGTTAAAGTATTTTATTAAAGACAGAACTCTTCAGAGCATCAGACTAGCAAACCAGTAACTACTATTTTTTACATATTAATGTTTATATTATTTTTAGGTATTTTTTATATTTATATATTATCTTATATATTATTTTTCAAGAGAATTTTAAAAAGGGCCAGAACTTAACATATCAAATGAATGTCTCTTTGGAAAGCTGGACACTTAATCTGCTGCCACTCAAGTCTTCAGAATTCTTTTTTGAGAGCTACCATCAGATTTGACTCAAAGATACACACCCCATTTCATAAAAGCAAGCGCCTCATTTTAAAAAATAAAAACTGTACTATTTAGCTTGAAAACTTAATGTAATGCCTAGATTTTATTCCAAATGACTTCTCTATAAAAATCAAATCTACTCTCAAAGGATGAATATTTGAGGATCTTTAAAATAATATGCTTTAGGCTCTGAAAGCACATCCCAAAGAGGAATCCAAAAAACTTCAAGCATTGGTTGAGCTGGGTGTGTAGGAGACTTCTCTGATGGGGATAACAGTCATTTCATCCACAAAGAAACCAAGAGAAATGGCTCTCTCTCCATTCTGTCCTGCCAAAGGGTCTCTTGTAGTTTACTTCTCTTTCCATATTTGATCCTAGTCGAAGTTACAAAAGGATACCAATTTGTACTATTTGTGGGAATCTTTTTGTTAAACAGTAACAGCTAACATTTTTTAAACATTTACCATAGCCAGGTGCTTTGCACTTAACACACAAAATCTCATTTAATATTCAATGAAACAGAGTGAGAAAGGAATGACCACCTCTGTTTTAATCAAGGAGGAAACTGAAGCTCAGAGAGACTATTAAATAACAGGAATGAGGTCGTGGAGATAATAAAGAGCTCTAACATCAATTACATATTCCAAAGATCTACAAACAACTGTCATCTAGCCTTTATTAAAAACTCAGGGAGCCGTGGACCACTTCAAGACATCCCAGAAAGACTGCAAAACCTCATCAGCCATGTAATTTGCAAAGATCAGAGCCACTGTGGCAGTATTCAATTATGCACATTAGAAATCTTATTTGGAAACCTGTTTTCCCCCTATATTTAATTTTAAAGTGACTTCCTTTAACAGAGTTCAATTATACTCAATTAAAAAGATATTTACTCAACAGTTACAATGGGCCTGGGACTATGCTCCACACTGCACAGTTTAAGAGACTCTCCACTGCCTCGAGGGTATATTTAAAGTTGAATGCCATCATCTCATCCCAAGTGTAAAGGAGGTTAAAAAAAAATAAACTATAAATGAAATAATAATCTGGATTCCTTTTCCTTTTTTTAAATTTGTTTTAATATGAAAGGAAATATGAAAGTATCCTCCTTTAAGGAGAGGGACACATGATTCTGCCATTTGGCAGCAATGGACATATTAAGAAAATGCTTACCAAATTCAAATTCAATTCATGATGAAAGTCAATGCAACCATTAATGGTTTGAAATCTATCATATTAATAATTTACGGCATTACCTATGAGGATTTGTCTCCTTTGTTGTCTCCAATCACTAGCCTTTTAAAAAAATTTTTTAAGAGACAGGGTCTTGCTCTGTTGCCCAAGCTGGAGTGCAGTAATGTAATCCTAGCTCAATGCCACCTCAAAGTCCTGGGCTCAAGGAATCTTCCCACCCCAGCCTCCCGAGGAGCTGGGACTATAGATGTGCACCACTATGGCTGGCTAACTTTTTAATTTTTTCTGTAGTGACAGGGTCTTGTGGTGTTTCCCAGGTTGGTCTTGTACTTCGGGCCTCAAGTGACACTCTGGCCTTGGCCTCAAAAAGTGCTGGCAGTACAGGTGTAAGCCACTGTGCCCGTCCTCCAATTACTGACCTTAATTCAATAAATTACTTAACCTCTCATTTCCTCATCTGTAAAATGAGCACAGTAATTGGACAAACATCTTTATTTATTTATTTTTTTTTGGAGACAGAGTCTTGCTCTGTCACCTAGGTTGGAGTGAAGTGGCATGATCTGGGCTCTCTGCAACCTCTGCCTCCTGGGTTCAAGCGATTCTCATGCCTCAGCCTCCCCAGTAGCTGGGATTACAGGCATACAACACCAAGCTTGTCTTACTTTTTTTTTTTTTTTTTTTTTTTTTTTTTTAGTAGAGATGGGGTTTTGCCATGCTACCCAGGCTGGTTTCGAACTCCTGAATTCAGGCAATCCGCCCTCCTTGGCCTCCCAAAGTGCCGGGATTACAAGCGTGAGCAACCGTGCCCGGCTGACAAACTTCTTAAGACTCTTATAAAGATGAAGGGGGACCATGAACATGAAATGCATAGCCCAATACCTGCCATACCAAATAAACTCAGATAAGATTAGTTGCTAATTTGTTATTAATCATTTGCAATTTGTTGGCATGGCTGTATTTTAAGGTACATGCCCATTTAAGAGCCAGGGGGAAAAAAAAAACAAAAAACACCTATTAGTTTTGTTGCCAGGGTAACTCCCGGCACTGCTTCCCACAAACATGCTAAGTATCTGTCTTTCAGCAAACTGGCCTCTCATTACCAATTCAGCACAACTAAGGCCACATTTGAGAGGCACATTAGCCCTACTTAGCATTCCCAGCCATGCTACTAGAAATTTGCAGTGCAACTTTCTCATGAAGCTGAATCTCATTGAATCCTGGTACAAACTGCACAAAACTGAAGTTCACCCAAGGTGTTAACAGAAGGTTCCTTTCTGTGAACGGAGCCAGTCTGTATAATAGATGTTTATGTAACCAAATGATGATCTTTTATTTTTTTTTCCAGTAATAGCAGGATGAAAGCAATTAATAGGTCAATCAAAAACCCTAAAACTGTGTTTTCTTTCTGCTGGGGTTTTTCTATAAAATGGCAACATGAGCTGGGCCAGTCCTGGGGTAACTATCCTAGGCCGCTTTAGCAAGGACTGTGGGAAAAGCTTAAGGGGCAAAATATTTTGTATTAAAAATACTTTCCTCATGCAGGCAACTCTGCAGGGGTGAGATCTTCTGGTCAAAGTGGTAGGGCAGAATAGGGGGTGGCAGGTGAGCTTGTTCATTTATACCATTCCTGTGGCTATTTACCGAAGATCAAAGCCTGCCTTGTCAACTAACTCACTTTGCCTTTATTCGTCTATTTACAAAGATTAACTGAGCATGGTACTTTTCCCCTTACCTGTACTGTCCAACTGAAAAAGTAAGATAAATTTCAAAACTGTGCTTGCTTGAAGGTTTTGAGCATCTACACCACTAGCTACCCCATCACACATATCGTATACAGCTCATAATTCAACAAGAGGTCTCTGAATGAATGAGTGCTGAACTGTAAGATCCTTTAGGATGTATGGATGCTGTTAAAAATCCTGCATATCAGAGCTGAATCAATTAACCCTAGGTGTCAGTATACTCAAGGTCCTTATATATCATGTGGGAGATTTTCACTAGTGAGTCAGGCCCGGGAGGATAAAATCTCTGGATAGTGTGTGTCATATTTGCTTCCACATGCCCTGTGGCACCCAGCACAGGGTCTGACGTATGGCTCCATTCAATAAATATTTACACAGCTAATGGGAGCATCAGATGTGAACAGGGCCACTGACTGACTTACCACTTGTTGGACAAGCATGAACTTACCTGGGGAAAGCATCAAAGCAGTATGTTTTTCTGGTATCCGGAAAAGCCACACGCAAACCAGACATCAGAGGGGAATGGAGAATTACCGCTGCGCATTCATACCTCGAGGCCAAGTCTACCGTGGGGACAGTCCCAATGCTCTGACCATAGAGGATAATGTTCTCGGGACTCACGCCATACCTGGAGAAATCAGAGGTTGTATGCCATTAACTAAGGTATGAAGAAAGACAGAAAGAGACAGAGAAATCGTATCTTAAACCCATAAAATTCCCACATTCACCAGCTTAAAACCGTATCATCTAACTTGTACACTTTAATTTAAGATGGATGTGAGCTTGACAAAAACAAATGTTAGGGGCCTGTTTTGGTACTAAGTGACTATGATTCTGTCTTCCACAACATTAGCAAAAAACAATAAACATGATATTATATTTCTGGCTAATTAAATATATGCTTTATAAACTTCATTTCAGTAGCTACAGAGATGGTCATCTGATTTCCTATTATTCTCCCTTTATATTTTATTTGCTAATCATAAACATACTTCTGAAGTAAAAACAAAAGCAGTTTTGGCAAATTGCAATTTTAAAAACTCGAAGCAAAGTTTTCATGATACAAAATATATTAACGCTTATCAGAAAAAGGTTTACTGGGAGACAATTAATTTGAAGATAATTGTATTTTCTTTAGTCTCTCTCAGGGTTAAACCCTTCCAAGTCTTTCAATCCATCAGTGGGTTCCGATCCACTCTCTTCAAATTGTTAACTAAGTAAAGGGTTGTGTGGAATACAGGCTTCATTTCCCAGCCTCCCTTGCAGCCTGGTGTGTACAGAGACCTAAGTTCCAGCCAACTGCATGTCAGCAGAAGTGACATGAGCAACCCCCAGGTCATGCTTTAAAGCAAATGGTGTGCTTTTGCCATCCCTTCCGCCTTCCTGGTGATGGCAAGTAGATCACAGTGAGCCACCTCAGCCCATGCAGAAAGATGCGGCACCCTAGATATGGTGGCGGAATAAAATAGAAGGAACCCGGGAAAATACATGCTCTCTTATTATCCTACAAAGGATATCCAGAATATCTAAAGAATGCTTAGAAATGAAAAAGAAAAAGACAGGCGAAAGAAATGAAGATGAATGCCTAATACACACACAGAAAGATGTGAAATAATTTCACTAGAACATGAAGATGCAAATTAAATCCATGAGTTATTATTTTATACCCAAACGATAGGCAAAAATGAAGAAGCCAGACAATGTTGAAAGATGGCAAGGACATAGAAAAGTAGAATGCCGTTACTTTGTAAATTAGTACAAGCACTTGGGAAAACAATTCAACATTATCTGGAAAAGTTGAAGCCAGTGAGCCAACAATTCTCCTTTTCGGAATAAATATGTATTGTAGCTTACAGGACAATATGAAATGCTTTCTGATAACAACCTTCAGTGAAAAGAACTATCAATCCACAGCTGATGGAAATGGCAGGATTTCAGCCCAACTTCCTCCCCTCCAAGCTCCACGAAACTCCATGGAAAAATGGAGGCCCTAAAGAAAGAATTCAGGGCATTGGAATGTGCTTTATGCACAGCACCACACCTGGGCCATGCCATGAAGACAGGAATTAAACACATGGAGGTGAGAAGGACTTTCTATGGGAGATGTGCAACACATACCCAATGCAGCAGCAGGAAAGCAATGGGCTGGTCGGCAGGGGATGTGCTAGGATAGCGTGAATCGGAAACTAAAGGGTTATGGGTTGTCCTGGAGATGAGGGCCACTGGAGTGTCCAAGGGCGAGGTGACAATGGCAGGCAGGAGATGACAGCATGAAAAGGAAGCTGGGAGATCCGGCAGGGGACTATTAAGAATCATGCAGAAGACAGGAAATAAAAGATTGTAACAAAAACAGCATCCATCCTCCATTTCTAAAGTGAAATGTCTGTGTGGTCCTGCAACTTGACACCATCCAATAAAACGGTGTCTATGGAAGAGGCTTCCAGATGCGGGTTTTGCCTGGCATTCTTGCCTGGGGTTTCCTTCCCGTTGGCGTAACAGGTTATTAAAAAATGGTCAGCACGGGCAGTTTTGGTGGGGAGGTTTGAGGAAACAACTGACAGAGCAGCATCCTGTGCCCAAATCTACATCAGCGACCACGGATTTACAAACACAGAGCACCCTCTCTAAGGACTAAATGGGGGGTCAGAAAGGAACACTGTTCTCACGTCTCAATGCTGAAGGTAAGCCATCCCAGGGATCTCCCCAGCAGCAACTGCCACCAAGATCCTTCTTTCATGGACTGGGAGAGCTGTTTCAGCAGGAGTTTTTCATCTAAAGTCCAGGGAGTCTTTGGGGAGAGCATAAATAACATCAGGGGTTTCCTCCTCCCTCCACAATTTTCACCAGATTTTCAAAGTGGTCTATGACCCCAAAAAGCGTATGGACCATGAGATACTGCATTGCAGGGAGTCTGCAGGCACATGGAGAGGAGAGCCTCCAATTTCCACGTTTGGGGATGAGTTCTTTCCACAATGACCACTCTTGTGGACAGGCCATTCATTTTGCTATCAATTGTTTTTAAAAATCATAAATCAAAGAAAATATAAGAGGAGAGAAGTGAAAACTGAAGGTAGTTAATGAATGATGCACAGAAGACTAAGAGATTATCAATACTGAATATCAAAAATAAAATAAAAGACTTCCAGGTAAAAATGGCAACCAGACTAGCCCTTGTACTTCTTTGATAAAATCTGGTCTGAGAGGATTATATAGGATAACATTATCACAGTTATGAGGAAATGTTAATTTTACTTCTTATGACGAGTCCAACATATGTTTTCAAAATCCTGTCTTCTATATAACACGCCATGGGACTTTACAAGCTCAGAGGTTGCACTGAATAAAGGAAGGAACAAGCACAGACCCAAGAGACATAGCCCAGGAGATGAGGCAGAGGGAAGCACCCTGGCCATCACGCAGGCAGCTCTTTCTCCTGTCAATGTCCTGGACCAGCCATCCTCAAGAGATCACGGCCTTCTGTAAATGCCTTCTGGAGAAGCCAGAGCTATTGTGCTTGAGGACTCTCAGTTCCTAGCCTTCGGGTCTCAGCACTAGGACACACCCAGTACCAGTCTCTACAAAGTCCACCTTTGATTCCAATAGACTCACATCCTTCGTGACAACCAACTCAAAGTTTCACTGAAAAATGTCACCAGCTAAAACACAAAAAGCACTAGTCATAAAGAAAAAAAAAAAAAGAAAGTATTACATTAAAATCAAGAACTTCTGGTCATCAGAAGACACCATAAGGAAGTAAAAGGGCAAGCCACCAAGTGGGAAAAGATACTTGCCACAGAGTCTAGATCTAGCATATATAAATAACTACTACAAATCAATAAGACAACTGACTAAACAAGAAAAACAGAATTTTACAAAATGAGAAAAAAAAGAGGGGAGGGAAAGACAGAGAAAGAGAAAAAAAGAGAAGAGTTATTCAACTTCATTAGTAAAAAGGAAAATGCAAATTAAAATAATCATGTGATACTCTACACATTTATCAGACTGACAAAAATTCAAAAGCCTAACAATATTAAGTGTTGGCAAGGATGGGTGCAAGAATGCTCATTCACTGTTGGGGTTTATGTTGATAGAATCAGTTTAGAAAAAGTCTGGCAATATGAAGTGACATGATTTTATTAGCACATACCCAGGGACCTAGCAATTCTACTCCAAGATAAATTCAGCACACAAATAAATGCTTACATATACCAGAAATATATACTAGACTTGAATGCATGCCTACACAGTTAGAGACAGCCCTAAGGTATATCAACAGCAGAGTGGATGAAGAAACTGTGGTATAGTTGTGCTGCAGAATATGTACATGGACACTAAAAGATTCATATTTTTATTTCAATAGTTTTGGGGGTACAACCAGTTTCTGGTTACGTGGATAAGTTCTTTAGTGGTGATTTCTGAGATTTTGGTGCGCCTGTCACCACCAGTGAATCTTAAAGTCATGCTGTTAAGGCTGGGTGCGATGGCTCACACCTGTAATCTCAGCACTTTGGAAGGCCAAGGTGGGAAGACCACTTGAGACCAGAAGTTGGAGACTAGCCTGAGCAAAAAAGCAAGACCCCATCTTCACAAAATGAAAAAAAATTAGCTGGGCAAAGTGGCATCACCTGTAGTCCAAACTACTTGGGAGGCTGAGGTGGGAGGATCACTTGAGCCCAGGAGGTCGAGGCTGCAGTGAGCAGTGTTCGTGCCACTGCACTCCAGCCTGGGTGACCCTCTTAAAAAAAAAATGCTGTTAGGGAAAAGAGGCAGATACAGCAAAACACACACTATGTGACACCATTTACAAAAACTTAAACCTACCAAAATTAAACATTATTGTTTAGGGATATTAATTGAGTGGTAAGCCTATAAAGAAAAGCAAAGAAGTGAATCACTAAAGTCAGGATAGTGATTACAGGCAAAAAGGGAAATGGTCATCACTAGAGAGAAGCATGTCCTTCCTGGGGGTTGTAAATGCTGGGGATAGTCTATGTCACACCACAAGTGTTCCTTTTATAAGTCATTAAGCTGGACATCTGTGTTTTATAAACTTCTATGTATGGCAGTTATATTTCATGACAAAAAAATTCTTTAAAAGTTCACCAGATACTTCAGATATGGAGACAGCCCTCACAAAACTGTGACAACTCATGGTAGATTTTGTGCTAAAAATAAACCTCATAAGGCAACATCAGACCATTAAAAATGATGTCTCATAAAGAATTAACATGGGGAAACACTCATGTTAATTTTAACAGAAAGCAATAAAAAGGAGCTTACAAAAACAGGGTCACAATTACATTTCTAAAAAGAAATCTATACATGGAAAAGGGACTTCAAAGCAATACATGAAAATAGTAATAATTGTTTTCTTCAGGTGGTGAGACTGAGTTTTTCTTCTTTCAAGTTTTCATTCCTAATTTCCTTTAGTTATTAGGCAGTGACTTGTTGGGAAAAAAGGGAAGCAGCATCGCTGGTCCTTTCTGTGTGGAGTCAGTAGGCATGCTGCTAACTGCCAGTGTTTTTCAAAGGGCTCAGAAAACAAGAGCGTGTTAGGTCAAACGCTCAGATTTGTTAGTTCTGTGTTAAGGACTTTTGTCACTGCTTTTTCCTGTCTTTACTATACTGTTTGACAACACACGAGGAACCAAGGAGGTGGATAATTCTGTGAAAGTATCAGGACTTTTAGTAGAATGGTAAGAGACCTCTGTTCTAACACCCAGTTTTGGCAGATGAGGACAACTCTTTTTACTGTAGAAGTAGGATTTTTCTTTTCTATCAAAGCATTAGACTAGTGACCTCTACGCCAATCGTTCCAAAATGAGAAGTATCTGAATTACTTGGGAAATTATTATTATTATTATTTATTTACTTTTCATGTAAGCACCCTGGCTCCACACTTACAAATTCTGATCCAGTGGGTATGCGGATTCTTCAAACTTAAACACTGACTGACATTGGGCAAAAAGAGTTGGACTAGAGCCTAAGGCCCCTTTAGTTCTCAGGTTAAATTACATAAAAGACACAGGGGAGGAAAAAGAGACAATGAATTAAGTTTGTGTGAAACATAGGTCAGTTTAACATCACAGTGTTAGAAAAAAGATAGCAGGATCAAGTGAAAAGTATTTTCTCAAAGACATTAACAGTTCCAAAGTCTAAAGCCTTTATTTTAGAATAAAACAGAAGTTAAACCCTACCAGTCTGGAACAAGGCAGTATTTTTGGAGCAGCCAGTAACAATATAGGCAACACAGAAGATGTATTCATGGCCGGGCACGGTGGCTCACGCCTGTAATCCTAGCACTTTGGGAGGCCGAGAAGCATGAACTGCTTGAGCCCAGGAGTTTGAGGCCAGCCTGGGCAACAAAGTGAAACGTTATATCTGCTAAAAATACAAAAAATTAGTTGGGCATGGTGCTGTGCGCCTAGTAGCATCCCTGCTACTACGGAGGCTGAGGTGGGAGGATCACCTGAGCTCATGAAGTTGAGGCTGTAGTGGGCTGAGGTCGCACCACTGTACTCCAGCCTGGGCGATGGCAGTGAGACCTTGTCTCCAAAAAAAACACAACAAAATAAAACAAAAAGATGTATTCATGCAGGAATTTTAGCATTTTAACTTATGATTTGCTATTTTGGGGAGTATCACAATGGGAAAAGGTTAAAAATGATTCCTGTTAGTAAGCATGACCTTTGTGGGAAAAACGCAGGGATGGCAGGAATAGTAGCAGGGCCTATACACAGCGCTTTCTCCCCCTAAGGCTTTTTTTTAGAAGTAAACATTCCTGCTCCCCAGATACAAATACACAGCTGGTAGCCGGTGAGTGTGGATCTCGAGGCCCTGGGGGTACTCCTCCACAGACTACACCAGGCCAGACCATTCTCCTTCCCCTGCCCATTTGCCCCTGCTTCCTGGCATTGTTGAAGACATGTTGGTTCTTCTTAACAAGGGTTAACCTTCCACTTGAGCGCCAGATTCTTACCCCTCCCAAAACTTGAAGAATCTCCTCCCTGACCCCGTAAAATTTCAATCTTTATTCTCTCAATGCCACAGATATATCCAAGTTTCTGAATCTAAGAAAGGACCTGTTTTCATCAGCACTCTGTGCTTGAGGCCACAGCTCCATCTCTTACCTCCATTTCCCCACCACCCCACCCTCCCATGCACTCAACCCTAAGCCCTCTGAAACCTGCCTTCTGCTCCTATGAAGTCTTGCAAATGGCTATCAGAAGTACCAAACCCAAACGCTTTTTCTCACCTCTCATCCAGTTCAACTTCTCCTTGGCAGTTCACATTAACGATGCCTTCCTTCTTAAAACTCATTCCTAAGCTTCTGAGACACTGAGTCACTCTTGGTTCCTCCTCCTGCCCCTGCCACAAATGGGCCTGGCCTACTACTGGCTCATCTTCCCCAAGCTCTAGTCTTACTATCACAATCTTACATTTTCTCTCCTACAATCTCAATTAACCCCAGGACTTCAACTAGCAGTTCTATGCTGGCCTGATGGCTAATTTTATGTATCAACTAGATTGGGATAAGGGATGCCCAGACATCTGGTAAAATATTATTTCTGGGTGTGCCTGTGAGGGTGCTTCTGGAAGAGACTAGTGTTAAATCAGTAGACTGGGTAAAGAAAGCATCATCTGATCCCAGATAGAACAAAAAGGTGGACAATAGGAAAATTATCTCTCTCTTCTTGAGCTGGGATATCGATCTCCTGCCCTTGGACACTGGAGCTTCTGGTTCTAAGATCTTCAGACTTCAGGACATACACTTGTATCCTTCCCCTGCCCACCCTCACTCCCCTGGCAAGATTCCCAGGCCTTTGGCCTCCAAGTGGGAATGCTGCATCATCAGCTCCTCCTGGTCCTCAGGCCTTTGGACTGGGCCTGAATTACATCACTGGCTTTCCTGGGTCTCCAGCTTGCAGATGGGAGATCATGAACTTGGCCTCCATAATCATGTGAGGCAACTCCCATTAAAAATCTCCTCTTATATGTCTATATACAGTAGAGTCCCCCCACCAGATTCATGGTTTTGCTTTTCACAGTTTCTATTACCTACAGTTCAACTGCAGTCTGAAAATATTACATAGAAAATTCCAGAAATAAACAATTCCTAAATCTGAGCAGCATGATGGAATCTCACACTGTCCCACTCCATCAGAACTGGGATGTGAACCCTCCCTTTATCCAGCATACAGAGTCTACACTACCTGCCCATTAGTCACTTAGTAGCTGGCTGGGTTATCAGATGAATTGTCACAGTATTGCAGACTTGTGTTCAAGTAACCCTCATTTTACTTAACGAGGGCTCCAAAGCACAAGAGAAGCGATGCTGGCAATTCATATATACCAAAGAGAAGTTGCAACATGCTTCCTTTAAATGAATAGGAAGTTCTCAACTTAATAAGAAAAAAGACAACTGTTGCCAAAGTTGGTAAGATCTACAGTAAGAACAAATCTTCTACTTGTGAAATTATGAAGAAAAAAAAGTGTGCTAGTTTTGCTGCATGTACAGGGCTAGTTTTGCTCATGTACTTGGACCAGACTTGGAACCTTTCGAGGACAGAAAGATGAATGGAATATGTTTGGTGGTCTTCAGGAGCTGAGTCTAACGGGGGAGCCAAGACATACATATAAAAGGGGAGCACGAGCAGAAGCAAGGTTGTATGTAAGGTGAGTAATTTGGACATGGATGTCATGGCAGATGAAGGGCTCATGTACTATCCTCAGTTTCAGGTATCCACTGGTGGTCTTCATCTTTTTTTTTTTTTTTTTTTAATACACTGTCTTGCTCTGTCGTCCAGCCTGGAGTGCAGTGGCACGATCTTGGCTCACTGCAAGCTCCGCTTCCTGGGTTCACGCCATTCTCCTGCCTCAGCCTCCCGAGTAGCTGGGACTACAGGCACCCACCACCATGCCTGGCTATTTTTTTTTTTTTTTTGTATTTTTATTAGAGGTAGGGTTTCACCATGTTAGCCAGGATGGTCTTGATCTCCTGACCTTGTGATTCGCCCGCCTTGGCCTCCCAAAGTGCTGGGATTACAGGCGTGAGCCACCGCGCCCAGCTCATCTTTTTTTAATGCATTAAAACAACAGCTACTGGGCATCTCTCTTGGACCAGACATGGAACCTTTAGAGTACAGAAAGATGAATGGAATATGTTTGGTGGTCTTCAGGAGCTGAATCTAACTGGGGAGCCAAGACATACATATAAAAGGGGAGCACGAGCAGAAGCAAGGTTATATGTAAGGTGAGTAATTCGGACATGGATGTCATGGCAGATGAAGGAAGAGGATCAAGACCAGGAAGGGTACAAGCTATGTGGGCAACGGCAATGTCTGCCCTTGGTCAACTACTGATCTGTTTCCACGTCCACTAAACGCGTGTTTTCGTCAGATTCTCCCTAGACTTCATGAAATCTGTGGTCCTGACTTAAATGTATAAGTAGATATTTTCTACACACTCTTCTCCAGGGAAAGGTCATTCTCACCAGTGAGACTAAACATATTCACTTTATAACAGAGTCTCAAGGTAGAGTGTCATCATATTTTGACAAGATGAGTCTAGGACTGTACAGCTGGCCCTTGGGTCCCACAGCAGGTTCTGACACTGAAATCTGACTGAAGAGCTCAGACTTATGTAGAAGGACTGGAATTGGGACAAAATGTCTTGATATTAATGATGAGAATGCTGAGGCAGTAGAAGAACCATCATGACCTGTATCCCCTCACATTTCTTCCAGGCCAGAATTCTGATCCGTATGTCTCTGTACCTGAGCACAGTCCATCATCTTCAGCTCTTGGTGTTATAAACCCCAGAATCCTTTGACCTCTTGACCATCCTACTTTGGCCAACTCCAGTCCTGGGAGTTGGCTTAGGTAAGGGGATTTGCCAGAGGGAAAAGGCAGGAAGGCAGACAGTTGATGTGTTCTCCTACTAATGAAACCACAGGCCCATCCAAATGACTACGGCAGCGAGTACAGCTTCTTTACTCTAAGGAACTCAAGATACAGCTCAGAAGGATACCAACATGGCAGCAACAGGCAGTGTCCTGACGAAAAGTGGAAGACCAGCAGGGAGAAGTCACAAAAAAGTAAGTAATGAGGTCAAGTCTACTACAGGTCTGAGCAGGTGGCAAGATTAAAGCCGTTGGACATAGTATCAAGGGCTTAGTTAAGCAATAGAATCAGGAAGTCGGCATGTGTGGAAAGGGTAGGGCAAGAAAACAAAACAAATGAAAACAAACCTAGGCATTGATTGGGCAGCAGGGATTAGGAAGTCAGATGGGGAGCTAGTGCAGCCCCAAGCTCAGAACACACAAAGCATCTGCAGAATAGATGTGTGACACTATTAATAGATGAGTTAGGGAGGAGAACTCAGACAGCAGCCCACCTGTAAATTCAAAGAAATATCCAAATGACACAGAGCAATGGGGGCTGTATTGGCCCACTTTGTGTTGCTATAAAGGAATACCTGAGACTGAGTAATTTATAAAGAACAGAGGTTTATTTGGCTCATGGTTCTGCAGGTTGTACAAGCATGGGATCAGTACTTCCTCCACTTCTGGTGAGGCTTCAGGGAGCTTTTTTCATAGATGGTGAAGCGGGAAGTAGGGTGTCACATGGTGGGGGAGAGAGTAAGAGAGATGTCAGGTTCTTTCTAAGCTCTCATATGAACTAATATAATAGAGAGAGAACTCATTACCATGGGGAGGGCACCAAGCCATTCATGAGGGATCCACCCCCATGACCCAAACAGCTCCCAACAGACCCCGCCTCCAACACTGGGGGTCACATTTCAACATGAGATTTGGAGGGGACAAATATCTAAACCATGTCAGGGGCAAAATCAGGAAGGATTCTGATTTAAAATACATATAAAACAGAAAATTCAACATGTAGGGCAGTAGCTAAGGCATGCTTAATGGAGTTGTTGCCTGTGAACCTGGCAGTCAGGATGAAAGAGAGCTCACAGGTAGGCTGTGAGTTCAGGGACCAAGGGAGGCTTCTCTACCTTTGAAGGGATGAGGTGAAGAACAAAATATTTTCTGCATCAGAGAAAGGTGCTTAATAAACGTCTGCTACTGACTACGCCATGTCATTCTGAAAATGTTCTTCTCTGGTACCCTCGGTACCACATTAGCTAGATGTCCCCTGCTCTTTCTAGGCATGCTTCTGTTTCCTTTAGTCACTACTCTTTCTTCTCCCATACAACAAGTGGGCATCCCTCAAAGCTCAATCCTCATCTCTTTCTGGCATCTTTTATCTTCAAATTGATTTCCTTGTATTAATAGAACTTGTTCAATGCCAGCACCTACCACAGTGGCTGACATATGGTAGTTATATGATAAATATTTGTTAAATGAATAAATGGGTGGCCAGAGTCTTTAAAGTTTGTTCATTTGCCCCCAGTATTTCATCTGAACCCTAGCCTCCCCACCCTTCCTTTCTTTTGATGCTTCTTCCTGAGCACCCCATCACTTCACATGTAACGTCTCCCAAACTTGACTTTTCATATTCGTTCCCCAATCCTTCTGTTTCTATCAGTCACCACACCCTATACCTGACGGGCTTGGGAACTAGGATGAATTTATCACCTTTCCCTCCCCTTCGTCTCTCACACACTTATAGTCACTAAGTCCCACCATTCCTATCTTTGAGATGTTTTACAGACCCATCGTCTCTGACACCACTTCTGTTGCTTTGTGGTGAGCCACAAATGGCAGCATCTTTTGAACAATTAATCAGGGTCTGCCTTCTGTTTGGTGTGTGAACGTGTACAGTTTGCCCAGTGATGAACATCTCCATCCAGGTACCCAGAGTCTGTTACCCAGAGTCTTTCTGGAAACCTTACTTTTGCTGCCTGTACATCCCTCTCCATGGTGCTCAGACTGCCCCAGAGGGACCTTGGCTGCTCAAACTACCCACCTGTTTTGTCCCATCCTGTTGGTTTCTGTATGTCAGCTTACGGTTGAGAAGGAAGCAGGTGTCATGGTTCTTGATTACTGACCTGCTGTCAATACATCGCTCTACCCTGACTCCTGCTAACAGCATACACTCTGACAGCCTACCAGCTTCCATCCCAGCTTCTCCCTTTTTCCCAGGCAGAACCTGGGAATCTCCCAGGCATAATCAATGCCCACACCTGACTTCTCTTCTCTCCCAGACCAGTTTTCCTTCAAATTCTATCTATATAAACTGCCCCACTCATGTCACTCCCCACTCCAATCCATCCTTCCCAACAGATATATCTTCCTTGAAAAAAGAAAAAGACAAAAAAAACAAAAACCCAAAAACTTTTGTTATGTTACTTTGTTCATCAAACTCTTTAGGCAATCACTATGCTTACGATAAAAGTCCATGTCCACAATCTAGTCCCGTCCAACTATTCCAACCCTTTCTTTTCTCTCCAGGCGGCCCTTCTGCTCCTGTGGCTCAGGCTCTTCCCTCACTGGCTCATAAACACCCCGTGCCCAGAATGTCCTCCCTCTTTGTCATCACCTGGACAACTTCGGAGTCCTTCGGGTCCATTCCGGTCCTACCTCGTCCCTTCACATTTCCTGACTCCTCCAGTCTACAGACAGAATTTTCTTTCCTGAGCTATCCACTCAGATGCTTAATGACAGGAAGGTGGATGTGATTAACTGTATCATGGCATGCCCTACACTGCCAATGATGATGTAAGCTCCACAAGGGTAGATAAAACTGTATCTCTCTTTGGGCAAGTTAAGAATTTCCAGGCTCAGGGATCAGCGAGTTTGGAGGCACCGTCGCTTTGAACAGAATGTGATTCTAGCCAAAAGCCATTTTTGAACAAATTAAAATTAAATTTCAGACACAGTCATCATTCCATTGGATATATAATCCATTCAAAGTTTAACATCATCTTGGGGATCTAGACAGGAACAGAATCTCTTGTAGCAAAAACAAAGACCGTAATAATATTTAGTAAGCAAGTAAGCATTAACGTTTTTAAGCATGATATAAGATTTTCTTAAAACAGAGCACAAGAAATTAAATTCTCCCAATTTTTACCAGGGGGAAGCCACAACCCTGAATCATTACTCTTTGTCACGGGCAGTGTGATGTGTACAGTAATCCCCTTTGCAAGTTTTTGCTCTCAGCCTCTCCCAATGTCTACTGTCCTTTTGCAGTCACAGGCTATGCTGAGTACAGGCGGATCAGCACAAATGTAGGTTTCCATTCCCGCTCAGCATATGGTAATGGGACATGCCCCCATGAGCACCCTGAAACTGAGGGCTCGGCAGCCATCTCAGGAGCAAGAGGAAGTACTGAGGCAGGAAGTTCCTGCAATGGAACTTCCTGACAGCGCCAAGGAGATGGTGTCTCATGGGAACGATCACTTACAAGGTTAAAATCTGTTTGTTTTTGTTTTAATGTAAAGCTTGCTTTTCCTTCTACAACCATGAACAAGCCTGGCCTCCCTGAGACGCACTGCATCCTGTTTAAGTTAATGGGCCTTGACTTTGTCCTTTGTCAGGAGCTCTCCCATTTATCTTCAGAGAAGCACACTTGGCACAGTTCCACTGACTTTGAAGTCAACATTTTAAATATTTCAGAGCTAGAATTCCTAGTGGAAATGTCTTAAGACATAGGACGAAGATAAATACACAAGGTAACGTGAATGTTAACTGAAGGATGAGGTCTGAGGATATTGAGAAATCCTAATAACTTTATAAACTTTAAATAAACATTAAAAAATAAAAAGTAAACTTTAGAGAAAAGCCTCAGAATAAAAAGACTGACTATGCAAGGGACGCAGGTGCATAAACAGGACCTGCCAGAAAACACAGTTGGCCATGGGGAATACTTTTGCCCTCAGGCAAACCTTTTCGCCAAAACTTAACAAACGTGCTTTATATATTAATTATGAGGAAGAGGAAGAAAAAAGCATCAATCACCTAAAATATACTTATTTTTCCTTAAAATACACCTTTTTTTGAGGAACTGCCAAAAAGAAATTTGTAGATTTAGAAAATTGTTTAGCATTATACTAAGTAAAATTTCACAAACAGATTTCTATTGGTTGTTCATTCCAATGGTGAAAACAAAGAAAATACATTTTAAAGTATCCGCTGTTTTGGTGCTATTTGAATAAAAATTTAAAGGTTAGTAATGTCTGCTGTATATTTTTTCCTTTTTCCAATTTTTAACTAATTTGATTAAAAGGGACACTTACAAACAGCTCATTATAACCCCTGGAAGTTTCTAAAACCTGGGCACAGTCTAGGTATTCTCAACAGTGGTTATAAAAGAAAACATACCAAATACAGCATTAAAAGCAGGCTCAGTCCCTTCAAATAACACTGGATGTAAGGAGGGTAAACCATGTGCTCTTGGGTTATAGGTCTTTGGGGAAATAATGAAGGAAATAAGATTCAAACCAAGAAATAACACCAAAATCAAGTATAAATGTAGGCAAAATTAATATTGTGGTCAAGTTCATTGAAGTACAGCAAAGAGAATGATCAAAATGGGGACCTGAAAGTCAGAAAAAGCTTCAGGTAGAAGGTGGAGCTTGCAGCCAATGTCAAAGGAGAGGAGATTTAAAAACATAAAGAAAGGCAATAGCAGCAGGGGAGGGAAGAGTCTCCCGAGGAACCAGAGTGTGGAAGGGCTTGGGAATGTACACAAGAGCCGACAAAGTGGAGGTGGGTGGCGAGTGTGGCAACGGGAAGGAGGGCGATCGTTGGGAAAACGTGCTTTGCAGAAGAGAGCTGCTCTCATCCCACATGTATGTAGCAGGTAGAGGGGTGCAGGGAGAGATTCAAAGACAATTCTATAGGTAAATGACGAGAAAACTGGCACAAATTGGGAGGCTGGGAAGGAGATAATAGGTAGAGTTGGATTTTTGTTTGTTTCAGTAGGAAATAAGTTTAGTTTGGGAATATACTGAGTTTCAGGGAACTTTGGAACATGCTAATAAGCATGGCATAAAAAGTCAACCTCTCAGGGTTAATTACAAAGAAAAATCTTCCTGAAACTGTTTGGATATCTATGTTAAGAAAGACCAGTTCCTGAGCTCTCCTCATTCTTTCTCCTGCCACAGTGCAGAGGAAGACAAGTGGCTGGAAGTAGCAGCCTGGGGGATATCTGTCCAGGCAAGGAGACAGGAGCAGAGCTAACAGCAGAGGCTCTGGAAGGCCCAGGTCCCATGCGAGATGATGATAACACAATGCACAGAATAACAAGGGCATTTTAGGAAAACATAACTTACAAAAGGGCTTGGTGTGGTGAAATACCTGCTAATCAATGTAGCCTTTCCTAAACCTAGTCATTCATTTCAATACCTATCAAGATAAGCTTTATCTAATTTTTGTAAAGCAGCATCCACCATTAATGTACAATGCTTCATTCTATCCTAGATGCTTGAAATTCTTTTCAAATAGTGGTTCAGGGAAGGGCCCTTTGTGTCATGTTGAAATCTACCTTCAAAAGAACATAATACTTTATGACATTCAAGACTATTCTCTCCTACCATATACCCTTTCTCTGTGCCAAAGCAAAAATAAACAAGACCTGACATAATGACTTCATTTTATTTTTTAAAAATCATCTTTCAGAGGAAAAGTTATAGTCCTAAAAAAATATAAAATTAAATCTCTTTGGATCTGTTACAAGTAAAATAGAACAATTTGCTTGAACTTATCTGAGTATAATTGTGCATGAAACTGTTCTAATAATAATGGAGATTCTTTTGGCATTCTGTAATTATTTAACATGTTGGAAAAGCCAGAAAATGTTGCCTTCTCTCTACAACTGCACAAATATCTGTTGAATGGTTAGAATACTACCTCCTCCACAGGGTATTTGAGCTGATTGCACGGGCTGGCTTATATAAAACATCTAGGCCAGGTGTGGTGGCTCACACCTGTAATCCCAGCACTCTGGGAGGCTGAGGCGGGAGGATTGCTTGAGCCCAGGAGTTCAAGACCAGCCTGGGAAACATGGTGAATCCCTATCTCTACCAAAAATACAAAAATTAGTCCGGCATGGTAGTGCACTTCTGTAGCCCCAGCTACTCGAGGGTGAGGTAGGAGGATGGTTTGAGTCCGGGAGGTAGAAGTTGCAATGAGCCAAGATTGCACCACTGCACTCCAGCCTGGGTGACAGAGCCAGACCCTGTCTTAAATAAATAAATAAATAAATAAATAAATAAATAAATAAATAATTATTCCACTTCCAAGAAACTCAGCCAAAAGTTAAGGTACAGATTTCATGAATTCTCTATGTTGGGGAAAAAAACTTTAAATATTGAATTTAATTATCAATTTGATTGCCAAGGCGGAAAAATATTTTTTAGAACTAGAAACTCAAGTATCTCATTTCTAATTGTTTATTTCTTTGTAGGATGAGTTCATACAAGTGCTATAGTGGAGGAGACACAGATGGTTGGTTGAGTTTGCCTGCTTGACACTGACTTGCAAATGACTATGAATCTGAGACAGCAACGCTACATTTAGTTCCTGCACTAAAACTGCTGAGATGTTTGCCAGGAAGTTCTTGGAGAGTGACTTACTGGGGACAGAGAACGCGTATGACCTGCTCTGTTGGAGCATCCCACTGCCTCCCAGTCCTTGAACTCTAGGTATGAACACATGTCCAGGTCTGGGCAATGAGAGTATTGAATCCTCCCGGCCAGAGTGACTGCTTAGGGGATAAGCCTAGGACCCAAGCCTGGTCAACCCCAGTCCTCCCTAGGATGTCTGCACCCTCTTCTGCTGAGCCTGGGCCTCCTTGAGAATTATACAAGGAAGAAAGCAAAGCTGAGAGCAAGTGGGCCTGCTTGATGCCATCGTCTGAGGCCCTGCACCCAGACATGAGAGCTTGGAGTCCTCTCTCTTAATGCTGGGCTAAAACAGGGATTCTGTAAGTAACCTGGAGTATGTGGTCATGACCATGAGGAGGTGGGGGACAGGGGAGGGAAGCTGGAGATTCGTAGAGGATGTAGAAAGAAGAGTACGCTTCACAATCAGACAGCACAAGGTCTGAACCCAGCTCTGCCTTGCACCTGTAGCAGCCCTCTCCACGGCCACAGAATGGTGGAGTAAGGCTTGCCTCTGGGACTGCTGCAAGAATTAAATAAGCAGTGAGTGAAACTGCAAGAATTAAATAAGCAGGCCAGCCTTAATCCTCTCTCCTGTACTTGTAGTCCTTCCCCCCATCCAGGCCACTTTCCTGTTTCCATAAACAGTGAGGCCTAGGAAGAGTTAAATGCAGCTCCAGGACACCACAAGGACACATGTGAACTGAAACCTGAATGCTGGCCCACTTATTCCATCAGCTCCAGCTCAGCACTGCCCACTCTTGCTGTTTATTCCCTTAAATGTGTTTTGCAAACATTCAAAATGGAAGTGTGTTAAACAGACACTCTCCACTGGGCAGACCCCATGAAGCAGCTGAAGCAGCCCTTTGGCCCCTCCTTGTTGGCATCTTCAGTTCTGTTCTCCTGGACCTAATCCTCTCTTTGTGCCTGTCCTACCTTCTTTTTTCCTTGTATTTCCTACTTGCCATTTTACAACCAGAAACCTTCCATCCCCCTACTCCGTCCTTTTTAAAAGCTTAAAAAGTTCACAGCATCAATTGGGGAAATATACCAAACACAGGATAGAAATGAAAAGGCCCTTAGAGAATCACACAGATGGTCCACTTTATTTCACAGAGAAGGAAACTAAAGCTTTCAGAGAGATTACTGACTTAACTCAGAATGGAAATTGCCAAGAGAGCTGCTTGCGATAAGCCTATCAAAGTCTGGGATATGGACTAAACATGGAGAAGCACAGTGAACCCTGTGAATTAAAGAAGCTGGCAGAAGGATCGCTGAATTGAAGTAGTTAGCACAGCTTCTGCATTAGGCACAACTGTCTGAATTCCACCACTGCAGCTAACAAGTCTGGGGCAAGTGGTCCAACCCTGCTCTGGGTGTCCATTCTCTCGTGTGTAAAACGGGGCTCCGAACTAACAAAGCTGGTGCACAGCTGCCCAGTCACATTCGTTATCAACACCCTCTCCTTTAGCTCACAGGGAAAAGCAATTTGGAAAGAGTCTGTTCAGAGCACCAGCCTGAGCATCTCAGATGTAAATGGCACTTTAAACATGAACATTCCATACAATGGGTGCAGAATCTCAGTTTGAGAGGATGAAGTTCTAGAGATGAATGGTAGTGATGGCTGCACAAGGCGAATGTCCTCAATGCCACAGCACTGTACATTTAAACATAGTTAAAATGTTAACCTTTGGCCGGGCGCGGTGGCTCACGACTGTAATCCCAGCACTTTGGGAGGCCGAGGCGGGCGGATCACAAGGTCAGGAGATCGAGACCACGGTGAAACCCCGTCTCTACTAAAAATACAAAAAATTAGCCGGGCGCGGTTGTGGGCGCCTGTAGTCCCAGCTACTCGGGAGGCTGAGGCAGGAGAATGGCGTGAACCCGGGAGGCGGAGCTTGCAGTGAGCCGAGATCGCGCCACTGCACTCCAGCCTGGGCGACAGAGCGAGACTCCGTCTCAAAAAAAAAAAAAAAAAGTTAACCTTTATGTTATGTCTATTTTACCACAATTAAAAAAAAAAAAAGAGTCAGCATTCCTCTTAAATCCAGCTCATGCTCATCATTTTCTTATTAAGTACCAAGGAAAATTCCAGCTCTCCTGAATTCTAAATGAGATTTTATTATAAAAGTAAAAACAATAAACAGTAAAATTTGTCTTCTATTTAAAATCTCTAAAATCTAAGGGCATTAACAATTTGCAAAAAAAAAAAAAAAAAGCTTATAAAAATACGTGTGTCACTAATACTGTGTTTGTTCTTTTACAAATCTGGTAGAACATTCTACTCGTGATCTATCTCGCAGGTGAGGTAGAAGGTTCAGGGAAGCTTGGTGGCAATGACAAACCTGGGATCTTATAAGAACTCTTTTATTTAAACATGATGATGACCTCACTGTCACGAAGACCTTCCATTACCTCTCCTCCTTGCCTGGATTTTTAAAAAGTACAACAAAGGAAAACGACTCCTTGGAAAAGCACAAGTCTGCCATCCTTTTTGGAGATGAAAGGATTCCCTGAGGAACATCACTTCTAACAGGAAGCCAGTGCAGTAAGCGGAAACACAGACAGAAGTATTTCTTTTAGCAGTACCTTTCATTTGAACAAAATGGTAACAGAACTCCAATTTCTATATTTGAACACTCAAGGGCAGTTGTTAAAGAGGTTGGCTGCATTCTAAAATATCACCCCCACCCGTCTGTCAAGGACACGGGATTTGGGGTTCTGCGTGCCAGATCTGGTCCCCATGGTCTCCACACAGACGACGGGGACTGTATGACTCACAAGCCTTACCACATGGACTCTTCCATTTCTTTTTAAAGTCAGTCTAAATAAGGCCTTGAAGTAACTTCAACATTGTATTTTAATTAAAATACAATGTAGTGTACAAACATAATGAAACAAATCCCACACCCTGATTTATCATAAACAGGAAGTCTTTATTGGCCACTAAAAACATCGAGTACCATGACATTAATAATTCAAAATACCCAGCTAGCCACATGCCATCCTATTCATTTTACCATAAACAACTGCAATATCCCTATAACCCAGTTTTTGGAGCAAAATGCAATAACCAGAGACAAAGCAGCATAAATAGCAGATCCATTTCTTCTGCAAGCAACACAAGCCTGTAATATCGTGTGCTCAGAAGTAAGCACTTCATACACTTTTTGTCCTGCAAGTCCACGTTTCAATCCACATTCTCAACCTTGGTGTCTTACATTTATCCTGTCATGCTAATGACCTTTCTTTGGCAGAACATACACTACTGTGTCTCCTAGTTTAAATCATTTCAGAAATGGAGAGGCCTCATACAAGCTGCATGCCAACAATGTCTCAAACAGCTACAGAAGTAGAGCTGCGTTTTAGAGCTGCGTTTTCATCCTGAAATAAAACTGTTTTGTCATTGCAAAAAATTCAGACTATGACAACATCTAGATGTATTTATCATACACACTAAGGAGCCTGGTGGAGAGGATCTCCATCCCCATCCATCCAGCAGGAACTCAGGGAGGGCAGAGGAGGCCTGGCCACCGGAATTGGATTCCATGGGCTATGCAGGATGGGGAACTTCAGGACCCCAACTGGTGGTCCCAGATACTGGGGTTAAGATGTTCAAACAAAGGAAGGGGTTCAAGGTGGAGTTGTTCTGAGCATATGAAATTTATTCCATTTTTCTGGGTTAGGCTTATCTATAACCACCATCTATCTATGCCTAGGTGCTCACTTGGAGCCCTTCTTGTCCCAGCTTTTTTTATGAGATGGAGTCTTGCTCTGTTGCCCAGGCTGGAGGGCAGTGATGCGATCTCGGCTCACTGCAACTGGGTTCACGCGGTTCTCCTGCCTCGGCCTCCTGGGTGGCTGGGATTATAGGCACGCACCACCATGCCTGGCTAATTTTTTTGTATTTTTTTAGAAGCAACAGGGTTTCACCATGTTGGCTCCCAGGCTCATCTTGAACTCCTGACCTCAAATGATCCTTCCGCCTCGGCCTTCCAAAGTGCTGGGATTACAGGCATAAGCCACTGCGCCTGGCCTGAATTGTCTCCTCTTTCAAAAGCCACTGGACCTCAAACAGCCCTGTCTCTCTAAAATTCCACCCAACATGCCATTAGGTTATTGAACATATCAAACGTGCAAATTCCTTTCCTCGGCCCTAGTATGCTCCTGCATTATTATTTCTAATACATCCGACTCCCTGTTGACGATTTACCAGGCTTTTTTAGTTCCCATCAAAGAAAAGCAATGTGGAAAATGAGAGTATTAACTATATAATTTTAAAGGTAGTCAAGAACTGCTTTTTTCACCCAAAACTTGAAAGCAATCAGAATAATATATAATCTTCTATACAGTATTAACAAATGCTTTCCATAATTCCATTTGTATGCATTTTTATCGTAAAAAGTATGTTTTTCACCCTTTTCTACAACATATTAGAATTCTTCAGATTGAAAAATATGAAACAGCATGAACAAAATATTTATGAAAATATCAAGATTTTATTAAGATTTCATATTCACTAGTTCTTTGGCACAAAGCAACATTTATGTAAATAAAATGAATATTTGAATTGAGTATTACATAATAAATGCCTCAGTTGAGCTTTTTTTCTGCCCTGCTGGTTACACGCATACATGCTGGCTAGGTTCTCTCTGTGAGGCCTCCCAGGAACCAGAAATAGAGAAAGGAAGAATTTATTCCTCCAATGGTTACCAGGTACCCACAATGCACCTTTGGTGCCCACAAGCTGAAGATTCGATAATAAACAAGGAAGACCTGAGTTTTGCCCTCATGGGGTTTATAATCTAACAATCTGATGATAAATGCCATTTCTACTCATTTTAAAATAAGAATGACTGCTTTTAAAGTCTTGCCAATTCGTTTCATATGACTGGCACGCACATGTCTCATCAACTTTTGAGAAAGATACAGACTAATCTGTGCTTTAGGCTGGGTGTGGTGGCGCATTCCTGTAATCCCAGCACTTTGGGAGGTTGAGGCAGGAGGATCACTTGAGCAAAGGAGTTCGAGGCCAGCCTGGACAACATAGTAAAACCACATCTCTACAATCAATCAATCAATCAATCAATCCAATCTGTGCTTTCTGATAACTAATTTGACTACATGGGAGGAGATCCCCTTTTATCTTTTAAGAAGTCTCAAACTGATTCAGATGTTGGAAGGCCCTACAGTTTAGTGGTTTACCTGGTTTCATCGACTTAGATGTACTAAAGAAAGTGAGGTCTAGGACTCTGAGCCCACGAATCACTAGTCCTGACTCTAATGCCCAATAAAAATGCCCATAGGCATTGAGGTGATTTGCCTGCCTTTAGATTTCCTATCTATCAAGTGAGGGGAATGGATGAGGCCTGGATCTGCCTCCTCTGGTCCTTCTCAGCTAGTCACTATCACTTCCCCTAAAAGTTCAGCCCCACCAGGTGATAAAGCATGCTTGATCAGGTCAGACCAAAGGTGTTTTTCCCAGGGAGGACTGAGGTCTCATCTGCATGTGAATAGCAGTCCTGGCTCTTAGAAGGCCCCTATATGCCAGGAAGACATCAGGGACCATTTTGGTGAGTTTGTAGGTGGGTGAGTGTGCATGCACGTGTTCATACAGCCATTCTCCTTATCAGCAGGGGCTCGCTCTTGTTCATTATTAGGAGGCACGTGGCACAACAGAATAAACTATAATAAAGTGATGATGGCACTTTACATACCCTATCTCTAATCCTGACAACAATTTGCAAGGTGGTATCATCAGCTCCATTACACAGACCAGGAAACTAAGGTTCCTGCCAGGAAGGTGAATCGCCCAAGACCATAATGCTCTTAGGCAGCAGAGCCTGGCCGTGAACCCAGGTCAGATGCCTGCCTCCAGAGCTAAGCCCCTCTGCAAAGAGCCATAAGTTTTCACGGAGCCGCCAATGACGGCTGCACCCAGGGAGGAGTGGCAGCAGCAATGCTGTGTCTTGAGTGGCAAAGTGAAGTCTGGAGCGCAAGTGCAGAGGCCTGACAATCCCTATGGATGTCACCCGAGCCCTTCCCCTAATGCCACATTCACATTTTTAAATGATGAAGAACCAGAACCTTACTAGAAAACCTCAGAATTCATGGTGCAGCAGCAATCAGGCCAAAGAACAGCATACATGTCACCAGACTGGTCATTGGCCCCCTCAACCTTGGGAACGCTCACAGACCCCACTGCATGCAGCTCCCCGAATAACGAGCGTTGGTCCATAGTCCTCACACGTACTGTTACCTTTCTTCCCCGCCTTTTGCTCACCCAATACTTGCCGAGTTACCTCTAGGAAATTGTCTTTATTTCTGGAGACTGATTATATTTTAATTTGAAAAGAATGCTATGCTATGACACTGATTGTTAGCCAGAGGATCAAGAGTGGCTCAAAGGAATCTGGACTATTCAAACCTTCTAGGATAGCAAGGCTAGTGAGGGCACACACAACATTCCTTATCAGAAGCACAATGGGGCTACGCGGTTCCACCTGCCAAACCACCATATAGTTTGAATTGCTCATCTTAAATTTCTCAAGCAACCAGATACTCTAACACACCCTCTCCACTGGCTGCATTGCCCTCAATCTCTGCTCGAATGCACTAAACTACTGAGTGACCCTAGATGATTCAGATCTCTCACCATGTGGGAGAAGGCAAGATTGAAAGTTCGGCTGTTCAAGGGCATGGAAAAGACATCAAGGTCAGGTCTCCTTAAGAATTCATCACACCCCCTACAACTCAGATGAGTTAACTGTATTTTCTTTTTGTACTTTAAGTTAAACCTTTTTTTCTTCCTGTCTTAAACTACAAGATTTGAATACAGCTATATATGACCTCTGACAGAACTTATTTCAACTCTCAGCACTAGGCAGCTACAGACACACAGAAGGAACAGACAATCAGAGGAAAAGTACAGACATGTAAAAAGATTTTATAAAGTTTAAAAAGGGATCAATTTAAGAACCAAAGTAAATGAAAGCTATGGCACATTCCTTAACTACAATGCAAAGGTTAAGAAAAGAAAAGGGTTGGGCACGGTGGCTCATGCCTATAATCCCAGCACTTTGGGAGGTCAAGGTGGGTGGATCACAAGGTCAAGAGATTGAGACCATCCTCCTGGCCAACATGGTGAAACCCCATCTCTACCAAAAATACAAAAATTAGCTGGGCGTGGTGGTGCATGCCTGTAGTCCCAGCTACTTGGGAGACTAAGGCAGGAGAATCGCTTGAACCCAGGAGGCGGAGGTTGCAGTAAGCCGAGATTGCGCCACTGCACTCCAGCCTGGGAGACAAGAGTGAAACTCCGTCTCAAAAGAAGAAGAAGAAAAAAAAAAAAAACATAAAAAGAAGCAATTAACCAAGGAAGAAGGGAAAATCCTTGAAACTGATGGTGGGGCGGGGGTGGGGAACAGATGCAGAAAAGTCTTTTCTAAAGTACTCCTGAGTCAAGGAGAAATCAAAACAGCAACAACAGCCTCAATGAACAAATAAACAAACAAACAAAAAACAGCCGGGTGCAGCGGTTCACACCTGTAATCCCAGAGCTTTGGGAGGCCAATGCGGGAGGATCACTTTAGGCTAGGAATTCAAACTCAGCCTGGGCAACACAGCAAGACCACATCTCTATAAAAATAAATAAATAAAAATCAGCTAGTCATGGTGGTGCACACCTGTAGTCGTAGCTACTCAGGAAGCAGAAGCAGGATGATCACTTGAGCCCAGAAGTTCAAGGCTGCAATAAGTCAGGATCATGCCACTAAACTCCACCATGGGCAACAGAGTGAGACCTTGTCTCTAAATAAATAAATAAATAAATAAAATACATAAAAATTATAAAAACAATGACACCAGGTATTGAGAGGTGATATAATGAGTCATCTTGACCATCAAAATAAGCAAAGCTATAAAATACTAAACTAGAATGTAGAATTCGAGCTTAAAGAACCTGCAGATAATTGCATAGTGGGAATTCTCCACAATCCCATGTCTGCAATAGCCCATCACTCTGAGAATGTCTGAGGAAGAAGAGACTTTAGATCATTTCCATTCCAAGGGTCTGCTAACTCAGAAATGGTGGAGAAAATTTTCTGTATTTATGGGTTAAGTGTTTGGAGTAACTTTTGGTTAGTGAGGTTGTATTCATTTTTGTATTCTCCGTTAGACTAGACCCTGATACCCAATAGGCAGTCACATCCATAGATGAAACTATCCCACAGACGAAATTGTGTTGGTTAGGCACACTTGGTTAGGCACACTTGGTTAGGCACACTGCCCTGGTGTCTTCATGCCTCTTCCCTGCAATTCTTTGTTTGACTCTGGTCACTCTGTAAGACACTAGGGTATAAAAACATAACAACAGTGGTTATTTAATGAAGATAACATGGAAGTACTCCTTGGTGCAGGATTTAAAAGACCTTTGATGGGATTTGTAATAAAAACTGTCAAAGTAAAAGCATGTCCCTCTGTTCTCTTCCACTGAAACCCGCCACAAATAAAAAGATTCCAAGAAAGGGCCAGGAGCAGAAAACTCCATCCTTGATAAAACTAGAAATAGAAGGAACAAGAGGAAGAGGGAATTGAAGAAGGAGAAAGAGGAGGAGGGGGAGAAAACAGCACTGCAGGTTACTTTTGTGCAGGAGCATCCATCACCCTCACAGACTCTCAGAGCTTGGGGGGCAACTCTACCCAGTACAGACACCTGAGACCAGGCAGCAGCTGACTACGGCAGGCATTTCTAAACCTTATTTGTAGATCCATTTTATATTTTTTCAGTCTTATTTATGTTTTTTCCTTATGAGAATTTATCCCTTTTAATATTTTGTACATCACTCTAGACAAGACATAAATCAATCAAAAATCACTGCACTGTATAATACCCAAGTTCCATAGTGATGACCCTGAGTCATTAATAAATTATTACATTGCCGATTTTCTGCTTAGGCTGGAAAAGAAGTACACAAGATATTTTAGGCCTATTTCAAATTATAAGGGTTTTTTTTGGAGGGGATAGGGCAGGAGGAGACAGGGTCTTTGCTCTGTTGCCCAGGCTGGAGTGCAGTATCATAATCACAGCTCACTGCAGCCTCAACCTCCCAGGCTCAAGTAATCCTCCCCGCTTTGGGGATTAAAGACATGCCCCACCACACCTGACTAATTTTTTAAATTTTTTTTTGTAGCGGTGGAGTTTTGTCACGTTGCCCAGGCTAGTCGTGAATTTTTGGACTCAAGCAACTCTCCTGCCTCAGCCTCCCAAATAGCAGGGATTACAGGTGTCCACCACCACGCCCAGCTAATTTTTGTATTTTCAGTAGAGACAGGGTTTCACCGTGTTGGCCAGGCTGGTCTTGAACTCCTGACCTCAAGTGATCCACCCGCCTCAGCCTCCCAAAGTGCTGGAATTACAGGTGCGAGCCACTGCGCCTGACATGAAAATGATTTTAAATTCATTCTGCTCAAAGGCCATCAGGAGGACAGACCATACTGACAAGCAAATGCAAGCACCCTGTTCACCTCAGCTGTAGCAAGATGATGCCACAGGGGGTGGTCGGATTAGAAAGGACTCATGCCATCGGCCACACAAAGCAGTAGCCTCTCTTCCTGCACTGATTCCGTGTGCCCCAGGAAACCTGTGGCAATGTGGTTTTTTTTAAGTTGTGCCCATACAGAGACAATGTGTTTATAACAAAGCAAACACCTACTTGACCTAATATTTCTCACTGTAAATTAATAAACTATCTATTAAGAGTCATTTAGTGTGTACCAGCTGAGTCTGATAAACTGTGGAACACAGATAAGACGGAGTTTTGGAATCCCTAATACTATCCATGGTAAATTCCCCCTTAGACTATGGCAATTCAATAAGAGATAATGAGCAAAGGCCCACAAATGATCTAGTCGGTTCCTTCACTATGGGACACCAAATGAAACTAATCTGGCTGTCAGCATTATTAAAATTACAGGACAGTCTCACCCATGGAGAAGTTCACCTGCAACGGTGCAGGCCTCATTCACAGCAACTTCCATTCACATAGGCTGAGAAGTCAGTGGTGACCCCTGGGTCATGGGATGGGATCCCCTGATCACCATCACATGAAACAGCCTTGGCAGCTCACAATAAAGAGCACAGGTTTATAACATTGTAATTTAAAAGATTCCTTTGTGACATTCAGACAAATGTGATATACATATATAAACAATGGAATACAGCCATCCCTCAGTATCCTCAGGGGACTGGTTCCAGGACGACAGTCCTCAGATGCTCAAGTCCCACAGTCAGTCCCACAGAACCTAAGGATGGGAACAGTTTGTCCTCCGTATCCATGAGTTGTGCATCGGTTAAATACTGTTATTTTCCATCCAAGGTTGGTTGAATCTGTAGATGCAAAAGCTAACTGTACTACTCAGCCCTTAGAAAGATGGAAATCCTGCCATTTACAGCAACCTGGATGGTCCTGCAGAACTTAATGCTACATGAAATAAGCCAGGCACAGAAAGACACATGCTCTGTGATCTTACTTACATGTGGAATCTAAATAGGCAAACACATTGAAGCGGAGAGCAGAATGGTGGTTGCCAGGGGTTAGGGGAGACGGTAATGGGGAGGTGTTGGTCAAAGGGTACCAAGTTTCAGCTATATGAAGTGAATATCTGGAGGTCTACTGTACAGCATAGAGCCTATGATTAACAATACTGCACTGTGCGGGGCGCGGTGGCTCAAGCCTGTAATCCCAGCACTTTGGGAGGCCGAGACGGGCAGATCACGAGGTCAGGAGATCGAGACCATCCTGGCTAACACGGTGAAACCCCGTCTCTACTAAAAAATATAAAAAACTAGCCAGGCGAGGTGGTGGACGCCTGTAGTCCCAGCTACTCGGGAGGCTGAGGCAGGAGAATGGCGTGAACCCAGGAGGCGGAGCTTGCAGTGAGCTGAGATCCAGCCACTGCACTCCAGCCTGGGCGACAGAGCGAGACTCCGTCTCAAAAAAAAAAAAAAATTAGAAAGACGTAAACTTACAACAGCAGAGAATAGGAAGCCAGGGAAAAATCAGAAGGAATTTCAGTGCACTTCTCGGTAACAGAAGGTGTGTGGAAACAAACTGACAGATAAAACCGAGTGGAGAACTCTGTCCAGGACATGCTACAACAGGGCTGCAGGCAAGATGGAAACTACCTGAATCCCAGAGAGGATTCTTACTCAAAATTAGCATGCAACTAAAAATAGGTAAATTATAAGAAATCTGAACGGAAAGTTATAGAAATCCGACTCCCTTCCCAGCACAAAGTATAAAGCCCTCCAGTGTGAGCTAAGACTTTTAGTTGGTGCTCTCAAGGAAAGTCATCCTTATTCTGGCATTGGGGGGCCTCTTCCCTCCAGAAACAAAGTCTACCACAACAAGGAAGGAGGGCCCCAGTGCCCTACTGGCTGCCTGTGTCTGAAAGCCCCCAGCCAACTTTCCTCTTGCGGGAGAGGCCTGGCAAGGAATACCTGCTTACACCGCACAGAGGAACCCCAACCTGGTTACCCAATCTTTCCTTCCTCAGTGTAAACTGATGAACAGAAGTGATGACAATGACAACAGCATTTATGGCACATCTGGTATTTTGCCTGTGATGACAATGACAATGACGATAGCATTTATGGCACATCTGCTATTTTGCCTGTGATGACGATGACAATGACAATAGCATTTATGGCACATTTGCTATTTCCCTGGCACAATTCTAAATGTACTAAATCATTTAATGCTCAATACCTCCAGCAGTTGGATATCATTATTATTAAAGTACTTTACAATTAGGAAATTAAAAAGCCAAGATTCAGCCCAAATCTGAGCCAGTGACCAAGCTCTTTATCACCAAACTAACCTGCCAACATATAAGGAAAGCTAGCAGCATGAAAGACCCAAGTATCTTTCATAGGGGACACAGACAAGTATTGGACCAGCATATAGGGCTTAAAAAAAAGTAAGTATACTCTTGGATTTATGAAAATATATCCTTAAAACAAAAGCGGGATGCTATGAAAAAGGGAAGTCAAAGAGTTAAAAAAAAAAAAAAAGATAAAAAATGATGGGTAAACACAAAATCTAACTCAGAGTCCCAGAAATAAAGTTGAAGAGGCTTCTCAGAATATCAAACAAAGTAGACAAAAAGATGGAGAATATGGGAGACAAGGAAAATCCAGAGGTCAGTGTAATAGAAGTCGTAATAAAAGAGGCCTATGAAAATGGAAGAAAATAAATTTTGAAAGAAATATTAAAGAAAATCTCTGAGACCAAAGGATACCAGTCTTCGGTTGGTAAGGGCCCCCACTAAGTGTTCAACATAAATTAATAATTTTTTTTTTTTTTTTTTTTGAGACAGAGTCTCACTCTTGTCACCAGGCTGGAGTGCAGTGGCGTGATCTCGGCTCACTGCAACTTCCGCCTCCCGGGTTCAAGTGATTCTCCTGCCTCAGCCTCCCAAGTAGCTGGGATTACAGGCACCCGTCACCATGCCTGGCTAATTTTTGTATTTTTAGTAAAGACGGAGTTTCACCATGTTGGCCAGGTTGGTCACGAACTCCTGACCTCAAGTGATCCGCCTGCCTCGGCCTCCCAAAGTGCTGGGATTACAGCCATGAGCCACGGCGCCCGACCATTAATAATCATTTTTAAAAGACCCTCCCTTGGAATATTTTTGTAAAACTTCAGAAAACAAAAAAAAAAAAATATATATATATATATATATATATATATATATATATATATATATATATATATATATATATATCCTAAAAGCTTCCTTAGAAGAAAAAACAGGCCAGCTTCAAGAAACCAGAACCAGTCCAGCGCCAGGCTCTGCATTCAAGATGCCTACAGGACAACGCTTTCTACATTCTTAGGTCAACTGACCTTCAGACATGGATCCATCAAGTGGTTTCTGGAAAGTTTACCTCCTACATTCCCATCCTTTGAAGATATTATGAACTTCCTCTAGCAAAACTAGAATGAGAAGCAAGAAAGAACAAGTAGAATCTGGAAAACAGGGGGCCCACCAAGAAAGGGGAAAGTCCTCAGGTGATCCCTGAGTCCTGGGCAGGGAAGTAGAAAATTAAAATGGGAGAAAATGAAAGGTTCCAGAAGACAAGGGAGAGCGTGATGCAAAAGATGGTGTAACAAAGAAGATGGAAACCTCTGAGCAAGCGATGAAAGCCCATGATCCTTTTCTAAACAAGAAAAAGAAAAGGAGGCTGGTTGCGGTAGCTCATGCCTGTAATCCCAGCACTTTGGGAGGCTAAGGTGGGAGGACTTCTTGAGCCCAGGAGTTCAAGACTAGCTGGGCCAACATAGCAAAACCTCACCTCTACAAAAAATACAAAAAAATTGGTTGGGCGTGGTGGTGTGTACTTGTAGTCCCAGCTACTTAGAAGGCTGAGGTGGGAGGATTGCTGGAGCCTGGGAAGCGGAGGCTGCAGGGAGCTGAGATCACACTACTGCAGTCCATCTTGAGTGACAGAACAAGGTCTCCAAAAAGAAAAGAAAAGGAAAAGGTGATCACAAAATTCAGGAAATACAAAACGCGATATAAAGAAATCATGATTCAAAGATGAAATTAAATATATAGCAGTTTTTAAGCCATGATTGGAGTACACATTTGCCCTAAATCAGAAAGATCTACAAAACATGATCTTTGAGTGGGCTGGAAGCCCTGAAACCATGTGTAGAGATGAAAATGTTACTCTAGCATAACACATGTCCTAATAGTAATGATATTTGCTGATTTTTTAAACTTATAAATTCAAATGATAGAAATTAATGGAAAGTCACTTGTGACTACCAGGAAGAATGGAGATGTTTGCAACCTTAATTCTGTAGTAGTAAAAGTTAGGCTGATAGCAAGCAGGAACTGAGGGTAAGGAAAAGGAGGAGAATTCAGGTGCTCATGCAAGGGAACAGAAGAAGAAATAGAGCTTATGTACATTACCTAAAAATCACAAACACTCTCAATGAAAAACCAAAAATAACTATAAAACACTGTAAATAGTAAAAGGAAGTCAGCAAGATTGGTTAACTAAGAAGAATTCTCATTTCTTAGAAGAAAGTCAACAAATAACTGTCTAAAGTTGTTCCTGGGTATTAGGAGTCAAGAGGAAGAGGGGTGGCTCTTGCTTTTCATCATAATCTTTTCAGTTTGACTTGTTACATTGTCTGCATATATTATTTAAGTAGAAACATTGAATGTTATCATTAAAATGCTACTCATGTCATTTATTACTAAGTCTTCTCACTGGAAGGCTGGTATATCTTAGTACCTAATAACACATCTTACTGTACTTATGATGGCATATTCTCCATTAATACCCTAAAGGCATTCCTCCTTTAAAAAAAATAGAAGAGGCAGTTACTACCCTGTATGTTGCTGTCATCACTATACGAGGACATGAAATGCAGGCATTATTCTGACTGACTGACAAAGTTACACAAAGTTATTATATCTCTCCTCTACCTTACTCTGTCCTTCACAAATCAACCTGTCTCTTCAGCTGTAGCAAAATGACGCCATTCTGTTGGAATGATGCTGCAGTCCTCCAAGTCACCAGATCCTAATTTGCAGTAATTACATTTAAGAATCTGATCTAAAAACCAAGACTGAATATTAATAAGGTCAGTGGCAAGGAGATATTGATGGGCAAAGTGTAGGGTTTAAAATTACAAGAAGTGGCTGGGCACAGTGGCTCACGCCTGTAATCTCAGCTCTTTGGGAGGCTGAGGTGGGAGGATCACTTGAGGTCAGGAATTCAAGACTAACCCTGGCCAATATGGTGAAACCTCGTCTCTACTAAAAAATATAAAAATTAGCCAGGCATGGTGGCGCATGCTTGTAATCCCAGCTACTCTGGAGGCTGAGGCAGGAGAATCACTTGAACTCGGGAAGCGAACGTTGCAGTGAGCCGAGATTGTGCTACTGTGCTCCAGCCTGGGCAACATAGTGAGACTCTATCTCAAAATAAATAAATAAATAAATAAATAAATAAATAAATAAATAACATTTAAAAATAAAATAAAATTACAAGAAGACATTTAATATAGACAAGTATTTTTAAATCTTCAAAGCCAGCTTAAAAAAAAACAAAAAAAAACTGCAAGTTAGAGGCCTGATTTGGCAATAGTTTACAGGGGGAAAAATTTCTGAGGGAGGAGCTTATAATTGACCAAAAGCATGGGACTGTTAGAAAAGCTTACACAGGCAATGTTCAAATCTCAAACAACCCTATGGTCCTAATCTAAACTACCTTCCCGACAACTCAAGTGGGCTTCTGTTTTGTTTTTATTTAATTATTTATTTATTTATTTATTCAATAATCAGGCAGTCTGCCTGAACTGGAACGGGTCCAGAGAGACTCCCCAGACAGACCTCTGTATTCCACAATGATGGGCCTACCAGCTAGTAGTTCAGTTAGGCAAGCAGCAGCATCCTTACTCAGCAGTACTTGTGAAATCATGTGAATATTTTATTGTAACCATTTTCAAATTTTGTTTCAGAGCATCTCAAGCTCCTCAGGAACCTAGTCTGGGGAGAAGGCTGGGCTTCCTACTCTGGTTCAATCCTAATTCAACTTTTGAAGAAAAATGGTTCCAATTTTTAAAAATAAAGATTGCCAAATAAAGATTTTAAAACTACTGTTAAAATGCATTTTGCAGCTGGGCACAATGGCTCACGCCTATAATCCCAGCACTTTGGGAGGCCGAGGCAGGTGGATCACTTGAGGTCAGGAGTTCAAGACCAGCCTGGCTAACATGATGAAATTACTAAAAATACAAAAATTAGCCAGGCGTGGTGGTGTGCACCTGTAAACCCAGCTACTCAGGTGGCTGAGGCATGAGAATTGCTCGAACCTGGGAAGCAGAGGTTGCAGTGAGCTGAGAATCACGCCACCGCACTCCAGCCTGCACAACAAATTGTAAGTCTGTCTCAAAAAAAAAAAAAAAAAAAAAATTTTGCTATAATTTTATGAGTGGAAAATAGAAAAAATTAAAGTGCTCAAATTAATAATAAGCACAAGACTCAAACTTAATATGGACGAGGCAAAGATGAAAAGTATCAGCTATGCCAGAACGCTGATTTTTTATTTTTTTGGCCCCCATCAAATGCTCACTAGCCTCTGGCTGATAGAGTGCATGTTCAATTGTAAAGGAAAACAAGAACATGTAAAGCACATGTGTGAAAAACTAGAAATAAATGTCATTTAAAAAACTATTAATAAAAATAAAACTATAACTAGGGAAATATTTTTAAGTAAGCTTTCAATGAATGGAATCTTCCCTATAACAAGTCTATCATCCTGCTCAAAGCAACATTTTCAGAAATGCTTTTCAGAAAACAGCAGGCTGTTTGTTCATTTTTAAGTCTTATTAACTGGCGAGATGAGGTCATGGGGGAACAGATCCACTGCACTGCCCCTCGTCAGACCATACCTGAACTATAAGCCTGTCTCAGAAATTCTGCTCAACAGGGATGTGTTCAGAGAGAAGGACAGGGATGGTGAAGAATTTGGAAACACCTTATACAAAGAATGGTCAAGAGAACTGGGAATATTCAGGCTGCAAAAGAAATGATTAGGTAAGAGAATAATTTAATCTACTTCACCCAGGATGTATTGAGGCTCCACTTCATGTTAAGTCCTGTAGGGAATTCAAATATGAACAAGACGCCACCTCCTCTGCCCTCATGGAGCTGACTAACCAGTAGTTTCCAAATATCTGATGGGATGTAAAGTGGAATGACAGCAGGGAATTAGGACTGCAGAGAAAATTAAAAGACAGACCGGGACTTAGGAGAAAACACTGTTCTTTCTAGAAGGATTCAACTGTTGATATTCAAATGTTAATTCAGTTGATTCATTCAGTTAATGCATTTAAACAACATTTATTGAGACTAAATGACGATTAATAATATTAAAAAATTACTGACAAAGATAAATTCAGGGTTCAGGTGGCTAGCCACCTGGGAATTGGAGGGATTTGCAGGAGAAAGGAGGAAGCAAGACAGGGACCATATGGTTAGAGGTAAATTATTATTTCCCTAGAAATGAGGTTTATTTATTACATTATTCAAATAAACACAAAAGCTAAACAAACGTAAATTGCTAACAGGCTATGAAACTATATCAAGAACCTACGATTACAACCAAATTTTGCACTTGACATTAGCATTTTTTTAAAAAAGAACTTAAAAAGTCTTGAATCAAGTATGAGTTAGACTAAATGAGTAGATCCTATACTTCTAGATTTCATATTCTTGCAAGCTGCCCCTCTCGTCTCCCCCTCCAGTAAAAACAGACAAATGGTTTGGGTTGCCAAATAAAATACTTTTAAAGACTATTTGAAGAACAAAAAGCAGGAGAGGCAAAAATCTCACAATACTGGACCTGCTAAATAGATTTGGCTTCAAGGATCTACCATTGTTTTCATTTTTCCTATTTTGCTGTGGATAAGTAAAAATGTCTTCCTGCACCATGCACTGGCATGAGGGATCCACTGGATTACCTCAACTCTACTGTCCCTTCCGAGGATCATCTGACTGTATACTATAATGGTTTCCCTAGCAATAGAGGGGCTAAAACCTTATAATCCACTCATAAATATAATTGTCTTTACAGGACACAACATAAGTAAGCAGAGACCATGCCCCTTCATCTATCTGGCTATAATTCAAGAAGACAAAACTTCAATGGAGTGAAAAGAGAGGGGAGGGATTTAAGATGATTTCCTTTATTAATGGCATCTTACACTAGAGATCCAATCTACCAAGAAACCTACAGAGGCTCTGGACACAACTGTAGTTCTTCTATTGCCAGGGCCCTCTCATTTTAGGGTTAAAGGGACCTTTTTACTTTGTAGAAATTGTGGGGGACCTACAGACTAGCAAGAACCCATGAAGCAGAGACATTTCCAACAAGATCACAGGGCTTGTCTTCAGTGGCTGTCCCTGTGGTCTAGAGACAGAAGCATGTCAGAGCTTAGTCTGGGATTAGGTCAAAGAGCCTTTACTGAGAACTGCCAAGGACCAGGCTCCTGAGCAGCTAGTTATAATCAACATCCTTTATCCCTGGAGTATGCACATCTCCAGGAAACCACCTGCAATGATAAGCCAAGCTCTTGGAAGATAAGAACCCCCTTCTCTAGTTCTTAGAGTTAGGCACGTTGCAGAGACTCCATAAACACATCAGACTGACTTTTAAAGATTCTGACTCCCTGTCTAACAAGATGCAACTCAGTAGGAAAAACTGGTCCTTGTTTAAATAATCAGGAATAAAATGTTGCTCCAGATAATTTAATACAGTTTATCACGGCTTAAGAAAACAATTACAGTAATGTCCATAAGCAGACTATAAGAAATAAAATTGAATTGCTCTGAATTTTTTTTAAGGACAAATAGGGAAAGACTATGTTGCTAGACCGTTTGGACACATGGCTTTATTTAGACTGACATAAGCATTACAAAGCAAATGACAAAAATGACTACTAATGGCAACAAGTTAATCCAGGCAACTGCACACTGAAAACATGTAGAAGTCAAAAGAAATACATCGAAACCTTGCACTCACTAGTTAACAGCCATGTGGGCAGCACAGAACCGATCTTAGGAACCAAGAGAGTGTATGTGAAAGTGCTTTGAAGATCACAAACCCATTTAGAAATAGGTGGGATGCTATTCTTCAAATCTTTGAAAGCTGTCTACTACTATAAATTCATTCATATCTTTCCCTCATTCCTTTCAGTTTTTAAAAAATGTATTCTATCCAACTTACATGTAAGCCCTTTGCAAACACTTACTCATTTACTGTAAATAACAATCCTACTATATTCACAATTATCATTTCCCTGCTTTACAGAAGAGGAAACTAAGGCACAGAGATTAAACAGTGCAGGCAGGATTCAAACCCAGGTGGTCTGGCTCTACTGTCCTTGTTCTTAACCCAGGCCCACCTACAGTTATCCAGGTTTCTGTTTACTAATCCTCAGCCATCTTCCTCTGAACAGAATCAACAATAAAAAATGGTAAAGCAGTCAGAACCACCCAATCCAAATGGTGAGAGGAATCTGAATGGCCATTGCAATTCTTTCCTTCCTTTCAACTGATTTCCAAAGACACAGGAGAAATTTTATGTCATCAGCAAACAGACAATATAGAATTCCATGAGGAGAAAACCTCTCTAGGGGTATATAAAGTAATCTTTTAAAATGCAAACTGTGTATTTTTATTTTTTACTGCAGAATATTATACCTAGCACTTAGCCCAACACCTGACCTGTATCAAGCACTCGATTTGTTGAAAGACTGCAATTTCTAAGCATTTTAATTTATTGTCATGCTCAGATACTGTATTTTTGAGAAAAGAAATCCAAAAATATATTAACACTATGAATTGAGAACGCTGGTGTCTGAACTTTTAGTCATGCATCCTTATTCATAAAAATGAGAGCATGTGCTCCCGATTTGTGTGTGTCTGCGTGTGTGTGTTTTAAAACACTACAAAATCTACAGAAATTGAAAACACATAAAAAAAATGAAAAACAATAAATATTAAGCCAAAATATAAGTTACGGTGTCATCTTTCTGTACCCCTAATGCAGGTCTTGAGCATTTTCTAGATGTCCACCCCTGCCACCTTGGAAGACTATGCATGTAGTGAATATTTTCTAATTTTAGAGCATGGGCTCCAGGGTCAGGCTGCCTGGGTTCAAATCCTGGTTCACCTTTTAACGTGGTGTGACCTGGCACAAATCATCTATCCAGGTCCTAAGTTTCTGCATCTGTGAAATGGAGACAACAGTTCGTACCTCACAGATAGGTGATGATTAAAAGTACGTAATATGTGAAATGTGCTTAGCATAAAACAGACATTCAAGGAGTGCTGGTTACACCAGAACTACAATCCAATGCAAACTGCCTACTTTATAAATGGAGACAGGCTGGACATGATAGCTCACGCCTGTAATCCTACCACTTTGGGAGGCCGAGGTGAGCAGATTGCTTGAGCCCAGAAGTTAAAGACCAGCCTGGACAAAATAGCAAAAATCTCTTCTCTACACAAAATACAAAAATTAGCCAGGTGTGGTGCCCACACCCGTAGTCCCAGCTACTCAGGAGGCTGAGGTGGGAGATCACCCGAGCCCAGGAGGTCAGCGGTGTGATGAGCCATGACTGCGTCACTGCACTCCAGCCTGGGTGACAGAGCAAGACCATGTCTCAAAAAAGAAAAATAATAAATAAATAAATATATGTGTGTGTGTATGGAGACAATGAGAGACTATAAAACTATCCAGGCCACACAGCTGTGTACCTCAATTTTTTTTGTTTGAGAGGGAGTCTTGCTCTGTCACTCAGGCTGGAGTACAATGGTGCGATCTCTGCTCACTGCAACCTCCACTCCCAGGTTCAAGCCAGTCCCCTGCCTCAGCCTCCTGAGTAGTTGGGATTACAGGCACCTGCCACCATGCTCGGCTAATTTTTTGTATTTTTAGCAGAGATGGAGTTTCACTATGTTGGCCAGGCTGGTCTCAAACTCCTGACTTCGTGATCCACCCACCTCAGCCTCCCAAAGTGCTAGGATTACAGGCATGAGCCAGTGCACCCAGCCTGTACCTCAATGTTCATGAAAGCCATTGTTCTCCCAGCTCCAGACCAGTGCTCTGTTTACAGCATACCACTAATTCTGGATAAATGGGACACACTCCTGGAGTTCCCTATCTTTCTTTCCATTTTCCTTTCTAAGACCGATTTTGGGGGGGGGGAAAAAAAAAAACCAAGACCTCGGTGGCTTTCCTTTGGTAACTATTTAATATTAAATTTATCCACAACCTCCCTTAACTCTACTCTCATAGTGCAATCCATATCCCAAAAACGGCAGGACACTGTTACCATGGCACACCAAGGAGAGCTTGGCTCTGCAGCTGGCTCATCACTGTGCCTGAGAGCTGCTGTAGGTGGCGAGAAGACACTGCTGGGAAGTTAGAGAGCTATTATTTGTGCTCATTTCAATGCATGCACATTTTTCCTTAAAAAAAAAAAAAGACTTACAAAGTAGTAATAATAGACTGCGGGTGGTGAGTGGAACTGTAGATGCTGTAAGAATGGTGGAATGTTAATAGTTGCTGTAGTTGATGAGACCGCCATGGAATTGATGTTAATATTTTCCATACATTGTATACGATTTGAGATTTTTCCATTATGAAGTTTTGTTTTGTTTTCAATAAACAACACGGCAAAGTAACAAAAAGACAGCAAATGCACAGGTCTCATGGATCCGAGGAGATGAAGCCGATAGATAGGCAGTCAGTAAAACTATAGATTCAGAAAAAAATTGTTTGAATTCTGCATTATTTTCATTATCAAGTGACACTTCAAGTATAGGCATATCCTTCAATCATAACAACCACAGTCACTTTTCCCAAGTATTATGAAAACATATTAGAATGAGATGGCTGTCAATCCACATACGGAGGGCTGTACTACACTGACAGATGGACACATTCCTCCCCAACACATGACAAGAAGAGCAAACATTCCCTTTCTCCTCTGAGCACTTCTATTACTCTTCCTGGACCTCACCCACAGACAGGTGAGGCTGCTCTTATGAAAATAAGCTTTGTCTTCTATACAGAAGTCCAGGCAATTGAAGGATCGATGGCAGGCTATTTCCTGGGCCCAGATGGCTCCCTCTACCCCTCCTTGGCTGGGCTACACATTCACACCCATGCCTAGAGAGGAACCTCAGCAGGAAGCTGGGGCTGCAACAGCCACCTGACTGATGCCTCCATTCCAAGAATCAAAGGAGATGAAGGCCCCATATCCTGAACCTGAAAAGAAAGAGCTCTCAATACAAATCCTACCTCTTACAGTGATTCTACCCAGTCCTTCGACACAAGAACTATTGTACTGGGCTCCGGGTGAGTCTGAAGAGTTAGACACTACCTCTGTCCTCAAGGAGATCACATTCCAACAGAGGAGTCAGGTACAGTCATCAGTAACCAAAGGACCCGGGGATAAGGGCTAGAACAAAGGCATAATCTTAGAACTATGGGGGCAGAGAACGGGAAGTCTGTCTTGCTGGCAAGGGAGAGATATGAATGGTGCAGGAGGGCTAATGGATACCAGCATCTGACGACTGCAGAAAAGCAGGTAAAGAGCAAAGAAAGGCTATGGCATTTTTCTTCCTTCATAAATATACAGGCAGCAGTCTTTCATTCTACCTAGAACTTTTCAGAAAAGAGTTGCAAATGAAGGGACAAGTCCTGAGAAATACAGACTCCAATTGTTTGGTGTGTTAGTTAGCTTTGCAGTTCTTTAGCAAATGTAAATAAGAGGATAACTCAGAAATAATACAAGAACAGGCTTCAGAAGATCCAATGCCTGCAAAAGTCCCCAAGAAACGGGTCCCATTTTCAGTTCAGAGAGGAAATACAGGGAAAACAGACAGGCAGCAGGCATCATGCAAATTAAAACTGTAATCTTCACCACACTTAATCCTGCCAAAGTAATTATGGTTCTCTCACATTTTACAAATCAAGAAACACTAGTCCACACCGAGTCAGTAGGAGGGTTTTTTTGGGAAATAATCTAGTGGAAGCCAGGAAGCATGCAGTAATGACAAGACCTCTGGCAAAACTGCAGTGCATAAAGCCTCCTATGGGAAATCACCTGCCTGTAGCTGCCTGGGGCTGCTACAGCAAGCATGGAGCTGTCCTGCTGCTCTTCTGGGTGCTGGAAAGAAATCTTGGGGGAAATCAGCAATCACCCTCCAGCCACAGAAAGTGACCAAAGAGCCACAACCCACAACCTGATGTCACAATCTGATGTCAGGATGCTCTCTCCTACAGAGAGAGACCTGTCATTCAGTGATTCATGCGAGCATCTGATCCTCAACACTGGGTTCTTTTAAAGGCCACCACTGATCAAAGATGCTAAGAAGCCAGATGAGCAGAGCGCCTACAGGGTGATTTTGGCACAGAAGCAGAGGTAGGTCGACCCCAGGAAAAACTGCCAATTCTTTCAGGTTTGTTTTTGGCTTAATTGCCTTTCCTTCTCTGAAGGAAGAATTTCCAAATTTATTTCTAGCCCAGACCTCCCTCCTGAACTCCAGACTTATATTCTATTGCTTACTCTACATCTCCATTTAAAGGTCTGATGAGCACCTCCAGCTCAACAATACTCCTGATCTATGCGCTGCACCACAATCCTGAGCCACTCACAGCCCTCCCCATCTCAATCAACAGCAATTCTGCCAGGCGTGGTGGCTCATGCCTGTAATCCCAGCACTTAGGGAGGTGGAGGCAGAGGCAGGAAGATTGCTTGAGCCCAGGAGTTCCAGCCTTGACAACACAGTGAGACTGCATCTCCACAAAAAGAAAAAAGTTAATAAAACTGAGAGAAAAAAAAGAAAAAAAAATCAGTCTCTGTTTCTAGTTTTCCTGTTTCTCAAGCCAAAATCCTTGGCGTTATCCTTGACACTCCCCTTCCCCACTCTGCATCAGCAAATACTGTTGTTGGTTCTGCCTTTAAAATACATCCAAAATCTCACCACCACTGTTGCTAACACTCTGGTCCAAGCCACCAGCATCTCTCATCTAAAATACTGCATTTGAATCCTAATTGGTCTCTTACCTTCCTCCCTTGACATATCAGCTCCTCCAATTTGTCATTAACACAGAATGATCCTTCTGAAATCTAAGTCAAATCATGTCACATCTCCACCCAAAGCCCTCCAATGGGCATTTCCTGCTGTCAAAGCCAAAGTCCCTGCAATGGTCTGCAAGGCCCTATTTGACCAATGCCTTCAACCCTCCCCAGTTACTCTCAGCCCTCATCTCCTACTACTACTCTTAGTCCTGCACCCGTTACTTGCCCTGCTCTAGCCCCCCGCTGGCTTCCTCGATGATCTCTACATCTGCCAACCATGCCCCATCTTAGGACCCTGGTCCCTCAGCCCATTTCTGCACAAAGCTAATCCCTCACTGCTTTGGGGTACGTGTCATTTTCTAAATGAAGCATAACCTAATCACCCTTTAAAAGTTGCAACCAACCCATCCAGTCTCTTGCCCCAATCCAATCCCCTTGCCCTGTTCTGTGTTTTCCTCTAGCACTTATCATATTTGAATAATAAACTATCATTCACATAATCATTATGATTACTGTTTTTCATGGGCACTTGTGAAACAAAGCTTCACAAGAGCAGGGGTTTTGTTTGTTTTGTTCTGGAAGAAAGCCTGGCCCACAGTGGACACTTAATATGTTTGTTAAACACGCAAATCCAACAGGATATGAGGTACGTCAGAAAGGAGTATTTCAGAATTCAAAATCCTGGAAGCAGAGCATTCCAGATGATCACAAGGTACGAGATGTGGCCACAGGTGTGGGTTGCTGCAGAGTTGTGCAGGGTGGAGGAGGAGAACAATGAGGGAGAGGCCGGGAAGTGTGAGGCGGGGCTGCTAAACAGGCTCTCAACAGCCCAGGATATTCACACTACACCGGATGAAAGCAGGAGATCCAGGGGTAAAGAAAATGGCGATCCAGATGCGCGAGTCTTCAAGGAGTATGCAACTATATCCTGGAGGCCAACAGCTACCAATAGCTTTTTTATTTTATCTTTTTTTTTTTTTTTTTGAGACAGAGTCTCGCTTTGTTGCCCAGGCTGAAGTGCCGTGGCGTAATCCCAGCTCACTGCAACATTCGCCTCCTGGGTTCAAGCGATTTTTGTGCCTCAGCCTCCCAAGTAGCTGGGACTACAGGCGTGCGCTACCACACCTGGCTAATCTTCGTATTTTGGGTAGAGATGGGGTTTCACCATGTTGGCCAGGCTGGTCTCAAACTGCTGACCTCAAGTGGTCTGTCTGCCTCGGCCTCCCAAAGCGCTGGGATTACAGGCGTGAGCCACCGCGCTGGGTTCCAATAGCGTTTTTTAAAAACCTATATATTTATATTTATAATATATACATATATTTATAAAAGTATACACTTACTGCTAAAAAATTTTTGAAACCCCTGGTATAATATAAACTGCAAGTTGCCCAATGACTACTCCTGCTCCAGCAAAGGAGATTCACAGAAACTTCCAAGGAGCAGGTAGTATTTTACAAGCATGGTCACTATGTGGGGTCTCCAAGTGCCTCCCTCAGGAACTTCATGTTCCCAGGTTCCTAAAATACAGACAACTCACCCTCCCTAGCAGGCCTGCAGTTTTAAAATGATTGTATCTGGGCCTGCTCCACAACTGTTCTCTCAGAGTCTTTGAGGATGGGGTCTGGCATCTATTTTAACAAGGCCTCCCAGTAATTCGTACACTAAAGTTTGTGAACTGTTATTACCAACTTACTTATTTATTTACTCAACAAATATCCAATGAGCACCCATTACCCACCAGGCTGCACTGGTCCAGGTGCCTGAGAGGAAGAAGTGAGTGAAGCTGACCATGCAGAGTTAAGCCTGCTCCCTATACTGGAGAATTCAGGCTTAACTCACAAAACATATGGACAATTCATACCTGTAATCCCAGCACTTTGGGAGGTGGAGGCGGGAGGATTGCTTGAGCTTAGGATTTCGAGACCAGTCTGGCCAACATGGCGAAATGCTGTCTCCACTAAAAATACAAAAATTAGCTGGGCGTGGTGGCACATGCCTGTGATCCCAGCTACTCGGGAGGCTGAGGCATGAGTCACTAGAACTCAGGAGGCAGAGGCTGCAGTGAACTGAGATCATGCCACTGCTCTCCAGCCTGGGCGACAGAGCAAGACTCTGTTTGAAAAAACCAGCAAAACAAAACAAAAAAATAAAGAATGTGAGGTGGGGAGAATAGGCTACTGTAGTAATTCCGGGACAAGCTGTCAAGAGCCTAGAATAAAGAAAGGAGGAGAAGGAAAACAGAGGAAATAATAACAGAAACGTGTGGCTGGCCAGATATTCAGATGAAGAAGAGAAAGGGACCACAGAGGACTTTGTGACTTGGAGCCTGGATAAAAGGAAGAGAGTGAGAGAAGCACGAAGAGCTGTGCTGACAGTGCCCAGGGCCCAGGCGTGGAAGGACTGTCCCATGGGCGCAGCCAGAGGCAGCTGGAACCCTTGCACTGCAAGCTCCCACTGAGCTTCAGGGATGGAAACAGGAATTGGAAACCATGTATATTTTTAGTTTAATACCTTCTTAGGCTTTTTACGGTTTTCTTGGAATTTTTAGTAGGCAAAACTAATTTATTCCAATTAAATATATGATGATGTTGGGGCTCAAAAATGGATATCCCCAAATACAGTACGTTGACAGGCTGAGCTGCAGAAGCCTCAGGAAGCCTCTCTGCCCCTCCCCACCAAAACTCTGACCCTCCCAAACCACAGCATGAAGTTGTTCTCCAAAGTTCCCTTATCTGCCTTAAGTCTAGATTACGCTTGTCCAACCCTTGGCCCAGGATGGCTCTGGATGATGTGGCCCAACACAAATTCGTAAACTTTCTTAAAACATTGTGAGATTTTTTGCCTTTTTTTGTGGGGGGGGGGGTGCTCATCAGCTATCGCTAGTATTAGTGTATTTCATGTGTGGCCCAAGACAATTCTTCTTCCAATGTAGCCCAGGGAAGCCAAAAGATTGGACACCCCTGATCTAGATCCACCAAAGAAAAAAACAATGACTTCTGGTGCCTTCTGTAAGTTTTTATTAACTGAACTCCTACCACACTACTGCAGGAAGAAAGACTGCAGTTTGTCAACACACCTAGACAGACTTTTGTCACAAACCACTGTCTGCCCTGTGGATCCAACAGACTTTATCTCAGGCCACCATATGTTCTTCAAGTCCATTAAATTCCCCTAAAAATCATTTACCATCCCTCTAAAATCATCCATACTTTCCCACTTCCCTTCCCCCTAAGAAGTAGGGCATATAAGAATATGCATCCCCTCAGGATATTGGGTATTCTGTAATTTTTCTCCTGTGCACACAGATTTATTTATATGCCATTTCTCCTATTAATCTGCTTTTTATCAAGTGGTTTTTCAGCAAACCTTCAGCACACAAAGAAGTTCTCCCTTGGCCTCTACAATGGCATGTTCATTTTTTAACGTACTTATTTTATCCAGTCTAGTTGTACACTATAAAACATGCTTCAAAGTGATTAGCATGCAAATCATCCTTTCCTAATAGTTATATTAAAATTAAAATAGTATAAAGTTTACACATTATAAGGACAACAGTGATAGTTAAACATCACAACAACAATCAAAACTAGAGAAACTGAAATACCCTTGAGTTATTTCTGACAATAGGGATAAATCAAATTATTTAAGTGAGATCAGCACACAAAAATCATGTTCTGGTATCGTAGACCTTTGCAGGCCATATAATCATCACTGCACAGGGTTTAGTTATGTCCATGACAATCTCTAAAAACAGTCTGAGATTAGGTAAGAATTCTCATCTGATTATCAATCATAATCACGGAGATTTTAGCTAGTAGATTTATATTTAACATCTGGAAACTCACTTTTTGTGGGTATATTCTGAACACAGGCTCCTTTACATTTTTCCCCCAAAGTAACTGCCCAGATTTCACTGTAACCATTAAAAAATGTAAAGTGAAGGGGCAAACTAATCATCAGTACTGATGGTTCTCTTTGCTCATTTTTCCTTCGGAAATTTAAACAGTGCTCTGTTAACAAGTAAGCTTGAGGTTAGGCTCCTCTCTGCGATTCAGCAAGTAATTGACGTACAATGGTTAACTATTCGTCTGAGCACTGAATCTGAATGACCTAGACTTCCTGGAAAACAGAGGTTTCCAATTTCACCATGGAGCCATGGTCCTTTAACACTCTTAAGTGAATCAATAATGTGGGAGTTATCAATGAGCTCCATTACACAGAGCTGTGAAAATGCCACATGAATCTGAGGTGCAAGGCATTATGGGAGCATTCATATTTTAAAAGGAAGCTTGCTGTTCAGGTCCCCTGGCCAACTAGGAAAAGGGAAGGTTAACTCTATCTATTAAGGATCGTCCCATAAGTAAAGAGCAACCAGAACATCTCGAATGGTGCACACAATACAAGCTTTTGCCTTCCGGTCCTTGCCATCCCTAACTCTGCTTAGAGAAGTCTCTGATTCCTGCCCAGCTCCAAAAAGCTAAGCCTGGGAACTGCAAAGTGGAGGGAGCAAACCAGAAATGGTTTGCAAAGTAATTGTAGGTGTTGGATTACAGGTAGGGTTTCCTCGCCTTTAAAGATCTCCCTTGGGGATATAAACACCTAGGTAGATGAAATGCTATCAGATTTAAAATACTAATGCATACCACTCTCCAAAGCTCTTGAGGCCACAAGCAACAATTCCAAAGAGACTTTCCCCTTAGCTACAAATAAAACTAAAACACCTTTACTGTTCCTCCACTTCCACACCCACCAAGCTAGGCTTGACCTGGGTATTTGTATCTACACAAAGTGGGACAAGAAGCAATTTCTTTAACACTCCTTCTGATCTAAGCACCTAGTTTTCAGCATGGTCTGAGCATTTGGTTATTACAGCTCTAACAATTTTATCGATAATCCTAAATGACACCAAACTCTTACTATGTGGAAAGCACTGTGTTAAGCACCTGACAAGGTGGTTGCAGCTATTGTAACCATCATCATCATTTTAACTGAGGCTCCAAATGGTAGAAAACTTGCCTGAGGTCAAGCCGTTAATCACAGGCAGGACCTAAAATCAGGTCTGTTGAACTCTAAAATCTATGCTCATAACCACACACACACACACACACACACACACACACAAATCATAGGGAGCTCAGAACTGCAGGGAACATTTCTCTCCAGGTTACCCTTGAGACAACCTTGCCCATGTGACTCTGACATAAGACCCAGAATCAGTTCCGGTTGTAAACCCTCTAAATGAAGAATTAAATCATTAAACCATTTCACGCCAGGAACCTCCAACCCAAGTCACATAGAAGTCCGCTGGCACCATCAAGTTTTGGCCGTCTTCCCTCTCTTGCCTCTTTTCTCCTGCCTTCTTCAGCTGATGTCTGGCCTGACCTCTGCTGCCCCACAGGCTGTTCAGAACTATGTCTGCACACAGATCACTTCTCATTAGCAGTCCCATAGCCCCACGGTGGATGGTGTGTCAGCTGCAGGACAGGAGACAGCAGAGGCAACAAAAGGGAACAGACCTATTTTTCTATAGCCTTTCACTTCCAGGCTTGGGATGGGCATCCACACACACGTGGTCTCAAAAAGGCAATGACGTCACCACTCTACTGACCTGGTTTAAGGAATTAATTGTAGTCTATTCTTCAAGGTCGATGATCTCTTGTCAGACTGAGCTCTGTGTCACACAGAGAGCTCAGTGGAGAGCAGTGACAATTCCATGCAACCCTCCATCCACAACTAGAGGAGGGGCAGAAGCCTGACTCAGGAGGCACAGAAGTGACAGCATCCTGGGGTGTCCACATGCTCACCCGGCCACAGCCCCCTTCTCTCAGGACTGCACCCTCCTGCAGGCTCCAAGGAGGTGGCTGCATTTCTTACACTGCTTTAGCACCAGCCCTCACTAACCTGGGGGTACAATCAGATAAAGCAAGGATGGGAACTGAGCGCATGAAGGAGGCCAGCTGCAGGCAGCCAGGTCAGAGCAAAGCTAGGTGGGGTGGGCCTCAGTGATGTGCAGCGAGTGTGAATGAGGGAAAAGGTTTGAGTGTAGAAAGAGCAATGGGACAGGCACGTGGACAGGAGATGAGAGGAGCCAACCCCAGAGAGAGGCAGCTGGAGAGAGAGAGAGGAACGGGGCAGGAGCTTCAGGCTCCCTGGAATCTCGCAAATATGAATGTGATGATTTCTTTTCAACGACTGCCCCTTCACATGGTTTACTCTAGTGGGTTCCTGGCCACCAAAGATCTGTATCTGAAGCCATCTACAGCACTCTCTCCTCATCCACTGCTTTGCTTTCTGCAGTTTCAGCTATCCACGGTACAGAACCAGATATTCTGTGAGACAGAGATCACATTCACTTAACTTTAATTATAGTGTATTGGTATAATTGTTCTATTTTATTATTACCTATTACTGATAATCTCTTACTGTGCCTACTTTGTAAGTTAAACTTTATTGTAGCTATGTACATATAGGAAAAAACATAATGTATACCAGATTTGGTACTCTCCAAGGCTCAGGCATCCACTGGGGGTCTTGGAATGTATCCCCCACAGGTAAGGGAGGATAGCTGTATATAAATGTGTAAAAAATCTTTTCTAACATTCCATTTTTTCAACTCTTAACAAATTATAATCGGGGCTGATCTTAATATACTCGCTGGCTCTTGGACATTTCTAGGCTAGTGTGTCTCAACTCTGGCTGTGTGTGTGTACACACACACACTCATATACATAGCCTGCACACTTAAAAAAAAAAGTCTACCTAGGAGATTCTAAAGTACAGCTAAGGTGGAGATCCCCTGCACCAGACTGAATCCACTGTATTTCCCAATGTAGTCAAGAAAAAGCAAATTCAAAAACATTAGGTGCTTTCCCTAAAAGTCACGAAACACAGACTTACCAGAAGACACCTCAGAAGTCATGCAGCTGGATGACATTTCATTGTTTCAGGTTTCTTTTTTTTTTTTTTTTTTTTTTTTTTGAGACGGAGTCTCACTCTGTCGCCCAGGCTGGAGTGCAGTGGCGCGATCTCGGCTCACTGCAAGCTCCGCCTCCTGGGTTTACGCCATTCTCCTGCCTCAGCCTCCTGAGTAGCTGGGACTACAGGCGCCCGCCACCGCGCCCGGCTAATTTTTTGTATTTTTAGTAGAGACGGGGTTTCACCGTGGTCTCGATCTCCTGACCTTGTGATCCGCCCGCCTCGGCCTCCCAAAGTGCTGGGATTACAGGCGTGAGCCACCGCGCCCGGCCTGTTTCAGGTTTCAAACAGTGGAATGTGAAGCCCAAAAGTGTGAAGTGGCTTGTTTAAGAGGGCTGCTATGGTTTGAATGCTTGTGCCCTCCCAAACTGGTGTTGAAATTTAGTTGCCATGGTAACTGGATTAAGAGGTGGGACCCTTAATGGGTGATCAGGCCATGTGGACTCCACTCTTATGAACAGATAATGCCTTATCTCAGAGAAGCTTCTTTATCAAAGAGGGAGTCTGCGCCTCTCTCCCCTCCCTTGCTTGCCCTTTGGCTTTTCTGGAGCAAGGCTTTGAGCAAGAACCTTCCTCCCGCCTTTGGTTCAAGAAGCCAGCCAGGAAGCAGAGTAGTCATCATCAGACACCAAACATGTAAGTGCCTCGATCCTGCATTTCCCAGCCTCCAGAAATTGGGAAAGAAACCTCTTTCTTTATAAACTACCCAGTCGCAGGTCTTCTGTTACAGCTGCACAAAACTGGCATAGTGAATCAGTGGGAGTGCTGGAGTCAGAACTAATTTTCCTAGTCCAAAAGGTTTTGTTTGTCTTTTTTGAATCACATCTTTTAGATGAAATTAGAAAGCCTATTATTTAAAGCAGCTCTAACAAAAAAATCACTCTGTTATCCAAATAATAATCTCCTAACTGTATGTGTTGAGACTCTGGATTCCTGTACATAGGCTTCTTAAAGTAGAGCAGATTTATAGTTTCAACACCAGCCTAAGCAAAATCCAGTACAGTGGGTAAAGCTGCTATCAAAATGAACAGTGCAATTCCTAAAGCCAGATTTTGGAGTCTTATGTGGGATTATCAACACTGAAGAGAGTTGTTACTAAATTTGGAGACAGAGTGAGGAATAGAAGCAGTAATATAAGGTAGGGAATTAATAAGAAGCAGTAAAATAAGGTAGAGCTTAAAGGGAAGCTCGAAGTAATCTCAGGCCCGTATGATTTAAGTGACTTTCGCAGGGGAAAAAAAAATGCTCTTTACACCAATATGCCATGGCATCATTAGAGTTTTAAGACTTGATTTTGGTTTTTGGAGACAGGTTCTTGCTATGTTGCCCAGGCTGGTCTCAAATCCTAGGGTCAGAGATTACAGGCATGAGCCACCATGCCCAGCTAATTTATTTTTTGTAGAGACAAGGTCTCACTATGTTGCCCAGGCTGGTCTGAGACTCCTGGGTTCAAGCAATCCTTCCACCTCAGCCTCCCAGTAGCTGAGACTACAGGGAGGTCTCAGTGAGGCTGTGTCACCGTGCCTGACCTAAGACTGAATTTTAGAGAAGACTGAGCCTCTAAGAGTGCCCTAAATGAAAACAACTGTGCTCGGAAGAGAACACATTAAGGAGTTATTGCCCATTAACACAGAAAATGAAGTCATCTGCCACATCTTTGCAACTGGATTACTGGAGAAAAGCAAGGCCCCTCAAAACAGAACCATGGGTAAGTAAACTGTGGTGAGAGGAGCGTGAGAGCTCAGATTC